>NW_015170283.1:25091-71514 GCF_001447785.1 Gekko japonicus | reverse complement strand
GCAGGAAGAGCAAAATGTCCAAGAAAATGTCACGGTCACATCGTTTCTGAAATGGAGCAAGAGGCAGAGCCCAATCAAACAACCTAAAATAGGTTGGAATCCTTTCATTGTACACTGTTGTGTGCTTGCTGACTGCTATCCCTGGATGATCTGGAGCCTTCAAAGGTGATTCATGTTGCATCACTAACTGTAAACAAAGCATCACTTAAAAGCTGCTTTGTTCACTTACATAGGGTCGCATTTTGTGGCTAATGGATGTTTAAATTGTATTATATACAGTATGTGCCCTAGTCAGTGCCCATCACCATTGCAGGCCAATGATATTACAGTATGTATTAATGGTCATTCATAATATTTGATTGTGTATTACTGTCTCTACACTGAGCCTAATGTTTTTACTTTTTGTTTATATAAGAAATATCTATGTATTCATACTTTTGATAACAAGTATACTAAATAAGATTGTTCATACCGAAATATTGGATGCATATAGTGGAAGTATTTATATTGGAACATTTAGAGTATATTTGACAGAGACTGAAATATGAACAAATAAACTTTTAAACACTATATTGTTTATGCTTTATTATGAATTCAGAAATGGAAGTGCCACTTTAAATAGGTCTGCTTGGAATCTTACTGAGGTCTATATAATGAGGCTTGTTCCCAGTAAAGTGTTACTAGGATTGCATTGTTACACCTCAGAACATCCCTACAATGCCCCCACTCAAATCCATGGAATTACTGGAGTGCCCTTTTCCATTTATGCATTCATTACGACCATACCTTCTGTGGCAGAACAGCTCCGCTGACCTGAAGGCCCTGTTCTGTCCTGCTTTTCTCTCCCTCTTTCAATTCAACCACTGCCACCAACTGGTCTTTGTAGGAACTACTTGCTGAGACGACCGGGGCTCCATTTGTATTTCTAAACCTTGGTTGCCAAGACAGAGAAACATGTTTTAAAGCTAAAGGTGAAGGTTTTGCTCCAAAGAAATATGCATGTCTCCACACCTTCCAAAATTCCACAGGTGAAAACAAGGATTCTCTTATGGTGTCATGGGTCAACCAGTGATAGCAAGGACTCCTCAGGAGAAGAGGAGCCCTGTGTAGCCAGCCCCTAGTCAACTGAAGCCGGCCAGCAAGAAAATGAGCTGCAGACTTGTCAGGATTCACAGCCAACAGCTGCTGCAGAGCCGCCACCACCCTCTAGCCCCTGCTCAGCAGTCAGTTGGCCATTCCCTGCCCTCTGGTATCGCCTATACCCATAGATCACCACAGACAGAGGCTGAGAATGGAGCTACAGGTGAGATGGCAGCTGCTTGCTGATAACGAAGATGAGTTGTTGCAGGACTGCCCAAGGAAGGTGCCCAAGTAAGGCTGTTGGGCATGAACGCAACATGTACATTCATCGCTGAACTGCTGCAGAAACTCTGGCCTTAGACTGCAGACACTGCAGCCCTAGAC
The DNA here is from genome assembly GCF_001447785.1 of Gekko japonicus. NCBI lineage: Eukaryota > Metazoa > Chordata > Lepidosauria > Squamata > Gekkonidae > Gekko > Gekko japonicus. Next base: position 70,050 of record NW_015170283.1, on the reverse strand, counting down.
TGCATGACACTGGACTTCGGAAGCTCCCTTCAGCTTTGTTATTTTGTGAAGCTGAACAAGATGCTGTAACCTGATGCCCAGAGCCTGCAAGTCAGTATAGATGTTCTTGTAATACCACTCTTCTCACAGTGAGGATCACTGAACCCTGTTCTTATACATTGCTGAACATTTTGTTGCCTATTCTAAATTAAAGCATAATGGCATACTTTTAAAAAAAACACCCAACTTGTAGGGACATTTAACATGACACGTAATATCACTATAGCTCTAGATAGATTCAGGCAATGCAAACAAAATTCAGCAGCCCAAACTATCTGAGTGGCTTGGTAGTGCATAAGGTGGCAGAGAAGCAGAGCACTGGCATTTTGTTTCTGTGTACATTTATTTACACACCTGTGCATCTGAAGTGAAAAGCATCTGCCTCCTACTCAGATATTAAACTTCCAGAGTCCCAGTATTTAACACCTCCTTGCAAAGTTGAAACAGGACCTGTGTTTTACAAGGAACAGGTATTGGAAAATAGGGACTCTGTCTAGTAAATAAGGTCAGCTAATATATATGCAATACTTGTCCTTGCACAGTTTACCTATCACTTCCTGAACATTACTTAGGACCAAGTCTAGGATCGCCTCTCCCTTGCTGGGTTCTGTGACCATCTGCTCCATGGTGCAGTCATTGTGAGTATCTAGAAACCCAATCTCTTTCTCCTGACTTGAAGAAGAAGAGATTGGATTTATACCCCACCCTTCACTACCCAAAGGAGTCTCAGAGTGGCTTACAAACTCCTTTCCCTTCCGCTCCCCACAATAGATGCCCTGTGAGGTAGGTGGGGCTGAGAGAGCTCTGACAGAAACTTCTCTTTTTCAATAATAGCTGTGCCAGAACTATGGCTTGCCCAAGCACGTGCAAGTGGAGGAGTGGGGAATCAAACCCGGTTCTCCCAGATTAGAGTCCACGCTCCTAACCACTATACCAAACTGGCTCCAAACACCAAACCTGAACACATATTGACCCAATCAATGTGTGGGTTGTTAAAATCACCTTTTCTGACACAGTTATTTTGTCAAGTTGCTTTCCTTAATTCTTTTGCGTTGTTTTTTTTTTGTATTTGTGTGTATGCCCATGCCTGGAAGTCATGGCAACCTCTGGTGACTCCTACTGGGGCACAGAGGACATTCAGAGAAGTGGCTAGATAGCCTGCCTCTGGCCTCTCAGCCCTGGTATTCTCTGGCGGTCTCCCATCCAAATACTTGCCAGGGTTGGCCCTGCTTAGCTTCCAAGATCTGATGAGATCAGGCTTGCCTGGGCCATCCAGGTCAGGGCTCTTTTTTTTTTTTTAATAAAGATTTTATTGACTCTCCTAAAAAGGGGAGGTGTTTCGCTTAAAAAGAAAAATGGGGGGGTATAGTGGGAGAGAGAGAAAGCTGAGTGATATATTAACTGGTAAATTAAACTGTTAGTAATGTCCAAACATTCTTCTTAGGCTTCTTCTGTGTGTTGTCAAACATCTTTTTTCAATCCGGTCACAAATAGTTCTATGTTAGTATGTTAGTAATGTTCCTTTGAATTTCTGTTAAAAAGTCTCTTCAGGGCGCATTCAGAACTGCTTCTTTGCGTGCTGGTTACTTTTACACTCCCGATGACGTGGAGGAGCTTCCTCTGTTTTCCTCACCTTCCGGCTTTTTTCAATCGTCCTTCGGGTTGCTGTTAACTCTTTCAGTTCATGTGCTATAAATCCTCTTCCTTTCATGCCGTTTCAGGAGGTCTCCAGCTTTGAGAATGGTATTAAATTTCAATTTCGCTTTTATCCGCTCCCAGACTCTCCGCTGGATCCTCCTCCGCAACTGTTGACTTTTATAAGCGCTTACAAGGCACTTCTCGCTGTCACAGTTCAAACTTTTCCGTTTTTCACAATCCCCCGTCAGATTCACAGCCATAAACAATCCAAGCATTAAGCAGCCGGCTCTCACATATAAGCAAACGCCCAGACTGAAGTCCCTCCCTTCTTCTCCGCTTGCCTTTGCCCAGCTCCGACATCTTTTTTTATTGTTTATTTTCAATAAAGTTCTTAAAATGCGCTCCAGAGAAACAAAACTTTTTCTTGCTTTATTTCAAATACATCAAAGGAAAACACCACTATTCGCTCAGTCCATTCCCCCCCTCCTTTTCTTTTTCGCTTATGCAGTTAGAGGATTAACCTCCTCGCCTTTTCGCTGGGGGGGGGGAAGCGGTTTTAGTTCTTTTTCTCTGCATTTTGACAACTCACAGTTAAGCCGATCTTTTCTTTTCCATTTTTTCCGGATGATCGCTTTATCACTCGGTGACGTCTGGTGGCTCCGCTAAACCCCGTGAAACGGGGTCGCTCACGCAGCAAGGTCCATTGGGGCAGGGCATGGCGGGAGCCTCAGTCTCCGACCTCTCGGCCGAAAGAGAGACTCCCCCCTGTAGCGCCCTAAAGCGCCCTGGATCCGAGCTCCTCTCTTCCTGAGGGGCTCGTTCGGGTCTCCGCTCGCGCGGATTCCCTCCTCCACCGCGGGCGGGCGGGACGCCCTCGGGAGCGACCCGAGGATGCGTCCGCCATTCGCGGGAGCCAGACCGGAAGCCCCTGGGCTCTTTTGCTGTTTTTTAAATCATCCTCTAACCTTTGATCTGGTGGGCGATAAGCTTCCTTTTGGGCACACTATTTCCACCCATAGTGTTTTTCTAAGCAAATCTATTTCTCATAGATCCTCAACTTTACTGGAGTGTATACCCATCTGACATACAGAGCTTTTCCACCTCCGACCTTTCTCATCCTCCTGATATAATTTATATCCAGGAATTATTGTGTCTCACTTATTATTCTCATCCCACCGAGTTTCTGAAATGTCCACAATGTTTATGTTCTCCTCTGACACTAAGCACTCCAGCTCCCCCATTTTACCTCAGACACTTCTGGCATTTACATATAAACATCTATAATTCCCCAGACAAGTTAGGCTTGCAACTTTCCTCCTGTGGCCTCTAGATCTTGTCAGGCAGTCAATATTGTTTGTCACCCTCTCAGTGGCTAGTACTAATCCAGTTTCCTCTAGAACAGTAACCGCTACCCTTTCATCTCTTAGGGATGAGCCACCCCAAACCAGAAACGTTTAATCTCCTGTTGGCTTTCCCCCAGGATTTAGTTTAAAAACTGCTCTGCCTCCTTTTTTATTTTAAGCGCCAGCAGCCTGGTTCCTTCTTGGGACAAGCAGAGGTCGTCTCTTTTGTACAGGTCCTACTTGCTCCAAAAAGCATCCCAATGCCTAACAAACTTAAACCCTTTCCCCCTACACCATCGTCTCATCCACGCATTGAGATTTCTAATTTGTGCCTGTCTAGCTGGCCCTCCATGTGGAACAGACAGCATTTCTGAGGTTACCTTGGTGGTCCTGGTCTTAAGCCACCTGTCTAGCAGCCTAAATGTTTTCTCCAGGACCACACAACTACACTTCCCTACATTGTTGGTACCAACATGTACCACAACCACTGGCTCCTCTTCCCAGCACTGTCTACCAGCCTATTTAGACCACATGTAATGTCCACTACCTTTGTGCCAGGCAGGTGAGTCACCATGTGGTCATCTATGGGTTCGCAGCCCACCTATCTACATGCCTAAGGACCAAATCACCAACTAACAAGAGCCCTCCCCGCTTCTGAGGGATGGTTTCTTGGTGTGAAAGGATACCTGTTCACCAACTGTAGAAGGGCTCCCTTCTGTGGGAACATCCCCCCTTTCTTCAGCATGGTGCCCTGTTTCCCCTTGACCCTCATGTTCCCTGACAGTGGCAAGGCTGCCAATTCTCAGAGTAGGACTGTAATGATTCCTTGTTTTATGTGTGTGTGTGTCTCTTTAAAAGTTTGGTTGCATGGCGGTGGTAAGTGGACTAGAGTGGTTGAGAGAAGCAAGCGTGGTATGATTGGTGGTTGACAGAGAGGGGGAGGGGTTTTGGAAGTGAGAACGAGTGGATATTTCTGTATGTCAGTCAGAGGTTACAGTTTTGACAGTTGAGGAGTTCAGTTAGTTCTGGGTATGAAGGAAGTTAGAAGCAGTCCTGTATGGAAAAAGTTAGTTCAGTGAGAAACCGAAGGAAGGCTGAGAGAATAGGAAAACGTAAATGAACGTTTTATTGAAGACATGTTATAAGAAAGGCTGTATGTCCTGATAAATTGGAGAGAAAGAGTGAAATTATATGACCTTGAGTTAAAGTGTTACAAAGTTACCTGAAAGATCCCTATCAGTAAGGGAGCATATTGCGTGTGATACACCAAGCAATGGTTCATTTATTACACATTACTAGATACCTTGTTCCACCCTTTTATTTATGAATTATTTCAATAAATCCTCTTTTATTCAAATATACCAGCTCTGAAAGAAATACTTCCTTAGGACCACATAGTTCCTCATAAGCCTTGTACTCGGTCTACCTAACCAGCAAGAGCAGAAGTAAAAGTATAAAGGTTTGGAAACCCTTAAATTTCCTGGTGGCAGCCGTATATACATAGAATAAAATAAAGAACACTTTTAAAGAGAAACCAGTCCTCCAGAATAAGGAGGTCATCACAAGGACAATCTAACAAGTCCTCAAGTTATCTGTGTGCCTGTCTCTGCTTCTCCAGGGTGTGAACTCAAGAACCAGGAGCTCCTTGTATTGGGTACACACTGACGACTTCCGTCTGCCTGCTGTACTCAGTGCAATACACTGGATAGCCCCCACCCCCTGCTGGCATTTTACCTTCACAATTGCTCCCCCAATTTTTAATAAGTTTCATATTTATGTAGATGTCTGTGGAAATGTGCTTATTCTTTTAGGGATGTGGAGAGACTAGTGCCCTGGCTTCCTCACCCCTGATGCTGAACTCACTCATCTGCTAAACTCGCCTGTTTATTCCTTTGTTCCAGACATCTTGTCACTGGAGCTGGGACACTTTGGCCCTGGAGCTGAGCCTGCTACATGAAGCAACAATTTAATCTCAAAAATCAAAATTAAAAATTAAAACAGAGTGCTGTGCGCATTGGTAATTCATAACCATGTGAACATATTTTCTAGATCAGGGATGTCAAACTCATTTGTTACGAGGGCTGGATCTGACATAAATGTCACTTTGTTGGGCCATAAAACGCAATGCCGGGTACTATAAACTGTATAAAGGATAGCAGCTGATAAGCTCCAGTTGGTGTATCCTCACTGTAAGGCCCCATGGCCTGGGAGGGGTATGCAAAGGAAAACCTACATGGGTGGGCTGGAGAGGCAGCAGTGCAGCACTAGGCAGAGGCAGACACTCCCACGATGCTTGACTGCCTCAGATAAGGTTGTTCTGCCATGCTGAAGCCACAATGGAGTGGCTCCCCCCAGCACTTGTACAAGAGACTCATGGCCTGCATAAGAGCCCTGGACAAGCTGGTTCTGGCCCCTGGGCCTTATGTTTGACATCCCTGTTCTAAATGTTGCTATTTTTCAGAACCAAACTACAACTTATATGCAATGGGTAGTTTGGCCCAAGGACTAGCACTGGAATAAATTAAAACATTATGGTTTCCACTGAAGTACTATTCCCTCAGAAATCCTAGCTCAAATTAAATCCTACTTGGTTCAGCCTCAATAAACTGTATAAAGGGGATGGAGGGAGAGAGCAACATGAGTATGGAATCAGGTGGGTTGTTTCATTGTTTCTAATTTCTACATGCCAGACTGGAGCTATCTAGACACCCTATAAGAGGCAGATTCATATTTTATGTGGCAAACATTCTTGTTGGTCTTGTTGCATTGTATACCTTCTGTAGAAGACCATAAAGCCTGTAAACAGATGGGGGGGGGGATAGATACATGCTAAGCAGCCATGACTGCGTATGCCTTCCCAATACATTGCTACTACTTGTTTACAGACATCGGGAAAAGCACATCTATAACCATGTGGTAGTCATATGCTGGAAAGAGACATTTTATGCCGGTCATTGTGGCAAAACAAGTGTGTGAGCAGCAAACGTATTTGCTGTGTGAACTCAAAAGGAACTCACAAACTAAATTTTGTATCATAACAATCTAGAAGCACTCTTTCATTGAAATGACTACCTTCCCTCTGCCTCACCATCACTACAGACAAATTCCTAAATATAAATGAGACAATTAAACAAACAACTGCATTCAAAAAGCCAAGGAATCTTATCCCCCCAAAGTGTTTTAGAAGCCCTCTGCTATTATATCTCATTTCCTGCCTTTGAAACATGAAAAGTCTATCTTCAAAGGATAAACAGCAGGGTGTCATAAGAATGCTTTGAAAGACTAGCTGATTATTAAACTCTGACCTATGTTATATTTGTGTTGACCTATAATACAAAGGGTTTTTGTTTGTTTGAAATGAGAATCTTTTCAAGTTTTTCATTACTTGGCCCTGTTGTCTATAAATATTTTTTCCTGCAGGAAAAAGGCCTTTGTTCATATTGTCTCTTATATCATTTCTTTTTATGATCCCTTAGAGTTTTATTGGTCATACAACTTCTCAGCAGGTTTGTCTGGCTATCTTATCAGGGTTAACAATTGCCACAACTGAAAACAATATAGGGGTTTTTTTACGAGCAAAATTTTTGAAAGCTGTTCCTCTTCAGTAATTTGGTTTCAAATTTCTAATAACACTAGTGTGGTGTAGTGGTTAAAGTGCCAGGTAATGCTCTGAGAGACCCAGGTGCAAACTTGCACTCTGACATGGAAGCTTGCTGGGTGACCTTGGCCTACTCACACATTCTCAGCAGAACCTAACTCACAGGATTGTTGTGAAGAGGTGAGAATCTGAAACAAAGTTGAAACAAAGCTTTGTGAGTATCAACATGACACTTGAAGCAGTGCAGAAATTTCATTGTAGGGATAGCACCTACAGAACAGATAGTATGTATGGTTCACAGTAGTATAGTTCACAGCCTGTTTACCTTTACTGAAGCATCTTCCTAATCATTCCAATATAATATAGTTCTGTTACCTTTGTAAAAATGTCCTCCTGAATAATTCAGTTTAGTTGGATTTTAGGACTCTTTTGCTGAAGGAAATGGCTTCTGATTAGCTTTATGGGAATTTGTGCTACCAACAAATACATTTTATTCAGGACTGGAAAATGGCTGTCATGTTTTTCATAACATCCCCTCCCCCCAACTTATTTACTGTATTCCACAGAGTGATAGGGTAGGAATCAATTTGCCCGATGAGCGGAAGCTGTATTTCTTTGAAAGCATATGTTTGGCAAAATTACTCTTATTTTTATATGGAACGACAGTATACTTGCATTGTCTACTTTTTAATATTAAAATTTCCCCACAGTCCACTAATATCATTAAAATTTATGAAGCAAGATTATATAGTTGGGATCTCTTAGTTTATATGTGTTAAGTGACCCTGAGTTTTTACTCTTGCTTGAGAAATGCCATGCCAGATCACCTGTTTGGTATTCTTTGGCAACTGGCAGGTCTAGGTAATCCACTGGTAGACAACATACCCTTTACCAGTTCTGCTTCATAGCATTCAGAATATAGCAGCTGTCCCTTTATTTTAGCTATCACATTTTCAGCACTAGCTCTGTGATAATTACAGACCTCTCACAATCCCAATTCTTAATTTCTAACAAGGAAGAAGCTGGGGCTCAGATCCTATCTGGATGCTATGTCCCACCTCTCTCAGGTGGGTGGAGTCCTGGTCCAGCTCTGCTTGTTAAACAACGAGCTAAATACACTTTGCATGTATTCATTCCAGCATGTCAAAGATGCAGTCTGCTACCAGCAACACAGAATATTGTCTAAGAGGGCCCAGGTCTAAGAGGCCTGAACAATCTTTTTAATCCCTCCACATCCCTTTCTTTTAATATCCAGCCTGATAAAGAGTTATGGAGAATTTAAAAGCTTGCACACTGTGCTGTGTTATTTGGTTGGTCTTCATAATGATATTAAATGGCTTTGTTTTTGGATTTTACTATGAACCAAAGCGTCTATTAATTTTTTTTTTTGTCATTGGAGAGCTTTTATCTGCTACAGTCAAAACAACAGAATCCGGTGGTATTTTAAAGACCAACAAATTTATTGTGGCATAAGGTTTTGTAAACTGGAGCCCATTCTGTCAGGTGCATTAGCCCTTTTCAGTTATTACACTCCCGATGCTGTGACCCTGTGTATGGGATCAATGTACTACATGGATTCTTACCGATATCTGCAACTGCCATTTCTTCTTAAGGGGGCACCTTGCAGATTTTCTGCTCAGTACATGCATACCAGGCTCTGGTGACTGCAGGTGTGTAGCATGTTTGTTCTATATACATGGTCAAAGATAATGACTTAAAGGGGCTATTGTTACAATCAGCTGACAGAAAGATATACACATAAGAGTACAACTGAAAGCAGCAAGGTTGGAGCACTCCGAACGGGTGATGAATTGGCAAAGTAAAACGAACAGTGTACCCAAACCTTTTTTAAAAGAGAATGACAATTACTTTATGTAGTGGCCATTCCCTACTGAGCCCAAGTTTGATAGAGCAACATATGAATTCCAGCTCAGCAACTTTTTGTCAGAATCCAATCTGAGCGCTATAAAACAGGAGTCCAGAATAAGTTTGTCTGAGCCAGTCAGAGCACGCTTCACCACATCAGGTCGAGTTCCGGTGAACAGTGGCTGTAACAGAGTCCTGCTCGAACCCTTCTCCCTAGCTTGCATAAAACCGACCTCCCCTACACTCCTGTTCATATTTGTTCCAAGAAACTAATACAGCAACACGCACACCCGGAATCCTAAAAGCGACGTGTTTTTTCCTTAGTGCCGAACGGTTCTCCTGCCTTTCAGCCTTTGCACTGAACTCTGCGGGGCTTTCTTTCTGGTGCCGCTGCATGGGAGCCATCAGATGGGCACTTTACCCTGGAGTAAACCGTTACTGACTTCAGTGGGGCTTACTCCTGAGTAAGCACGCACAGACTTGCACTGCAAGCCGCCGCTTCTGTGTTTCCTCTGTCCCTCCTCTATGATGCCACAGGGAGCGTCTTACCACGGAGTATCCCCTTTGCTGCCATAGCAACCAACAGGAAAGCCGACAACCGCCGCCGCCGCCACACAGACAAGCCGCCTGGCCCATTCCCATCTGCAGCCCTCTAAGGGTGGAGCCAGGTGGTCTCCAGTTGCGCCTGCGCGCTGTCGCGAGTGTAGGTTTGCTTGGTTTCTATGGCAACGACGCTGGCTCTGCGGCCTGGGTCTATTCGGACAAGATGAAGCTGAAGCGGTTCTTACTGCGCTATTACCCGCCGGGTGCGGAACGACGGTTCAAGGGCGGAGGGCAGGGAGTCTACCTGCGAGCATATTAAGAAATGGGGAGGGGGAAAGATGATGAGTTGGGGGGGGGGGCTGAGGAGGCTTATGTACGGGGTTGGGTTGTGGAGCAAGGCAAGGTGATGGGAAGACAGAAAGGATGGAGAGGGGAGCTGAAAGGGTTAACTATTTTTAAAAAGTAGCATGTTTATTATTAACTTATTATGATCTTACTTACCTTGACAAGATTGGATTAGCCTGGGCAGTCTACTTACAGTGCTTCTATAACATGAAAATGGGTCTAAATGGGCCTGAGTCTGCTGATTCTTTACATGGTTTAAAATAAACGCACTCTTTAAATCACAGAAGGCAAGGGCTCACCTTGGAGCCTGTTTCCAGTATAAAAGTTTAAAAGTTTCTAGCCCAATCCTATGTATGAAAGTAAAGGTCACCTTTTGTGGTGTTTGCCTGTTAGTAGTGCTTGCTAGCCAGGTTGACATTGAGTTAATAATTTTCTTGTTATGCTTCTTTAAAGGCATTATTTTGGAATATATTCAAGGCGGGGAAGTGAAAACCAAATCCATAGATTTACTAGATCTCAGTGCTGCGTGAGTATTGTCTCTTAGTGTAGATAACCAAACTGCATATTGACGCAAAACAGTTTATTTAACTGATATGTACAGGTGTGCTGAACAGCTCCAAAATCAAATTACAGTCTTTGTAATCAAACCATTTTGTTCCAGAACAGAGACATAAGTGTCTGATTCTGTTTTCCTTGGAGAACTGGCAATATGACCATTAATTTCTATGTTACAGCTGAAAATTCAAAGGCATGTGGTTTCTATTTCACAACTGAGATAAAAACATTTTTGGAAACCATGACATTTACTTCTTATAAGCAAGAACAGGATAGTAACAGGATAGCAATAAAGACTTTTAGAAAAAGATCTCTGGCATCAATTAAACATTTGAGATTTAAATATGAAGATTCTAGTTAATATTGGTGTTGATATTATTGAGATGTTACCTTTGACGAGAATCTCATGTGCTGTAGGAAGTAGTATGCAACATACATGATTCAAAGCCATTAAGAGTATTAGATCTACTGCTGTTCTGAAAGCTTTTCTGAGTTAAATCCAAGGTGTTGTAGTAATGTGGAGGACAGAGAATGATTTATGTATACTATTATAAGTATACCTAATAATGAGATCCTTGACAATCTCAGTGTCCTGTAATAGGGAACAGGTGTACCATTCATAACAAGTTGTAAGATAAAGGTAAAGGTTCCCTTGCTCGAAAGCCAGTCAAGTCCGACTCTAGGGTTGCGGTGCTCATCTCCGTTTCAAAGCCGAAGAGCCAGCGCTGTCCGAAGACGTTTCCGTGGTCATGTGGCCGGCATGACTAAACACCAAGGCACACGGAACGCTGTTACCATGCCATAACAAGTGTACTATGCCACTGAACTCACTTTGTTCTATTGCTTCAGACCAACACAACTACCCACCTGAATTAAACTAATAAATAATTTTTGTACACACAAACTGAAGCTAATAACAAATGTAAGTTGCTGGTCTTTAAGATTACTGAAGTTAAAATTCCAGTGTAAAATCTGCTGCTTGCTTTTAAACATGCTGACAATGTATGCAAGTCAATAGTGTTCAAAATAAGCCGCCCATGTTTAAGCAGGTATGGTGACTACGAACTGGCACAGCTACTTACTTTTTTACTTTATGCGAAGACAATGGAGGGACTAGAAGAAAAGAGTCTCAGAGTAGATGTGATTTATGTTCTAAAATAAGTTACAGTAGGATAAAGGGTAACACAGGTAGAGCAATTTAGATGCAAGAAGATCATGGCTTTGGCGGGGAGGGTGGTGTATAAACCAAATAAATAAATAAATGGTTGTAAGATCAGCTACCTATAATTAAGCCATTAATACATGGTTGAAATTTCTGGAATTGGCTTTGAGAGTAAACTTTCCCCTTGTCAAATTGACAAGCAGTTATGTATGTGAGTGTACATGTACATATTGTATTCTCTGTTTGTTCTGAAGTCTACCAAGAATTTCTACCCCATTATAATCATGATGTGGTGATTATTGTGTAGAATACCTGGAAGATCTCCATTTATATCACTTAAACTTACTGACCTGCAAGATCTGTGGGTTTATGTAAGTGTACAAATTTGCCAGACAATAAAAGTGGTGCTTTCTTACTGTATTTTAGTACAGACGTAGATGCCTTAGTAGAAGACATTAGAAAGGCAGAACCTCTTATCACTGCTTCACGGAAAAATCAGATTGTGCATTTAATACTGCGATTACAGGAGAAGCTGCGGCAACAGGTGGACCACAAATTCTATCTTTTTAAGGTAAGAGCAGTGTGAGAATTTCAGATCTTTGTTTTAGCTGCAGAAACTCCACATTCCGCAAACACTTTGTAATGAATATTGATTGATGGCCTATGTTGATTTTAGTATAAACACTGTCACCACATCTCTCAGTTTCATTGTACCTATTTTCAGTTTCATTGTACCTATGTTCTGTTTTTTTTTTAAATACAGTTTATATAGACTGCATGTGTACTGATTTAAATAAATAGGACAGAATAGAGGTTTTCATGTGATTTGATTGGCAAATGACTTAAATAAAGATGACATTTTTGACAAGTGTACAGAAAGTAATGGATTTAATTTCAGTGTGTTATAAAAAATTAGTAGCATCAGCCTACTTATAAAAGCCCATTTGCTATTTGTACAGTGGTGTACTTTCCCCCACTGCTTCAGCAATCAGTTTGTCATAGGCTCTGTAATAGCCACAGCCTACACAGTTTAGGTTCACGTATTACTTTTTCCAGCACAGAGGTACAATTATATGGCCAGGGTCCAATGAATCTCACAACTAGCATGTCCAAGATGTGTGCCTAAGGGTGTTTTATACTTGTGTTACTTGAAGAGCAATCCTCACGGCTGTTGCCACACGGTTGATTCCCTTTTGAAACCAAGGGCACTTTCAAAAGCAGTTACTGTATTTTCCGGCGTATAAGACGACTGGGCGTATAAGACGACCCCCAACTTTTCCAGTTAAAATATAGAGTTTGGGATATACTTGCCCAGAGACTGTATTTACCGGCGTATAAGACGACCCCCCTATTTCTGAGAAGATTTCCTTGGGTTAAAAAGTAGTCTTATACACCAGAAAATACAGTAGTTTGTGATATGGGTTTATGGGGAGGAGGGGGTTCCTGTTGTTCAAAGAAAAAAAAATTAAAATTCATCTGGGTATGCCCTTCAGTATGGCTGAAGAGTAGGTCTTTGAATTCCAGCCTATCTTTTTCACTTTTCTTCAGGTACATGTATCAGGAAGAATTAGTACAATTGTAAGGCCCTTCATGTGTGATACCCTTTTCCCAACAAGAATATTAGTTTTCATGTTGAACAAACGTGTGACGCATCACCCAAGCAGCCTGGCAAAGCATGACTGCTGGGGAAACAGGTCTGTTGCTTCAGCTAACTGGGGCACATTTAATGTGGCTGATGTAAGTGTATGTTATAACAGCTTCTGTTGGTTTTAGAAGGAACGCTTGTTGCTGTTTAATTTTTAGTGCAACCTATCGAAGTTTAGATGAGCAGGCCTAGTTTAGATGATTCTGGCCTTTCAAGTGAAATGCAGCCTGGTCAGCAGTATACTGTCATTTGCCAGTAATTTGATACTCTTTCCCCGTTGCAGTTTCAGACAGGCTAGAAGAGTAAATTTACTGAGTCCTTAATGAGCACATTTGTAAAGAAACAAGATGCTATCTTTTGGACAAGCAACTCCTGCTTCAGTGGGTTTTCACCTACAATTGTGTTACTCTCATATAAATATATTAATTTCAAGTCCTCTCAACAATAGAATAAAAGAGAACAAGTATTTTTTCAGTTGGAACTGGTATAATCAAAATGGCAGTATTTTAATGAATTGCAGTACCTTTTTCTTGGCAAAAGATGGCTCTGTTGAGCTATCCTAAGTTGCAAATTATCCAATGGTGATTTTAACAGTGGGATAGGAAGATTTGTTGGCTCCATAGAGGCTTTTTGATGAAAGAGATTAGCGGTATAGGTTGACCAAGGCATGCAACTATTTAAGCGCTTCAGACCCTAAGTTGCAGTGTTCACTGTGCAATGTGGCTAAGTGGCTTACATTGGTACTGAAAGACAGTCTATTTTTTATTTATTTAAAATATTTATATCCTGCTTTATCAATAAATAGTCTCAAAATGGCTCACAAAATTATTAAAAAGGTAAAAACAGCACATAGGAATATAAACATTAGCAGAACAAAACAGCAGAAACCCATTAAATAGCAACAGATAAATATGAATCAAAACTTAAAATCATATATGGGAACAGAATCCAGCAATATAATCAGCAGCAAAAGGTCTTAAAATCTAACAACCATCATAACTTAATTCAGTCTACAATAGCAGCAATTACTACAGCTTGGCAAGAACAAAATCAGGGTGTTGGGAAACAAACTAAAGCCCTAATAAATTTGGGAGTGAAGAGAAAGCCTGTAGTTGCCTAGCCATTGCTCACTCTAGAAAGAAATATTTGGAACTGGCTGAGAGCTGAGGGTCTAGGGAGGGTTTTTTCTGGCGATGCCTTGCAATGACTCTTTAAAGGCTATGAAAATAACCCCTTTCCCTCAGTGAAGAATTTACCATGCCTTTCTAGGCCAGATACAAAAACTAAGTTAGGCAAGGTTTGGGCATGGGGCAGAGCAGTAGGCCATATTCTTCCAAGCAATTTGTCCATATCTTCAGATATTAGTGACTACAGTGCGAGCAGCTGCACAGAAACTGTACTTTGGTAGCATTCTAGGATTACAACAATGACAGAAGCTGGATCACTGTGAATATGAACAATTTTATCCATTAAATGTTTGCAGAAGGGTCACAGAGAGGTAGAATATGCGCTTGGGTGTACATCTTCAGGGCCTAGATTTAAAAGTCCCTTGCTACTCCAGATAGCTCCATTGGATGGCTTTGCATAGACACGGTGATGGCAGAGAAGTATCCATATTTTATCTCCATTTATGTTGAAGTCATTTATTCAACCACTTCATTGCCCAAGGGTACCCAGATGGCTTAAGGGACCTGAGGCAGGAGTGGTGTTGGGGGCCCTTCTACTACCTCACACAAAGAGCAAAAATCATTAATTTAACCTGTTCCATACTATATACAAACAGTGCTTTAAACAATTACTGAGCCACAAATTAGCATAAGTTTAGTTTCTCACACAATAATATTTACTTCATCTAGTTTGGGACAGTTTCACTTATGTCACAGTTACATGTTGAGATTCATTGGCACCTTACACTTAACGCATCATGTCCTCTTTTAGTGTAAACATTAAACAAAATATCAAACACTCTGGAAAGCTATGTGCCTGGGACAAAGGCCAGTGTATGCACTGGAGCAATGGTGGTGGTGGGTGCCCAGGACAAACTGCCCCAGTTGCTCCATTCTATTGAGTCTGCTCTGTCACCATCCCTAGATCTTTAGTAAACCACTGAGCCAAAATGAGCTTGATGGGATAGTAAAGGATGTTTGGGAATAACTGTGTCAGTTCCCAGGTCATCTCCTTATTTATTGGGACATATTAGTTCCTTCCTTCTTGTCTAACCAGAACTTGATGAAATGTGCCAGATCAGTTTTCTTGTCCAACATTGAGAATGGCCTGTCATTTAGCAGCCGCCATTTTAGACCTCATGGGTGGCTGACAAGACTACTAAGCCCCCATTTCTTGGGTCGGGTGGGAATGAGGTACAGCTGTATGTCTGACCTTCCCTTCCTCTTACCTGGCCATCCTACTGCCACACTTTCCTCTCCCTGTAGTCACAGAAATACTGGCACAAACCTCCTCCTTGGGACTTGTCACTTCAAGGCACAGATTGAAAACAAAGTTATCCTAAAATCACCAACCTTTCCCCCCCAAGCAACTGAATCTTAGGAAGTAGAATCATGTTTATATGATGGACCACTTAAAGACTTGTTCCCAGATAGTGGAGGACAAAACAACTGAAATGAACACTGGTGGTGATCCATCCTTAGTAGTGAGTTAATATAGTGCTTTCCATTATTCAGTAACTTGGGTCACACAGATCCTTTCAGTATTATTTCTTATTGATTGGGAATAGTTAATATATACATATAATATAATTGCCAAAAGGGCTATTATTGCATTTTCACTTCATAGCATGTTGATTCTGTCTGCAATACTTCTTAAATAGAGATAGAAGTGTTTGCCTAAGCTGATGCTTTTCTTTGCAGTTGTCTGGGTAATAATGTTTTCTATGTTTCTAGCATAATAATATGTTAGCAAAGCAAGTATTTAGTGCTCAGTGAAGCAGAGCCAATTAAAGAAAAAATTATTTGGGAACTAACATTGCTGGATAGAGCGAGAGATAGCTAAGCATCCTAGTTACATGGCTGCTGGGAGGAAGGGGGAGAGAAAAGTGTGAGAGGGTGCAGGGAGCAAGCCTGGGGGACCAAACAGGGACAGTGCTTTCACATATGCTGCCCCCATAGGCATTTCTTCTCTTGTGCGCTGGACAATGCATATTCAACACAGTAATCAATTGTAACTAACTTGGTTGGGTTTTGAGTGTTTTATAGCTCAACCATGTTGATTTAGTGCATTGATTTAATCAAACTGAGCATGATTTAGCAAAAAAAACTCAGTGGGAAAGTTATTTTATATTGAAATAAATAAATTAAACCACTACTGTTGAGATCCACAGGATTTAAAAGTGCTTAACTTTGGTTGGATCATGCCCATTGATTGCAATAATCTGTATGCAGCGGATAAGTGAAGGCAAAGTTTCTTAACAATGTGAGGAAAATCACATCAACAGTTTTTATATATTTCAGGTACTTCGGGCACACATTTTGCCTCTGACTAATGTTGCCTTTAACAAATCTGGTTCCTGGTAAGTGTTGGCATTTAAATTCTAAGTGTATCATCTACAATAGGAATGGCACATCTAAGCATACGTTGTAATTGGTGTCTTATAACAGGTCTCCTATTCAGACATTCTAGTTAAGTTACAGTTACTAAAGATCACTATGAGGACTGGAGATGTTAAGAAAAACAATCCAACATTTTTTCCCCAAATGTCTTCATTTTTAAGATGAACTTTGAAGGTAGTAATATAGAATAATTTTAGCAGCAATTCTCTCAAAATTGTATTATTTTTCTGGAGGTTTCTTCCCCTCCCACTTACTTAAGCTTACTTAAATTACCACAAAATCTCCCCAGTATCAGAGTGTTATGTCACCATGGGCAAAAGGCAGGCTTAGTAAAATAGTTTAAACACAGAAGTACAGTAAAGCACTTGGAGACTTTTAGTAAATGGAGTAAGTGGAACTTAAGTAAATGGAGCTTCATTATGTCTCATTTTAAACTGTTGCTGATTGGTGAATTTTGTTCCTGAATAGTATTTAGTATTTTGTTCCTGAATAGCAATTCAGTAATGGTGAAAATACACTGAGTATTGGAATCTCTTATTTTCTAAAAATGAGAAATAAATGTTTAGAGGTGCTGTTACTCTTTGCTACTGTCAGTGTGCTTGCAGACAACATGGAGAAGACAGGAAGTTTGAGTTATAAAAAGATACAAATGAAATCCATGTAATACCTTTTGTTAGGACTAGTCAGATTGCACAAGCATAAGTGCAAGATTTTGAGATCAGCATTAGGTTAGATGTTACAAAAATTTTTTGAAGGATAAAGGCTGAAAAACAAATTCTTCAGGCCATGGTGCTAAGGTGTGATCTTGCATGGATTGACTGGGAGATGCAAGCAGGCAGTTAGCTTAACTTCTGGCGTGGTGTCATCCTACAGCACATTCTCTGGAAAACTGAATTCAGTCCATTTCATCCATTCTTTGTTCTTTCACAGAAATACAAGAAGCACCCCAAGTCCATCCAAAAGTGTCTCAAATGCCAGATGAGAAGTACAGTTCTTTTGCATGCTGAAAGCCATAGGGAGCATGTTATAGCCTCTGTATTAACAATGTTAGAAATAAATTTAAGATGTTACACAGGGCAATAGTGTCAATTAAAGCCATATTAGGTGGTATAACCTTGTTTTGAGAACACAGACTTTACCCAAGTCTGCTTTCATTTCTTGGCTGAAATTAGGTATCCTGGAATTAGAAAACGTGGTACAGTCATATTGATTTATTCAAAACCGCCCCACTAAAGTCTGTGTAATGTCTTTTAATGATGTGATGACATACCTTATCTCCAGACCTAGAAATTAGGGAATTAAATTTTGCACCCTACACATTTCTTTTGGGGTTTTTTGTACTTTTATTTTATAGTTGAGCTTTGGGGACTGCTTAGTCTTCTAGTCCTCAGTGACGGCAATGTCTGCACTCAGGGTGCTACCTGGCATTCACTTGGCCTATTAGGAGGGGATCATAGGTTTGAAGGAACCACACAGTATGCTTGATGAAAACAACTAAGCAACAGATTTGTTTAAGTGGTATGCGTGGCTTGGTTGTTTGGTTGTTTTAACTCTTTTTTATAGGAACAACTCCCAAATCTTTATAACACAGAGCCGATAGGCTTCTCCCTTTTTACTGTTTTTGACAGGAACAGCATCCAAACCTTACCTATCTTCAAAATACCTAGCGTCTGCCTAACCAGCAGAATTCATAACACTTCTTCCACCAAAATTCAACAACCCTCAGCCCTGTCAGTTGGCCAGCAGTTAAACTGCGAAATCCCCCCCCCCCGCTTCAACATTCCAGTCCACCGTTTAAAAGTGATTGGATCAGGGTGGAACTTGAAACGGTCCATCATAATCAGGACCAACCCAATTGACATAAACATAGTTCAAGGTTTCTTGCATCATGTTTTGTGTCAATTGGGTTGGTCCTAATAAAAACTATTACATTGATTTCGTTTTTGTTTTTTGCTTTTACATGGATCAGTATGGCTGTATAATTTTTTCTAGAAAGATAGCCATTGACTTCACTCAGCAGTGGATTAAGCTGCAGATTAAGGCGCAGGAAACAGAGGTTTCTTAAAAATTAATAGTGATGGACAACCATCCCCATGCTTCACTTGAACCCGTTCA
This sequence comes from Gekko japonicus, assembly GCF_001447785.1. Taxonomy (NCBI): domain Eukaryota; kingdom Metazoa; phylum Chordata; class Lepidosauria; order Squamata; family Gekkonidae; genus Gekko; species Gekko japonicus. The sequence continues at coordinate 51,635 of NW_015170283.1, read as the reverse complement.
CATTTTGTAAAACGCTTTACAGTGCTTGGCTGACATTTGTAAGCAATTGATGGGATGCTTGCAAACTGTGAACGTGTGTGCATACATACACAGATGGCCTGCCTCCATCCCTGACTGTTCCCCCCATCCTTGCCAATTCTTCCTCTTCCCAAGGTAGAAACCTTACCTTTCTAAGAGAGGAAAGAGCATTGCACAGTACTCTTTAAAATTAGGATACCCACAGGTGTGCACAGTACTCTTTAAAATTAGGATACCCACAGGTGTGGGTGGATTTGGTGGTGGTACTAACCAGTACTGAGCACCGGTACCCTTGGGGGTGTCTTCCAAGTCCTGAGGGGTAAATTGGTGGAAATTGGTGCAACCTTATGAGTACCAACAACTTTTTTGTTTACAGAAAAAGCACAGAGGATATCTATCTGTCTTCCTTGTAAGTTATTCTTCCCAGTTTTCCTCAGCATGATTTCTTGCATGAATTAAAGGAAATCGTAATTTTGTGACTTGCAAAATGGAATCTGCTGAGAAACCTATAGTTCCCATCAACTCCAGCAATAAGTTCTGAGAATAAACTCATAGTGGCTTCTGGCTGGTTGACTATGTGACGATGAATGCTGACAACTGTGCAGATACAAATACACTCTAACAGTGCTTGTTTTAAATTGCAAACTGATCAGCAATACAAGTGCACAGGATGCTTGACTCAAGAGAAAGCAGACATTGTAAGCAGTATAAATTGGATTTTTTTGGATATGTCATTTGTGTGGATCACAGCATTGCTAAAAATAATTTGTGCTTGTATGCTCTAGCTTTATCACTGGAAGTTATGACAGAACATGCAAGCTATGGGACACAGCATCAGGAGAAGAACTTCGTACTTTGGAAGGACACAGGAATGTGGTCTATGCAATTGCTTTCAATAATCCCTATGGGTATATTTTTCAGAATCTTTGAGATACTTTAGCATGACTATATATGCTGTCTATATGCTCTGAACTACAAAACTGAACCCCCCCCCCCAAGCCTGTGCTAGGTTCTACATAAGTGGTGTGAGGAATGGGAATGTCAGTGTACAAGAGTTGGAAAGAGCCTTCTGCTGGGGAAAAATTCTTATTCCAAAGCTTGGATTGCCCATAGTTTTCTCTTTCTCTTCTCTTTCTCTTCCATGTTGGGGTCACATCTCTCCTCACACTTGGAGTTATTGTTATAAACCGTACAGGGCTTGTTTACTAAGATCTGTGGTTCTAATCTATTTTCTTGTTGACAATATGTAAAATTGACTAGGCATCTGCAAGTTACAACTTGCTGAATTCTACATAGCCAGGGATTGCCTCTCTGGTTCATCAGAAATTCAGTAGACAGATGCAAATGGTAGAGAAGCAGGGTACAAGATCTTGTATAAATCTCTAATAAATGTAGATTCTAGAGTCAAAGCAAGCTTTTCAAAAAGTAATTTTAACCCACTGAAATTAATTGAAGGAATTCACATTTTGGAAATAGTGGCTTCTTCAAATTATTCTCTGGCGAAAGTGATTTGCCTTTTGTAACAGCAAAGTTTAGTATGGCCAGTAAGCCTCGGCCAAGACCTCAATAAATCTTCCAGAGCCTCTCCCGATGACGGGTAGGTGGGAAAGTTGGCCTTGGCTGATAATGGCCTACCTTTTGTGTCCCTTGTATTTGAATACAATTTATTAGATTGTTTGAAAAGTATTATTTCTTTTGAAACCCATAGATCAATTTTAATTCTCTCAATAAATTCCATTTTATGTTTTGTCACTAAGTGGATTTAATTATTCTCTGCCCAATGAAAACATATTTTTTTTCATTTAGTGACAAGATTGCTACTGGGTCATTTGACAAGACCTGCAAATTATGGAGTGTGGATACAGGGAAATGCTATTATACCTTTCGAGGACATACTGCAGAGATAGTGAGTACATGAGCCTTTGTATAGGCAGTGGAACATTTCATTGTCATTTATAGAAATACCTGTCTTCTGAACCTCTCTAAAATGGTCTGATTTTCCCTCTAATTCTGAAACAGTATTAACAGACACAAAAACACAAGTTGTTATTCTAAAAAAAACATTGAAAAATGTAGCCAGTTAAGTTGAATTTGATAGATGTATTTTTGTTCTTAATTAGTTGTAACCTTTTAGCTGTTGCTAAAGGGGATTTTTTTTGTCTTGTAAAACTATCTGATTTTTTAAATGAATTCCAAATTTAAAAACTTTAGTTGTCACTTTCTGCCATTGTTCAGAAGTAAACTAGCTTCAACCTCCCTTCTCCTCCAAGCCAGATTTAATATCAATTCTTACCTCTTATTTGTAAAATTAAATAATTGTGAAGTCAGTACATAACAGTATAGAGATGTTCAAATTAAAATTTGTTTTGCCCATTTTTGATCAAGAATGAGACCATTCAGATCTGAGCTGGAAAAAGGACAGAGGAGGGCAACCAAGATGAGTGGGGGATTGGAGCACCTTCCCAATGAGGAAAGGCTGAAGTGTCTGGGACTTTTCAGTTTAGAAAAGAGATGACTAAGGGGGGACGTGATAGAGGTTTATAAAATTATTCATGGGGTGGAGAGAGCTGACATTTTTTCTCCCTCTCCCAAAATACTAGAACTCAAGGGCATCCAATGAAACTGATGGGTAGTAGGTGCAGTACAGACTAAAGGGAATACTACTTTACACAGGAAGTGAATAAAATGTGGAATTCGCTGCCACAGAAATAAACAGCTTTAAAAGGGGATTCGATAGATTCATGGAGGATACGTCTATCAATGGCTACTAGCCATGGTGACTGAGGAAACCTCCACATTCAGAGGCACTAAGTCTCTGAATCCCAGAGCCAAGAGGCAACATCAGGGGAAGGCCTCAGCCTCTGTGCCCTGCTGTTGGCCATCCAGAGGAACTGGTTGGCCACTGTGTAAGAAAGGATGCTGGACTAGATGGTCCATTGATCAGATCCAGCAGGGCTTTTCTGTTCTTATAAGCAAGCATCTTTGTCAGCTTCCTCTCTCATAGCCTCACATTACCAGAGATTTGAGCTTGGATCCAGCAGTGCTCAAGTGGAAATATAAACAGATTTAATGTAGAGTTATCAGCCTGTGTTGCATTTCCCCTTTCTTTATAACATAAAGTTGACATGTGTCATTATGATGCCATTGCGTACCAATGCCCCCTATCCTGCCATAAAAAGCCAGTGATGTGGAATGGGAGTATGACATTATACAGTGTTGTGATATCATGGCTCGTGTTGTGTTCATCTAATGTGTGATGAACAAGTGTGTCCTTGTTGCTAGTTACAAACTTGTGACAGGTATGCTTAATTCTACCAGCCTGCAATTACTAGCTGGCACTCTTTCATTCTATGCCTTCTACCCAGGAGCAAGGAGGAAAGCAAATCTAGATATTTATTTAAAGATTTTTCTTTTCTCTTTTATGTAACAGGTTTGCTTGTCCTTTAATCTTCAAAGTACCCTGGTTGCTACGGGAAGTATGGATACCACAGCTAAACTATGGGACATACAGAATGGTGAAGAAGTGGTCACATTAACAGTGGGTTCCAGCTTTTTATAGGTCTTTTGGTGATTTGATGCTATTATAGGTTCTAATTGAAATAACTATCATGAGTGCATTTATTAATTATCTCTTGCAAAAATTAAAGGCTTAGAATTTCTCCCAATGATTCGATCTGTTAGCAACTATAATGCAGTAAGAGAGCATAAAGGAAGACCAAAAGCTGTGACTTAATCAAATATCTCATTTTAGCTAATTTAATGCATTATCACTACATGGTAGAATGGACTTCTTTATTAATTAAAATGGTCTTATCATAATATGCTTTGATATGTTCTCTGTACTCAAAGGCACTATAAAATTACCTCAAGACCTATTACTGTCTAGGATTACACGTGAAGGTCCTGTTTAGTGCCTTATAGCTTATTTTTTAGATTACTTATTACCAAATGGAGCTATCCTGCTGAGAGACAGACAGAGAGAAATCTCTTTTCAATCAGAAACTAAGTAGTAAGGTGAAACCACTTTCTCCCATTACCTCTCTTGGTTCAGATGAAAGAGCTCTCATGCCATCTGTGCACCACGCTGTGACACACAGCAGAGTGACATCCTTCTAAGCCTGTTGGTGTCAGCTAATGTGCACAGTCCTATGTACTCTCCCCAGCAATCATGAGAACTATGATGGGTTGAGATGTAGAGTTGTTGACCCAAGTCTTGACTTAGTGATGATTTGACCCCCATGTCTCCTTGGTTCAAGTCCAGCATTATTGATTACATCAGACTTAGGGATGTTTATGAAGTGGGGAAATGCAGTTTGGTTTGTGGCTTGTGGCGTGCCCAGTTCGCAAACCACGAACTTCATGAACTTTTAGGGGCCAAATGAACTGGTTTGGTTTGTGAGGTTCATGACCCGGTAGAAAGGCCTCCAGCATTGTAGAGATGCAAAACTTACAGAGGATCTGTGGCTGATTCTCCTCTACCTGCCCTCCAAGTTTGGTGAGGATTGGATTTACATGGTCCAAGTTACGTATTGCCAAAGAAGGTGCCCCCAGGAAAGTGCTTTCTGGGGGGAAGTGGCCAAACTAAAAAGGACACGTTCTTTATCCTTGCATGGAAACTCAGTCGAGATAGCAAGAATTCTCAAGTACCTCTGGGTTATGTTTACACAAAATCTTTCTTGGGATTTCCATATCCATATGTTAATGGAGAAGTTAAACTTCTCCTTTGTTTTCTTTAAAATATTATTTTATTGCAAAGGAGGGCAATCTGTTCCAGCACTTCTTATTCTTTATAGAGCAGTTATACATTTGCTCATCAGATATGCTGCGCCAGTATGGTATACTGGTCATATAGAATGTCTTGATCTTCTTCAGGTCAAATTCTTTAGAAACCTGTTGGATATTCCATGATGTATCTCCTCCTCCACCTTGCAATTGTTGCTGGGGCTTCCAAACTTGTCCACTATTATTTATCAGTGTCATTAAATTTTGGTTTTCCCTTTTTGAGCTGCCAGTAGCTCCTATTTTGTTTCAGTTTCTAATTTCAGATACCTCTACATCCCCCTGGAGTAGAAATTTAGATAAAAGAATTTCACTCCCCATAAAGCAACTTAAGGCTGCAAGGAACAGTACTAGGAAAGTAAGCTTGTAGAAAGTTTCAAAATAAGATCTTAAATGAAGATTGATCCTTGGTGTTCAAGGATGCAAATCATAAATGTTCTTCACTCTTCTTCCAAATACCCTTCAGTGGTAATTTTTCCTTGCCAGACTGTTTCCTCTGGTTAGAAATTCATAAGTTTAGATGAGCTTTTCTATTGGCAAGGTATAGCACCTTAGACAGCTGAGGTGCAAGGGAGATATAATAGAATTCCTGCAGAGGAATGCAAATGCCCTTATTGTTCAGATCAAGTAGACTCCCTAGCTCATATTGTTTTAGTATGTCCCCAAAACAATACTGCATGAAACAAATATATTACTCCTTGGATGAAACAGCTACTGACACTTTCTGAGAAGCGGACACTGCGCTATCTGCTATCAAGTAGATTGGCAAACTGCGTAAGAGATGTGGCAATTTTTCTCTTTATAATGTCAAGAGGGAATTATTATTCTCACTTTTGAACAAAGAAAACGTGGATGAATAGCTAATGGTTGTTAAATCTAGGGGAAAGAAAAATATCTGAAATCTCCTTTTTATAACTTCTAGGGGCATTCTGCAGAGATTATTGCATTATCATTTAACACCACAGGAGACAGGATCATCACAGGTTCCTTTGACCATACAGTTGCTGTGTGGGATGTTGGCACAGGCAGGTACTACATTAAACCTTGTCTTGTTTCATGTTTTAATGAACATTTACAAGGGTTTGAAAATGGAAAAAAGACTTCAGATTCTGAATCTGCCTTGTTTTGCTTGTATTTTGAGCATCAGAAAGCATTTAAGGCATCAGAAAGCTTAGCGAAGACAGAAAGAGAGCACTAGGCATATTACTGCTCTGTGGTACTCCCTATGAACAAATCTGGGCTCCTTTTGCCAGAGACTTAACAGAACATTTCTTCATGAAGATTAATAATGTGAAACAGCATAGTACGGCAGTGGTAGATTATATATTTTGCTGGATTGTACTTTTAGGTGGAGGGAACGAGGAAATAGTAGGGAGAAGATAGAGGAAAAAATGAAATGCCCCTCATACGTTTTTGTGGGTCCTCCACTTGTTTTTATACATTACTGAATGACCAATGCAATTACAAGTCCACAATATGAATTACATAAAGTAATTATTTAGATAAATGTGAATACATGATTTTTTGTGTGATCTCAGCAAACAAATAGGACATTGGAAGAGTTGCTGTCAGCATCTTTTCATTCAGCAGAATTGTTAATTAAGACACCTCTATGTGCAGTGTAATAACTGAACAAAAAATAAAGAACAAGTCTTTCATATTAGATTCATTTAATTGATTGCTTGATTGCTGCACTGATGATTCTTTTAATGTAATATACATCCATTTTAACATATGGACCCTTTAGTACATATTTAGTATTAATACTATATAGGATCCAGTGCTTTGTAACCTATTCACTGGAATAGGCATTGATAGCTAATTTTCATTTTTCATTCACCTGAAAGGTGCTTCAACAGTTAGCTAGATTTGGTGATATGTTAAAATTATGACTCTTGAACACAGCATAGGCTATATTAAAATACTTGTTACGTTAGAACATAGAACTTGTTACTCTTGAACATAGCATAGGCTTACTAAAATACTTGTTACATTAGAGAAAGCAGATCTCAACAGAACAGTCCTCAGTGCGTCAGCATATATCACAAACCCTGATATGGGTATATGCAGAGCATGATACCAAAATGAAATTATTGGAGTATTAGTATAACTTTAGGTCCTTTTATTATAGTATCTGTATTAAGTATTTCAAATTACTGGATGTTTGAGGAACTGATCTATGGATTAGGCAGTTATTAGGGGTGTGGGAAAAAAATTAGCTTTTTTGAATTCGGGTCCATCGGATCAAAAAATATTGGTATTTTTTGATATTTTCAAATCCCAATATCGGGATTCAATATCGGTATGATATTGGGATTCAGGTAAATAATTGGGAAACCCGAATTTATTTGGCATTTAAAAAATGCCTTCCCTTCACTCGTGGAGTTGTGTGGTTGTGATGGCACATCTCCATGACAGAAGGAAAGTTAAATGCCTTCTCCTTTTAGTTGCAAAGGTGCTGCCAAGGTGGTGTGACTCCAGGAGTGAAAGGAAGGCTGCCTTCACAAGTGAATGAAATGCCTTCTCCAAGCCGCACTGCTGCAGCTGCATCAGTGTGACTTAGTGATATAGCTGGCTTGAATAAAAGCTGAATAATATTGGCTTTTGTTCAGGCCAGCTATACCGGTAGCCGAATCAGATTGTCTGCATTTGGCTGAATAAATACCTGAGAAATACCTTTTCAATATTTTTCAGGTATTTATTCGGTTTGGTTTATACTGAACACACACCCCTGGCAGTTATCTTTTGAGCTCATAGAAATAACTATATGCCAGAGTGGGCTGTAAATTCATGCCACGCTCATATTGGTTAATTTCAGACTACACAGATAAAATTAGGAACTGCTTGTAATCGTGATATGGTTGCATCTCTTTGTAATTATTTACATGAAACAATTTTACACCCTGATCCAGAGTCCCTTAGCAATGTAACAACAGGAGTGCTTTGTTACTGCCCTCTAATTTTGTGTATACCCACTGCTTAACCATCCATTTGGGTACAGAAAAGCTGCTCATTGGATAGATCATTGTTCCTTTAACCAAGTAAGGGTGTATTCAGTTTTTGTATCATTCTTTCTTGCACCTGCATTGTGTTTGAGTAGAAGAATATGTTTGACCTATGATCTGTTTCACATTTGGAATGCCATGAATTGAAGTTGAAGTGTATTATCCAAATGTGCAGGGGCTAAGAGTCTGGAAGCTACAACAAATGGGAGATTCCTGTTACATAGGTACCAGGTATTCCTGTGAACTGGATCTTCACACGTGTACTGTGTAAACACTGGTGTATCTGTGGTGAATACTCTTGCTACATGGAGCATATCAGACATGTTGTCCTTTTCTCTAAACTTCTAGAAAGACGGAGACCAAATTTGTATGGTATGTATGTATCCTTGATTTGAAGCAGATAAACCATTTGAATTTTTATCCCCTCTTCTGACAGAAGAATGCATACTTTAATTGGCCATCGGGGAGAAATAAGTAGTGCACAGTTCAACTGGGACTGTACTCTGATTGTGACTGGATCAATGGACAAAACATGCATGGTAAGAAAGTGGGATTCTTGTAAAATTTCTCATGTACCATGGACAGACAGATACACACACACACACACACACAAACAAATATACATACCTTTGATATATACACCTTTGATCCTTGATGAAACATTACTAAATAAATATAAATAAGAGGCTCTTTCAGTATAGAGACTGAGAGATTTAAATACTTGGCATATTGGTACTTGTTTATTGAGCTGCTATTGAAATTTTTACTCCTGTGCTGTTCAACATGTGTCAGAGAGGCATCATATGATCAATTTTTATTTATCTGTTACATTCAGTGTTTGAAAGTGAACCATGTATTCATGGTTGATTAATGGCACGTTGTGTCATCTAAATGTATAGGAGCCCTGGCATAATCATAGTGCTATTAGAACAAGTTTTTCTTGTCGCAGGTTAGCTAATGTCAGCAGTTTTGCTACAGCTGAGCAGATTCCCGCATTATTTCCTCTCTACTCTGTAGGATTAGAGCCAAAGATCTTTTGTTGAAGTTTGTGCATTTTGACAGAGTGTGACACCTGGAACAGAGGGAACACCCTGGATCCAGTTTTTTTCAGTGTCTGCAAAAACTGGAGACAATGGAGAAAAAAATTCCAATCTAGACTCTTAGAGATGGTTCTATAAGTGCCTCAATTATCAGAAGTTTGTATTTCTGGTTTCTCGGTGAAGTAAGCGAGGGACTTAGAAATAGTTCCCCAAGTTTCTGGATTGCTTCCGAGAGCCTTAAAGTGTACACTTCTTATATTTTAGAAGTAAACCAATCATGGTGCCTGGATCTCTTGTCCAAGAAGTAGTCTAGTCATTTACAGAGGCTAAATGCCAGGACTGAGTCTTATACTCCAACTTGGTTGACATCCTCATTTTCAGTTTCTTGGAATGGGATCTGATCCAATGAGCAATCTGAGGAATTGGGGACATAGTTTGGATTATGAAATGCAATGCAGTTGGATTTTGCAGTCATACCTAATATTTGCTATGGAGACATATTGGGATATGAATTGCCTTGTTGTGATTGCGGGATCAATGTAATATATAGAGTGATCAGATGCAAGAATGGGAGGGTTTCTTGAACTCAAAGCCAAATGAAATTTTGTTCTACCAAAAGGATTAGGAATATGAAGTTTTTGCTGAGAATGTCTCCAGAAGTCAGATCCCAGACATGTCTTGTTTGACTCATCAAAGTTTCAGGAGTCCCATCACTCTAGCATAGTAACCATTGCCAAAATCGCTATTCCTTTGTCATTCTCTGTTGGCCAACCTCTTATCCATTTCTCCATTCAACTGAAAATATGCATTGTTTGCATAAGAACATCCTAAGCTCTAAGAACATCCAAAGTGGAATGCTGCAGGGCAACCTGGTCTGAAAGGGAAGCATTAGTATTTATTGATATCTGGACCAGATGGCTCTCCAAAAGAGCCACTAGAATTAAATAAATTTCAATTGATACCTGATTTGGACTGATATCATTTAGCACAAAGCATTTGTTATTCTGCTCTGTGCCAACTATGTGCACATACAGAATAATAGCTATAATGATTGACATAAGCACCAAACAGTTTGGTCAAATGAGCCTTTGTTTGCCTAGAATTATTTAACTACATAGTTGCTTTCTGCTCTCTGTTTAAATTACAGCTGTGGAATGCTTTGACTGGCAAACGCGTGGCAACTTTAACAGGTCATGATGATGAAGTGTTAGATGTTTGTTTTGATTACACTGGACAGCATATTGCAACTGCCTCAGCTGATGGTAGGTAAATTAATTCATCAGTTAAAATGTCTTTGTATCTTGTTAGCTGGCTGAAAAAGCAACTGTGGGAGAACATAAGAACATAAGAGACGCCAATGTTGGATCAGGCCAAAGGCCCATCCAGTCCAACAGTCTGTATCACACAGTGGCCAGAAATACCAGTGCCATCAGGAGGTCCACCAGTGGGGCCAGGACATTAGAAGCCCTCCCACTGTTGACCCCCCCAAGCACCAAGAAGACAGAGCATCACTTGCCCCAGAGCCCCTATCTATACCTTGTGGCTAATAGCCACTGATGGACGTCTGCTCCATATGCTTATCTAATTTCCTTTTGAAGCCGTCCATGCTTGTAGCCGCCACCACTTCCTGTGGCAGCGAATTCCAAGTGTTAATCACTCTGGGTGAAGAAGTACTTCCTTTTATCCGTTCTAACCCGAACACTCAGCAATTTCATGGAGTGCCCATGAGTTCTTGTATTGTGAGAAAGGGAGAAAAGTACCTCTTTCTCTACCTGCTCTTTCCCATGCATAATCTTATAAACCTCGATCATGTCACCCCTCAGTCGTCGTTTCTCTAAGCTAAAGAGCCCTAAGCGCTTTAACCATTCCTCATAGGGAAAGTGTTCCAACCCTTTTATCATTCGAACAAAATGGCTCTTCCTTTCTGTGCAGTAAGATACCTTCAAATGGTAACCCACAGACACTAGAGGCTCCCAGTAATTTTCATGGGAAATTGCACCTTTTCTACCTGGAGGCTGATTTGAATATTATGGCCTCCATGTAGAAGCCACAAAGAAACCTTTTGAAGCAGAGACACTCTGACAGGATGCTGGGAACTGGTTTGGGACAAGCAACATGGAGAGGCTCCATAATAGCACCAACAGTTGTTAATAATGTTTTAATCTTTGTCCCCTTTGTTTGAACAGTACAGGGCTCATGTTGAATATTAACATTATGTTAGTACATTTCTGACCCTTAATTTCTTATGTCCCTTCAAAGTCTCTGACAAAACAGTTAACTGTGACAGGATAAGGACGAATAAGTATAGGAAAACCCTGTACTAATTTAATTTATTTCTGCCTGAAAGGATCAGCAAGAGTTTACAGTGCAGAAACCAAAAAATGTATTGCAAAACTTGAAGGTCATGGAGGAGAGATTTCAAAGGTTAGTGGTATGCTCTTGTAGTTTTATTTGTCAGTGACCTTAGCTTACTAGTATGAGATTCCAGCATACTTCATGTGGGACTTCTGCTGGTTCATAAAATCTCTTGCCACTTGAGTATGGCCCAGGAAAACAATTTTGTCACTTGCCTTTTCCTTGTATGAATCCAGTGTGGTAGGAGAGCACAGGGATTGACAATTCTCTGATTGAAGTGTTAGCTGAGAAATTGTATCCATGCACTTCGTGGCTAAAATCCTACCATTATTTGTATACAGATGTGTCTGAGTGATTTTGGTAGCATTTAAACCGGAGTGTGAGAGTGCAGGGTCTGAGGAAAGTTAACTGTAAATTGCTGCATTTATTGTCTCGTTTTGTCTTATGAATATAAGGCAGACACAGGTATATGACACAAGCATATCATTTCCCTTGTTTATAGTTTCACACACGGGCGTGCACACACACAAACACACACATACACTCAGTCACACACCTTGCAAGGAAGCTGGAACCAACAGCTAGTTGACAAAACATTAGATATATCTATTTTATTTTCTTTGAAGCATTTATATCCTGCAGCTGACCTCCACGCTCAGTTCTTAAGGTGGCTTAAATAGTTCAGTTTGACCTACGAAGGAGTAAACACAACTATTTGTATCAAATAAAATATATGCAGAAATCTCAGAGAGGCCGCACCCCTTTCCTTACATTTGCAGATTTTTAGGGATTTGAAGTGTGTTGTTGCTAATTGTGTGTGTTTGTATTTTAGAAGGTACAGACAAGTTTTGACATCTTGCAGAGAGTAAAAGAAATGTTTGTGTCTGTATAATGAAATCTGTTAGTTACATAATCAAATATTTTAATGCTGAGCTAATGAAAGAATTTGTGAGGAATTAAAATGTTAATGTAGTTTATATCCATGTAAAGACTCTAAAAATTCATGACAATCATTTTATATAAAATATTCTCCATGGATTGAATACAGTGAGGAGGATTGCCACATATGCTATTAAGATACAGAATATAAGGGAATGGTTATAGAATTCAGGAAGCATCTTAAGGATTTTTCTCTAGAATAATAGCAAACTAAAACGGAAAGGGGGGGGGGGAACAACCTTAAGAAGCAACAGAGTTGGGTACCCAAAGGTTGGGGGTGAGAGAGAAAATATTTTGAGAAATTAATTAAACCAAAATATATGTATTTATTACAAAGTGCATGATACTTTAAAAACATTGGCACAATCTACCCTTGAAGTAGTGAATATATGAACTTATGAACTAAGAAGTTCTGAATCTATATAACCTGATACATTTCAATATTTCTGGTTTAAAAACCATGAATCTATAAAACAGGACCAATAATTCAGTATATCTGGGTTGATAACCTGTGAACCACGTTGTTCAAGGTTATCAACCTAGATATATTGAATTATTGGTCCTGTTTCATTGGTTCAAGGTTTTTAACCTAGGAATATTGAAATATATCAGGTTATATAGATTCAGGACTTCTTAAATGTTCACCACTTCAAGGGCGGATTGTACCAATGTTTTTAAAGTATCATTTTGGTACACTTCGTAATAAATACATATATTCTGGTTTAATTTATTTCTCAAAATATTTTCTCTCTCACCCAACCTTTGGGTACCCAACTTTAAAGATTTTTCTCTTTCATAAGTTTTTTTTAAAATTGTTTACCAAAAGCAGTTAAGTAGCTTTCTGTATCTATTCCATTACTATATTTATAGAGCTCAGCCAGATGTTAAAATATATAATTGTTTCCCATTAATTGGTAAATGAATGTAGTTGTTGCCCTTCCCACTCCTTTCAAGATAAGTGAGCTGTCTCAGTGCCTCTCATAGCAACTCCTGTATTCTTGAACCAATTATTGTGTATATAAGCAAATGGAAAGCCAAATGGAATTCAGGAGCTGTTATCCCAGGATAACTGACGGGGCCTGCACAAGTCATGGTGGACAAACTGAAAGAATGTGATGGGCCTTTCTTGCTATTTCAAAGTATTTTTTGTCTCTTTTAAAAGATCTGCTTCAATCCTCAAGGCAGTCGTATCCTTACAGCCAGCTGTGATAAAACTGCTCGGCTTTGGGATCCTCAGACAGGACAATGCATTCAAATACTAGAAGGCCACACGGATGAGATATTTTCATGTGCTTTCAATTACAAAGGCGATATAATAATTACAGGTAATTAATATTTCACCTTGAAAGGGTTTTACCAGCTATGGGGTTTTAGATCAATGATGGGGTTTTAGGCCACAAAAGCAATGTGGAATAAGTGGAGTTGCTCAGTCTGAAATTGATTTGAATCTGCACCGTGTTCTGGAGAAATCAGAATTAAATATGTAGAAATTTATATTGGAACAGTACAGCAGTTGAACAATAGACTGTATTGTTTTTGTCCTATTATTTGGACACTTTTAATGAGAGGATACTGGAGATTCTACAGCTGCTTTATTTGTGACCTAAATTTATTTTAGCAGTATCTCATTAATTTGGTGGTTACCTCTAAGACTTTTGGAAGTAAACCTGCACTACTGACAAAGCTGTTAATCAAGATGCCTTCACTGGAGATGCCAGAGACTAATGGTGCAATTCTATGCAAAATTAATCCAAGTTATGTCCCTTGATTGATTGATTGGAGGTTGTTTCAGAGGGAAGCTGTGTTGGTCTGCAGTAGAACAGCTAGATTTGAGTCCAGGAGCACCTTAGAGACCAACCAGACTTTTAGGATATAAGCTTTTGGGTGCGTTCAGACGGTGTGGCAGAGTGGTTTAAACTGCTCCAGTTCCGAGGCTTCCGGTTTGGACTCTGTGAATGGCAGTCGCATCTTCGGGGAGCTCCCGGAGTCGATTCGCCCACGCGCGGCCAGGGGGAGGATCCGCACAAGCGGAGACCCTAAGGAACCTCAGGCAGAGGTTCCGATCCGGGGCGCTTAGGGGATGTGCCTCTTTCCCGATCGGATGGTCGGAAATTGAGGCTCGCCCCATGCCCCAATGGCCCTAGCCGCGGCACTGCCCCGCACGGGGACTAGCAGAGCCGCCGGTCGTCACCGGGTGATGAAGCGAACAAGTGTTTAAAAGGAAGATATTCGGCAAAAACTGTGAGTTGTTGGTCGGAAACGGAAAACGGAGCGAAGCGTATTCCCCCCCCAGCGAAAAAGCGCAAGGGAAGAGGGGGAAACTTCCCCCCCTCGGTATAACAAAGACTGAGCTAGCAGAAGAGGGGGGGAGTGGAATTTGAAAAGAGCAGTGTTACCTTTTGGTGAATTGTTAAGAGAGAGGCAAGAAGATGTTTTCTTTGGTTGTGCGGCACGAACCTTTAAAAAGTAAACAATAAAACAAAGATGTCGGGGCAGAAAAAGTTTCAGGAGAAGCCGGCAAAGAAGCTCGGAGGAACTTCCGGTCCTGGCTCCCGCCCTCTGGAGCCAGCTGTCACTCAACAGGAGAGCGATCTTCTGCGCCCTCTGCTGGAGCAAATGCAGAAAATTAATCAGACTTTGACAAATATGGAAAGGGTTCTCAGCAACCAGCAGACACAGCTAAATGTGACAGCTAAGAAAATGGAGGAAATCACGCAAAAATGCCTGGTCTCAACAGAAGATACCCAAAAGGTCAAGAAAAAGGTGTATAAAATGGAAAAACACCAAGAATTGCAAGATAAAAAGTTATTGATGCTTCAAATGGAAAAATCAAATTTGACTCTCCGATTTCAGGGCGTCAAAGAAATGGAAAAAGAAGATCTCCGAAGTATTATAGCGGAAGCCTTGGCAACACTCACCATCTGGGAAGCAGATAAAATAAGTGAGGAAATGGATCTGGTCTACAGAGCCTATTCCAACTTTACAAGAATGAATAACCTGCCGACAGAAGTGGTAGTCAAGTTTACAAAACAAAAAGTTCGGGATCAAATACTGAAAGCGTCTTCTTCAATGCCCTTGAAGATTGGAGAACAGACAATCAGGATCTTGAAAGATGTTCCATTTGAAATTCGAATGAAAAGGAAAGTATATAAAGAACTGACCTTATTCTTGCAAAACCATCAAATTAGCTATCGCTGATTGATTCCAGAAGGATTTACCTTCAAGTTTAAGGATAAACTTCAAAGCTCAAGACTTTTTGAAGAGACACGCCAGTTCAGAGGAGGCAGCACTCGCCGAATGGGAAGAATTGGGAAGCGACAGAGACAGCGGCTCGGAGGGAGAGGTCAAGACTCCGGAAGATGTAGGAGCGGGAAAAGGCTCATATAATTTGAGAGATGTGAAAGGGAGGCAACCCAAATGAGGAAGAACGGTTCGGAATGCGCAAGAAAAGACTTTACTAACAGTAAACCAAAAGGACACTACTAACATATTAACAATATTGTTTTTTTTACAGGATAAGATGAAAGACGATTGACAACTCACAGAAGAAGCCAAAAGAAGATTTGTTTAATACTAACAAAAGATTAACATACTAATGAAAGTATCACCCAACCTTTTCTTAATCCCACTATATACCCTCCTCTTTTCTGATATTAAAAGCATAAACTCTCTCCTCTTTAGGAGAGTCAATTAAAAAAATAAATAAACTACTCCGGTTCCAACTGGACTAATTTGATCCGGGGACAAGCGCGGTCACACATACCTGTCTCATCGCACAGCACATCGCTCCCGGGTGTCCACACTGTCCACAAACTTCAGGCGCGCAGCGGTGTTCCCCCCACACAGTTTGCGCATGCACATAGGCAATCTTTCATATAATTGAGATCCTCGCACATGCACAGAACACTGTATCCCGAAAAGCATGCCCCAAAGCGAAGACTTCCCTTTAAACTTGAACACCGAAACTGGCCTCTGTGAGGTCCCACTCTCGTCTGGTCCCAGTCTCATCTAAAGCCTTAAACTAGGCACCGTTCCCCCCCTGTTTTATTAACGTCGGGGTGAAGCTTCGCCCAAGCGCATATCGCCAAGGCTAAAAATAATATGGAGGACAAAAAGCGGAAGCCTCGGGCTTCCAGTGGAAGTGGCTCTACACTGGCGGAGGCGCAATCACGCGGCAGGAAAATGCAGCTACAACCAGAGCACCAGGAAAACACCACTTGGGGACCTGGTAGCAGAATATTCCGGTTTAAAGGGGGTTTGCAACACTAGGCAACGGCTAGGGACAGGAGGCAGATGTTGTGTGTGTGATCGGGCATAAGTAGTCCATTTCTAACCGGCATGTATACCGGCTCAAATGGCCCGTCTGAACGCGCCCTTTGAGAGTCAAAGCTCCCTTCCGGAGACTGGCTGCAATAACTTTGCATAGGATTGCATGTTAATCTAGAGCTATCTCCACCCAAAGCATATACTTCACTATTAAACGATAACATTTCTTTCGAGAAAAGATGTGGCACATCTAGTTGCAACAACAGTGGAACCTGTTGAACTAGTTGGGAACTAGAAAATTGGTTTCCATTGGGAGGGGTGGTTGTAAATATTATCGATCCAGCACATTGCATAAAAGGTTTTGGGACCCATAGTTTCTGATCTGTATATTATGTGGGGGCTCAAAACAAAATATTGCAGATTGTTCCCAGGATTCTCCACATATACCCCTTAAATCCAGTCCTATAAGTAAATTGCAGTATGGGGCATGAATTATGAAGCTGATTGGGAGCAAGCTAAAAAAAATCCTTGCTTTTAGATCTCTGCTCCCCTGTAGTTCCTTCTGTAATGTTTTCTTGTTCCCTTTATTCCCCAACGTTGCTTTTCCCTTCTATTTAATTCTGTCTCCTTCTTTCCACTCCATGTGATCACTTCATCATCCCTATTGCACCCTTTATTCTCCCCACATCCCTCTTATCATGCCATCTCTTTCCTCTTCCCCATTGCCCACAACATCCCCTCTATTACTTTCCTAATTTGTGTTCCCCCTCATCACTCCATTATCATTGCTTCTGCAGCATTTCTTTCCTCTAGAGTTTTCTACCCCTTATGCCATCATCTCCCCAAAACTCTTAACATATTTTCTGACCTCACATACTTAGCACCGTCCTTCCTTACCACCCAGCACCACTTTCTTCTTCTTTCTTAGTTTCCCCGCTTTAACTTAATCCATCCTCCCTTTCCTTCAACTGTTTTTCAGTACCCCTTCCTTAACTGCCTAATCTAATTTCCCCCCTGCCCCCACCATTACCTCCCATCACTTCTGAGGTTCCTTGGCGGCTGAGGTTAGTTAGACAGCCAAAGGGCTGGGAGTAGCAACTGCATGTCTTCTGTGTCAGAAGAGGTACAGGGAACTTTCCCAGCAGCTACTCTGAGCCCTGGGGATGTCTGTGCAGTGCAGGCGCCCCTGGGCTGTAATTGGGTGGTAGTCCTCTAGAATCACTAATGTGGCTCAAAAGATTTAAGAAACCAGTTTTCACCTACTCTCAGTTCCCAACCTATTGAGGCTCCACTCTTCACTTTTAAGGCAGTTGAGTTCGGGTGCTATTTTGGTTGCCTGAGCCATTAGAACAGATGCCCATATCATGGACCCCGGAGGTGTCCCTGACATATGTGCAAGCTGGACTTATCCCTTTTTATAAAAGAGTTTCCTGCTATTAGTGTGTCTGTATGGGGCTGAACTAATATTTTCTGCATACTGTGGGGTTTCCCCTATATATGCATAAACTTCTCTCCTTTTGTACCTGGCCCTGTTTTTCTGCTTTCATTATCCACACTTCACAATCAGATATAGTAAAACTTATACAAATGAAATTCATTGTTAATCTATTAATTCTTCTTCTAGGGAGCAAGGATAATACATGCAGGATATGGCGCTAATTGAAGATATTTGATCCAGCTTCCTAGCGGCTTTCATGAGATGAGTTTCCTACAGTCAATAACCATTGAGGCCTTCAAAAACCAGTTTTTGCCTTTAAAAAAACCTTGCTGAAGTAGATGTTTGACTGTACTCATTGATCTTATCTAGCTACGTTGCATGAACCATGAGTTAGCACTGAAATATAGGCTAGTGGTTAAGTTGTGACAAGCAACATTGCTTTCCTTGTAACTGTTTGTAGGCCAGATGGGATGTGTGGGAGGGAGGGAGGGAGGAGATGCATCATGCTGTTATTAACTATGTACTAGGTATTAACTTGGATAACTCACATTTATGCTTGGACAATTTTTCTTACTACGAATACTTTTGTTTAATAAAAATGTTTGAAACATGGCATATGAAAAGATTGTATTTAGGAGTTTGGGAATTAACACACACTTTTAAAACTGATTTTGAACTTTTGCTACATTATTCTACTGTGTTATGAAAAAATATTGATTAATGTATTAGTAGTTACATGCTGGATTTGTAGCATGCCCCAACCTGAAAGTTTAGAGTGAGTTACAGTATATACAAGTCTAAGTATAAAAACCAATTAGTTAAAAGGAAATAAGCCAAACATAGCAAACAATAACACTTCACCCTATTCCACTGGGAGTTCACTTTTGAGAGATGTTAATTCCTCACCTTCAGATTATACACTGTAAAGTGGTGTAACAGAAGGTGATGAATACAAAAAAAAGTAAATTATTTGAGCTTGGAATATTTTTTCTGTTAGCTGTAATCAAATGCCACTTCATTTTAAAAAGATTTTTATTAACATTATATTGCCAATTATACTGTCTGCTATTAGTTCACTGGAGTTCCATGGCCCATGTAGTACAAAACACTAGATGGGTTCATGTACTCAGCTAGGGGTGGCTTTTCAGTGGCATAGTGGAAGAGATGCATGAGCCCCTCTGCTCATCTGGTAAGTAGCTTCCAGCATGAACCCTAAGCGCCTAATTGCATGGAGGCTGAGTTTGCTTGATCTTCCCGATTTTCAGAGGGCAGAATCACCAGAAGCAGATGGCTTATTCACGTTAGAGATTATCTGTGTGGCAAAAAGAGAGGCTCACACTACTCCTCTGTCATACTGTTGCAGAGCTGCCCATCAGAGAGCTCTGATTTACTGATCTTCATTTCTTTTCATTGTTAAGTAAAATTAGCCGTATTGTGTAACTCAGCAGAGCTTTTTCCAGATCCAGCACTGATGGGAAGATAGGAAAGCTGACCTTAATAGTCAATTTGAGGGGCACCATATTAACAACTTCTAGGCATGACTGCTGCTTTGGGTCCTGTTACTCTGCAGCAATGCCTGTTATTTTTCTTTAGCCTTCGTTGTCCTCTTCAGTTATGGTTAAGAGATTAATGTAACGTGTGTTTATCAGAATATCCAGGACATTTTTTGTTGTATTGGTATGAAAGCTTGTTCTTAAATGCATTTTTGAATCAAAAATCTCATGCACCCGCCTGCTTGCTGTATTGCCCTGAAAATGTCAAGCCAGTTGAAAGATTATCTATCCTGACTTTCCCGTGCAGCTTTCCCCTAAGGATCGGCTGCTATTATGCATGGTTTTACCTCCTGTAAAGGCTGTGAAAGTCTTACATGTGAGATCTGCTACAGAGTGAAGTGCTGGCTTCATTGCTTTAGGCCCTGGAATGTGATGCTTCATTTGTTTCTACAATAGGCACTCCAGAAAGTACAAAAATTGTTTTCTTGAGAAAGAAGCCCTGAGCTTGAAGCTACTGAAACATTTGTTTTGTCAACAAAGGTCTAACAAAAGTTCTCAGTATTACAGGTGTGGAAGGATTCTACTCTGAGTTGCATAACTAGGGCCCCAATACACGTTTTGAGTCCCCCTAGTTAACTTACAGCTTGCACTAGCAAATCTGGCACTACCTCACTTGCAGTGGTGTTTGCACAAAGTGGCTGAAATGGTTGATGGGTATGTTCATCTCCATCAAATGCATCCATTTATTTTGATCAGGACTAGATAAACACTGTTAACTGCTTCAGCTGTGTACACATGCTTCCTTTGCTGGGTCAGGATGATCTAGCTAAAACAAGACTTCCTGGATACTTGTGACCTGCTAAGCCTAACGACTCAGGTATGGTGACCTATCGGATGCTCAACAACTCCAGTTTTTACTCCCCCAGAAAGAAACAGAGGGTGATTTCCCACAAGCGCTGCTCCACGCTCACTCCTCCCTTTTGCCCTGATGGTACGTGTCAATTTCGCACAAGCTGCTGCGCGACCGCATTTTGCCCCGCAGCTTCGTGCGATTTCCCCCGCGGATTGAGTTAGACGCGGGGAAAATCGCACACAGCTGCAGGGCAAAATGCGGTCGCGCAGCAGCTTGTGTGAAATTGACACGTACCATCGGGCCAAAGAGAAGAGTGAGCGCGGAGCAGCGCTTGTGGGAAATCACCCAGAAGGTTTATGGAGCTCCTGGCAGGATGTCAGACATGGTGGTTGAATTATATTCTGTTTGGTTAATCACAGATCTGAAATAATAGGTCTGGATTTTTATATTTAGATTTAAAAGATTTAACTGTTTTGTAGTTTGAAAGCAAGAAATTGCAAGTAGATAAATAGGTACCACTTCGGTGGGAAGGTAACAGCGTTCCGTGTGCCTTGGTGTTTAGTCATGCCGGCCACATGACCACAGAAACGTCTTCGGACAGCACAGGTTCTTTGGCTTTGAAACGGAGATGAGCACCGCAACCCTAGACTGAAAAGCTTATTTATTCATCCTTTTAAGATTCAACGTCCCTTTCCTTTTAATCCCCAGCCACATTTCAGTACTGCATGGTGTGTGTGTGTGTGGGGGGGGTAGTTCCAATGAAGGTGTATTTTCAGACCAAGCTGATCTCCTAGCAGATGACTGGCAAGGCTCAACCACAATATCTGTTCTTCTACAGCAGATTAACACAGCTTGCCTTCTGGAATTCATATTCTGATTCTACATTTTTTTTTAATTTGACCTCTCTGTTACTAGATTGGGCTTTTCATAGACTTGTCCTCATTAAATTCAAAAAGCATAATAAAGATATATTGGTAAATTTAATGATTTGCTTTATCGATAATCCAACAGTTTTCAAGAGTTTCGGATGCTCAGCGCCTTTGAAAGGTGTAGCCTTCAGAGGGGCTTGATGTTTTTGTTTGTACTAAATTCATTTGAAACAAAATTAGCTTTTTTTTCTTTTAAAAAAATGTTTTTGTCTGAGACAGATTTTGTTAAATAGATGGATAATATGGCTTTATTGTTGTATGCAAAGAACATTAGAAAGACAAAGATTACACACCGTTAACACAAATTTATTTCAGGTCAGGCTGCAATACTAAGAAGAAATGTACAGAAAGGAACTTCATTACACTGTTACACATCACCTATGTAATTTGTGCTTTGTAGGATAAGTAAACATTTATTCTACCACTGCAAAAGTCTGAAAACAGACAACTAAATGGCCTTGTCTTAAAAATAAATATCCTTTCCCCAACATGTGATTTCTTTTTTAAATTCCCCATAAATGTATTGTAGATTTCAGAGAGGTACTGAATGCATATAGGTTTTGGTGGGCAACCTAGTTGCAGTTCAGCTAAAGTCAGTGCTTCAAATCAACTGGCGTTTCTGTCAACTAACCTTCACTGTTGTAACTGTATTCTCAGCAAAGCTGCTTGAACACCTCGGACTCAGTTAAAATTCTGGCAACTGTCTTCATTCCTGAATATATGATTAAGGGCAGGCATGCATGAAAATTGATTTACTAATAGTGCTAATTATGGCTCTTATAATTTATTTTAAATTATTTCAAAAATAGGTGCAAAAAGTTATTTTGTTTTTGGACATATCTCAGAATCATATACTCTTGTAATTAAAATAAAAGATGCTTTTTATATTTTTCAAGATACAGGCAGAATTGCTACATGATAAAAAAATTAAAGTTTCTGTTTCTCAAAGCAGCGAATACAGAATATGTGGTAATTCCAATAGGTTAAAGTAACTGCATTCTGAAGACTGCAGATATGGACAATCTGAAATGGACATATTTAGGGGGCTAATTAGCTGAAGATTTTTACAACAATGGGATTCCTTTTCTTGGATGTAAACTAAAACCAGAACCTTCAGCTGGTACCAAAGAATGTATAAATGTAAGTATGAAAACAACGAATTATCTGAAGATCTAAGTTGCAAATTGATAAACACATAAGAACTTTCATATGTACCCCAAATATTTAAATACCAAACAAGAAGATATTTTCTATAAATAAATTATGCTTCAAAGGTATTATTAGTATAAAAAACCCTCAGAAATTAATGCCCATTCTATGAAGGTACAGTATATTATTTTTCAGGTTGGCTTAAAATTAAACTACTTGAATAAGCTAAGGCTACAAGCCTATGCACAACACTTGGGAGTAAGTCCTATTGAACTCAATGGGACTTGCTTCTAAGTAAACATGCATTGGACCAGGCTGTAAAATTTTAGTAGAAATGTTGAATGCTTTCCCCCCCAAACAGTTCCCTTTATTCAAATATTGTAAAGAACTTTACAAAGGACACAAATCATCATTACAGATGAAAAAGAGTGAGGTATGAGGGTTTAAATACTTGCCCATAGCGTCACAGCGAGTTGAGCTGTGCGTGGGTCTCAGTTCTGTTAATGGGCAGTCCAGTGATCTGTTCACCGGAGCACAGGGTCTCAGAATACTGCAGGAAAAAATACCAGGCGAGTTTCAGAGACTTGTCTGACAATTTGAATGTTTTATTCATCTCTGTGGAACAGGGATATCTGCTGAATGGCTACAGACAAGAGCTCAGACTCCTTTTTTCTGCTCCTCTGCAGTAATTTGAAAACATGATTACATAGAATTCACTGAGAGACGTAGCCTCCTACATAAGCATTTGGTTAGTGTTCTGCAAATCACTTCAGTAGTCAGGCTACAAATATTAGGGATTTCCTGCTTGCCTAGTTTACTGTGATGTAAGGATCAGCCAATACACATAACCATCAGATACTCTGATGACAGGATGTGGGTGTCTCTTCCATCCAACTGTCACAACAGGTCACTCATTTAAAATGCACACCCAACATCTTCTATAGTAGTACATTCTAGAATGGAAGGTGCCAACCCCCCCAGCCTGATAGAATGGTCTTTCCCTTTCTCCATGTGCAGCTTTGAAGCTGACTCATGGTGCATCGCCAGAGTTTGTGTACTTCTTGCTCAGTATATTGTGCTGATGTTTTGAAAAAGGGCCACTGACAAACCACTGCCACTTAAAATAGATCACAAACAAAAACAAGGAGTGCGATGAGGTCTTCTTATCCCAACTCAAGAAGCCAGTCAAAGAGGCTTGGAGTCAGCTCTCCACTTTCTTCATGCAGCTTGCAGAACTGCACCACAGCGTGAAAGATATCACCCACTTTCCAGGACTTCTGATGGACAAGCTGCACAACATCTAAAAACTGGAGAAACAGTTTTAGGGTAGGTTTTTATTCAATACGTTTTCCCATTTTTGCGTTAATGAAATAAAACCTGGCTCACATGTGACATTAAATCTTTCATCACTCACTGACCAGAGTATTAAGTAAGGGCATTCCTGTGTGAATGAGTTACCATAGTTTAATCACTTTCCACTGGAGCCAGTTCATAGCCTCGACTGTCAATCAAGTGATTTATCTGAGTGGCCAAGTGATAAGGCAAAAAGCAACGTGTGTATGTGTGAACCACTTTGAGAGGCAAGCAGAGATTCGGTATAAAGGTTCTGTCACAATGTAAATATAAAATGTTGGCCAACAATGTGTCCAGCATAGGCTGCCCCAATATTTATAGCACCTGTATCCACAGCACTGGAAAGGTGCAGGTAGATAAGGACTCTGTTTTGCATGCACACATGCCTCCAAGGATCAGCGCTGGCCAATCCACCCACCTGCAAATCCAATGACCCACACAATGCACAAATCTAAATTTACACTGAGTGACAAAATAGTTAACAGAGATGAAGCGTGTATTTAAGCAGATCATTTGGCCCCTGGTCTCCTACAAAAATTCATCTTTGGGGAGGGGGATAATCTCCCCTCTGCAAGCCTCTTGTATTACTCTTAAGAACATAAGAGAAGCCAACGTTGGATTATGCCAATGGCCCATCCAGTCCAACAGTCTGTCACACAGTGGCCAAAAATACCAGGTGCCATCAGCAGTGGGGCCGGGACACTAGAAGCCCCCCCACTGTTGCCCCCCC
Source organism: Gekko japonicus (assembly GCF_001447785.1). NCBI lineage: Eukaryota > Metazoa > Chordata > Lepidosauria > Squamata > Gekkonidae > Gekko > Gekko japonicus. Next base: position 27,288 of record NW_015170283.1, on the reverse strand, counting down.
CCAAAATACAGAGTGTCATTTGCCCCAGATCGAGAGTTCCTATCTATACCTTGTGGCTAATAGCCACTGATGGAACTTTGCTCCATATGTTTATCCGATTCCCTCTTCATAGAACAGATCTCTGCCATTTTCCATCATCTATCAATCCATCCATTTCACCCTTCCTCCAAGGAGCTCAGGGTGATGTGCATGGGTCTCTGCTCTTCCACTTTATTCTCACAACAAGCCTGATGCAAAGAACTAATGCAAGGTCACCCAGTGAGCTTTGAGGCTGAATGGGGATCTGAATTCAGATGTGCCCTAGTCCAACATTTATACACTAATTCTCATGCCAAACTCTGTGTGCCAGCAATGTGTGGTTTCTTGCGAGATACTCCAGAAAATCCAAGAAGTCTTTGGCAGCAAAAGTTAAATCCAGAAGGGACAATAATGTTCTACTGTAATATAACATTTTTTAAAAAAATTGCTTCCTTTACATTTTCAAGCAGCTGGGAATAATCCTGACCCAGTCCACTTTTGTGCTTTGCTATTTTATTGAGCTGTGGGCGTTGCTATGTCACACATTTGGTCTCAGCTTTTCTTCTGACTTGGCAACAGAAATCAAAGCCTTTTCATTTTCTTGAATTTCACAATCAATATCTAATTAGGCTTCTCCTTCTGCATCACTCCTCTTCTTCAAAGCATGAAAAACTATTATGTCTTTGTAGCAAGTTGGGCTGTTAGCTATTTGCATACAGCATTCCAAACTTGAACACACATTTTAAATGCGTTCAACTAGGCATGTGATTTCTAAGGGTAGGCTTGCTGACAGGATGTGTTTCATCACTCTCTGGGGTATGTGTGTTTTGCAGTTGGCTTAACTGTTTACAAAGACATATGGTAAAGCTGACAGCTGCTTCTATAATGGGACACAATTTGGGCAGTTGCTACTGAATGGCGCTTAAATGATGTTTATGATTCCCAAATATTTTCCCTTGGAAAACACTAAACAATACCTCTGCTGCTCCTAACGATAAGCTCTAGGTTTTATAAGATGCGGGGCCTGATTTTACGAGCTGCTTGTCTTGGCACAGGAGCTTATAGGATCCTATGCAAGGCCTTGGCAGGGGTACTACACTCTCCTCTTCTAAGATGGCAACAGTGTGGCTCCCCAGTCCTTGTGTGATACAGATGTGTAGTGTATAAGCCACTGTGCTGGAGGCAAGGGGTAGCAGGCTTCCCACTTGCCTCATCTCACGGTGTTCTACTGGGTTATTAGAAACCTTTTCATCCCACCTTCTGTCTCAATCCCCAGTGACTTAAATCAAGGGTCCCCAACCTTTTTCAGCCTGTGGGTGCATTTGGAATTCTGACACGGCATGGTGGGCGCAGCAACAAAATGGCTGTTTCAGGAGACAGAGCCAGCCACAAAATGATTGCCACAGCTTAACTTCAGTAACACAGTGTAGATCCCTGTGCTGTGGAAGCAGTTGCTGCCAAAGCAAACATTTAAAAAATCTGTACGGCCAATCAAATCTCCAATATTTAATCAGAAGTCTTGCTGGACAAAAGCCCTACCTAGCCCCACCCACTTCCTAAAAACACTTGATGGGCACTGGAAATGATGTCAGTGGGTGCCATGCCATGGCACCCGCCAGCATCACGTTGGGGACCCCCAACTTAAATAAACTGCTGCAGGAAGCCAGTACATGGGAGCATTGTGTCCTGCCTAGGGATGTGCATTTCGGGATCCCGAACCGAAAAAAGCCGAAAATAACGTTTTTCGGATCAAATCTCCAATATTTAATCAGAAGTCTTGCTGGACAAAAGCCCTACCTAGCCCCACCCACTTCCTAAAAACACTTGATGGGCACTGGAAATGATGTCAGTGGGTGCCATGCCATGGCACCCGCCAGCATCACGTTGGGGACCCCCAACTTAAATAAACTGCTGCAGGAAGCCAGTACATGGGAGCATTGTGTCCTGCCTAGGGATGTGCATTTCGGGATCCCGAACCGAAAAAAGCCGAAAATAACGTTTTTCGGCTTTTTTCGGCTTTTGCAATCCCGAAATGGCTTCCTATGCATTTTTCCGAATCCCGAAAAAAAAATCCCGAAAAAATTCGGGAAACCCGAAAAATTCGGGTCCATTATAACCAATGGGGCCATTGAAGTCAATGGCAAAAAACCTCTTGAAACTTTGCGGGGGGCTGGGGGGG
>NW_015170283.1:17146-24062 GCF_001447785.1 Gekko japonicus | reverse complement strand
TCCCTCCATTGTTCTCTATGGTGGGAAAAAAAGTATTTTTTCCCACCATAGAGAACAATGGAGGGATGGGGGCAACCTGTTTGGGGGCCCATAGAATTGGACCCCCTGGTCCAATCTTCTTGATATTTGGTGGGCATGTTGGGGAGAGGTTCCAGTAACCACCCTCCAAGTTTGGAGCCTCTCCCTCTAACCCCCCCTAGGGGTCTGCAAAAAGGAAAGCAGAAGGTTAAAATCCCATTGAAATGCATTGCCGCCGAATTTCGGCGGCAAACCGGGAATACAGCAAGCTGATCTGGGGGGACTGGGGGCACCCTCTTTGGATGCCCCTGGAATCGGACCCCCTGGACCAATCTTCTCGAAACTTTGGGGGTCTTTCGGGGAGAGGCTTGAGCAGCCACGGTCCAAATTTGGAGGCTCTACCCCTCCCCCCCAGCCCCCCGCAAAGTTTCAAGAGGTTTTTTGCCATTGACTTCAATGGCCCCATTGGTTATAATGGACCTGAATTTTTCGGGTTTTCCGAAAGTTTTCGGATATCTATGGTTTACCAGTATAGAAATTCGGGTTTTTTCGGGTTTCCCAAAAAAATTCGGGTTCAATAAACCCAAATCCGAATTTTACCGAATTTTTTTTTTTTTTGCACACCCCAGTCCTGCCACTGCAACCCCCAGAGGTTTTGTGGATCTTTTCATGCAGGACAAAGTAATTCTAGATTGTTTTAATGTGAAACCATTCCTAGAGTTTGCATGATAGCAGCATGGTATGGTCGTCAGACATGGACTGGGGACACCGAGATTCAAATCCTCACTCAGCTCGCTGGATGGTCATGGGCCAGTCCCTCCCTCACAGCCTAATCCATCTCACAAGCGTATTATAAAGATAATGGGATAAAGTACAGGGATGCCACCTTGAACTCCTTGGAAGAAACCTGGGATAGAGTTGTGAGATGTGTCTCAGTGATGAAGAAGAGACTGGATTTATACCCCGCCCAACATTCTGAGTCTCAGAGCGGCTTACAAACTCCTTTCCCTTCCCCTCCCCACAACAGACACCCTGTGAAGTAGGTGGGACTGAGAGAGCTGTAAGAGAACTGCTCTTTCGAGAACAGCTCTTGACAGAACTATGGCTTGCCCAAGGTCATCCAGCAGTTGCAAGTGGAGGAGTGGGGAATCAAACCCGGTTCTCCCAGATTAGAGTCCATGCAATTAACCACTACATCAAACTAGCAAAATCTAAAGGTGAGAATTTATACCATTCTGACCCAATGAGTGTCTGAATACACATTTTGCTCCTCTCATATCTAACTGGCTGGTCTTTTATGGATGATGAAGGAAAGGTCGAGGTCTCTACTTACTCAGAATGCTTCCCAGGTATGCAGGAAAATAACTTGTTGTAAAGTAATGAACAGGAAAAATAACCTTAAAAAGTGGCATACCAAGGAACAAAAATGTTCCAGAAAAGGCAGAATGTTGGGAGCAGCTATATGTTAAAGGAGGCAAAAAGTTATGTGTGTGTGTGTGGGGGGGGGAGATTCTCAAGACCCTGAGAACGAGAGAATCTTGGGGCCATTTTCCACAGTAGGATCTCCTAATGATTCCTCCCCTCCTGCAGTTTCTCACAGACCCTGAGCTTGGGTTACCAGAATGCACCTTACACAGGACAAAATGCAATCTTTCAGTTCATTCCTTACAATTTCACAACTGGGTAAAAATTCTTATGGGTAGAATATTGCAAGATCTATGCCAAGAAAACATGAAACCATCATTTATGTGAACACCCAATGGCATTACCTTTTCAATTCTATTTTCCTGAGATTTCTTAAAATAGATAATAGGGATTCCAAGCTCCGATGCAGCTATCCACTGAAGGGCAGCACGTAGTTCTACATCAGGGCACTCTGGTTCCAGATCGAAGTTAATCACCAAGAGATCCTTTTGCTTATTGGCTGTTTCCACAGATAAACCAGCAGTGCATTCTGAATAAAGAGTGAAATTAGAACTTGTATTCAATGAGGCCAGATGCCTGATAGCCAATTTACCTCCCCGTGTCCTATTAATGACATTTAACTTACCCTCTCCCTTTTCTGGTTGTTTATTACAGAGTGTGTTTTCTTCTACTAATTCGCTTAAGAAACAAAAACAACAATAAAGATTATTGTCAATCACTTAAGGCACAGCAACACATTCTTTCAGGATAGCTGAAATCATTTCAGAAGGAGCCCTGAGATGCCAGTTTTTATCACCCCTTCAGTAAGGCAGTTGACACAACGACCAGCCACAGGTTCTCTAAGGGCTTCTGCATACTCAGGAGTCTCTTTCCAGCTACGCAGAAAGACATAATTCATAAATGGGGGGGGGGACAACTAAAAAATGGCCCAACAAAAGCGACCCAGTTTATTGCCCCCCCTTAAGTGTAATACAGGGTAATTAAACATGGGGGGGGGGGAATAAACCAGAAGGGAGGGGAGGAATTGACCTGACTGAGTTTCTAACAACTATTGAAGGGGGGCAGGTAAAATTAGGGTGAGATACATGTAATAGGAAGCATTCACCCCCTGTCCCTAATTCTCTCCCCCAGTACAGGATAGATCAAGATGGGCAGTCGTATTTGTCAGTAGCAGTACAGTCTACCAGTTCAGGATGTTAGAGACTATTAAGGGTTCTGTCCACTTTGTAATTAAGAGTCCACAGGAGATTATTCAACCAGAGGAAAAGTACTTCCTCCAATTAATTTCACCTCCTCAGGATGTTTTCTATCTGTGAAGGTGGCAGAGCTCCACCCAAACTATAACCTCCTAGCATTGGGTGTGTGTAAATGAGGGACAGAGGCTGAATGCTGAGGTATACATCCCCCACAATTCCCCCTCCCTTTCAGTGTGGGTAGGAGAGATAAAACTACTTTATTCAGTACTGCTCATGTCTGAGGCTAGTTCAGTGGCTTCCTCTTTGCCCATCTCCAGTCCTCAACAATTCCAGTCTTTTAATTCTCCTCTCATAATTTATCATGGCCTCTCAATGTTTTGCTAGACTAAAAGGAACATCTATGTTGCATACAAGGTACTTCAAACATCATTCAGAGGTTTAGGGATGTGCATTCATTCCCAAAAACACGGGTGGGGGGGTGGGGAACAAACTGGAAATACTCAGCTTGTTTCAATGGTCCGGGCAAGGCCACTGAAAGGAAACAATGACAAATGAACAAGCGCTGCTTTCCCCCCTTCATGACTATTTCTCCTTCCATCCACACAACAACATGTACTGTGCTGAGCTGGTTAGGTTTTGATGCTGCAGTTGCTGCTTCTGCTGGTAACCAGCCAGCTTCTGGGCAGGTAGAGTATTTCTCTCTGACCTCTGCCACCTTGGTGCACACTGCAAAATGTAGCCTTACACAATGGAAGGCACAACCTAGGGACTCCAGTTCCCAGAGTTCACTGGGTCAAATGGCCTCTGATGCTGTGGGAATAGCTTCAGAGATGCCAGAAGACGTCAGAGTTCCTCTGCTGGCTTATCAGATGGCTTGCTGGAGGCCACTGACACTAGCCTGGAACAGCATCAGCATAAGCAGCCCCTCAGTGCAATACAGTGGGGCAGGAGGTAGAGGAGAAGGAGGGGGGGGGGTTGAACACAAAAACAGTAACACAAATGGACGTGCTAGACTCCAGTCTGGTAGCAGAGACCAACAAAATTTTCGGGGTTTAAGCTTTCAAGAGTCAAAGCTCCCTGCGTCAGATACCAAGAACGTTTCCAGGGTGTGCACTTTCAGGAGACAAAGCTCCCTGCATTCGATCCAAGTAGGAATAGAGCTCTCTGAGGCATTAGGAGTCAGGCATCTCCATTCCCACCTGTATCTGATGCAGGGAGCTTTGGCTCTTGAAAGCTTAGACCCCGAAAACTTTTTGTTGTTGTATTTTTGCATTTGTGTATGTGTGTGTGTCTGTGACTAGAAGTCATGGCAACCTCTGGCGACTCCTACTGGGCACAGAGGACGTTCAGAGAAATGGTGTGATAGCTTGCCTCTGGCCTCCCAGCCCTGGTATTCTCTGGAGGTCTCCCATCCAAACACTTGCCAGGGTCGGTCCTGCTGAGCTTCCGAGATCTGACGAGATCGAGCTTGCCTGGGCTATCTAGGTCAAGGGTAGACCCTGAAAATCTTGTTGATCTCCAAGGTGCTACTGGACTCAGATCTAGCTCTTCTACTGCAGACCAGCACACCTATGCTCCTGAAAATGGATGTGTGACAAGAAATGTGACAAAAGACACCGTTGAACCAACAATGAAAGGGGGGGGGGGACTGCACACTTCCCTATTTAATCATTCGTGAGCTGTGTCAAGTCTGTTGCAGCAAAAATATGCAGGAGCCTTGTGGCGCTTTCATTATGTAGTCAGTTATTTTACATAAACTTTGCCAGAGGAGGGAAAAAAAAGCAGGATAAGGGGACATGAAATGCAGTGAGTGAGATATAATGATGCAAAACTATTTAGAAATTTATTTTGAAAATGTGGATGCTGCCTCTACAGTAAACTGAAATCTAACCAGGGACCATTTTATTAATTACGCTAATCTAGTTAACATCGGTAATGGATGGGGAGTTATTTACAGACAGCTGCCCAGTAAGCAAAACTAACAGCCTCAGAAAGGTGGGGGGTGGGGGAGGAGGAAATGGAGAGGCTCCAGGTTATACACAAAGCAGTCTAAGCAGTTTTCAGGATCCCAGCCTATATTTACAGTCTCTAACTACCACCATTTTCAAAGTCATCAGTTGGCTTTCTGGGTAAGACTATCAAGACCAAGCCTTTTCTTGCAGTCCTTTTTCTAAAATGTTCACTCAAAAGCATGTGCATGCTGTAGAAAACTGGAGAAAAAGTTTCTGTCACTGGGCATAAACAGTTCTTAAGCACTGAGGGAGTTGTGCATTTCTAGAAGTGTATCTGTCAGGCAAATATTCCTTGCCAAGTTTTTACTTGTGTGCATGGTTATGTGCGTCAGCTCCACTGACTGGAATGGAAGACGTACACGTAGTTCTGTATGGATTGCAGGGCATATGATTCAGAGGGAGAGATGTATGGTGGATAGCATATTGAAGTTTGTCATTGTCAGTATAAACCACCCACCAGTACACCTCATCATGTTTCAGAGCACGTCTCTTGAGACCACTATGGTCTAAGCCAATGTAGTAGAAATAAGCTCAAATACGCTGGGAGTGTTCTGGGTTACATTTGTTTCACTATGTGAATTGAAAGATTTGCCGTTCTTCATCTTAAGCTGATTTGGTCTAATGTGATTAACCTTGGCCTGCTGATATTAAAATCTCTCAAAGCAGGGAAATAAATGCGTTTGGTTTATACTGTATGGCCATAATTCCAGCTCCATGTGCACCAAGAACCACTGTATAAACAGAATTTCAGGTACTACAGGATCAGGATTTTTGTCTGCTGCAGACAGCTGCTGATGCCAGACAGAAATTGACAGCTACTAGCCATAGAGAGCAATAAATGAAACTGCAGCTCAGACTGCCAAGTGAAGAGCCACTGAGTTTGTATCAAATACATGAGGTGCTGTTACATTAATTTGCACTGTGGAACACACTGCAAAATTAATGTGAAAGTGATGGGTATTCCTTATTTCCATTGGATGGTGATTATCCATCCTGGAAAAGCCTAACCATGGGCTTGTACTTGTCACTGATGGGACTTTGCCAAGCAGTTAAAATAGCAGCTAGAAAGCAGCAGGATGAACAATGAAGGCATTGGGGTCGTTTGGCACATTGTTAGATGACGGAAATGGTTTTCAGCTGAAATGGAACAGCACTTCCAAAGATCAGAGGTCACCTTGACAGCTACTTACTTAATAGTACGAGAAGATGACATGTTTTCCTGATAAATTTCCAGGTCCATAATGCCAAGACTGCTAGTGGTGCTGCTGTTGCCATTGCTGACGATGCAAAAATTTAAGTATTAATGCCAGTCTGCACCAGCATGCACTTGAATACACCGTTAACCAAAGTGACAGGCAAAACTGCTGCTCTTCTGTGTCTCAGACTCAGGGCATACAGTTCTTGTTCTACTCAGCAAATCAGTAAAACAAAAGCTGTGGACGTATATACTAAAAATACACAACCGTTACACATCTTATGATATGAACTGGCAAAGAATCACATCTTGCTGATGGTTTGGTTATGGCAAAATGGAGGTTCCTTTTCAGCCCACAGTCTTGCACCGGGGGGGGGGGGACACTATGAAATGCTGATTCATACATGTCCATGTATCACTCTGGCATCCCATCACTTGATGATCTGCAGCAAATGTGTGACCTGCATATATTGAACAGTATTGTTTTGGAGGTTATATGAAAACCATGTGATCTGTGATGGCTGTTTCATATATATGCTGGTCTTCACTTGATCATCAAGCAGTTACCAGGCTTACATAAATTCGTGTTCTCATACTGTCCTCAGAGATGCCTATGACTGCACTCTCAGAAATTTAGATACCTCTGAAAGTGCAAGCGATGAGGAGATGAGGCAAGGGATTTCATTGTTCAACTTTTTACTGACTAAGGCTCCTGAGTTCAAAATACATCCATTTGTTTGCGTGAAGTAATTCATATCATATGAGCATCAAAAGGAACAGTTGGCTAAATTATTAACCCATATGTGACTTCCTGACCTAGTAAAATTAGCCATTGTTTTCTTTGGAAGTTAAAAAAAAAGTATAGAGGTGGTAAACTTGGCTCCTTTGTTTAGGGTGCAGCAGCAACAAAGATTTTGCTTGAATACTAGGAATCTTTAATCATTATTGAGCAATGGGACAAGCTGCTGGAAAGTGAATTATCCTCTCTTCTATAGGCTGAGCCACTCTAGTGAACTCTGTCGTAATGTGGTAGCATGCGTCTCATCCTGAACTCTGCTCATGGCTGTTTG
>NW_015170283.1:0-17110 GCF_001447785.1 Gekko japonicus | reverse complement strand
AAGAAGAAACCTTGTGCTTGCTCTTCATTTGTCACTCAACATGTTTTTTTCAATCCTGTCCATCCCCATAGAGAAGGAGAGACGGGTAGCACAGAGTAAGACACAAATGATGCAAAAGTGTGTCTATAAGATGGGACAGGCAACAATGAGCTCTATGTGCTTGTCTGAGGATGTTCTCCTTGAGGAAACAGGAAGCAGTTGCTTGGGACTGGGCTGCAATCTCTTTGCATGGTTTCCAAAAACTTTATGAGGCCTCCTGCAGCACTTTATGAAATCTAAACTCCACAAACATTCTAACGACATTCATTCTGAGCAAATGACAATGAAAACGTTTATACAAGTGATTCTATTCTTTACAGATCAAAGGGGCGTGCAGCTACCTCATAGATCTCTCGCTGAGTTGCAAATAGCTGCTCATATCATCGGGATTGTCCTCATCGTTTGCCAGCTGACACCAGCTGCTGCCTGTGCTTTCATCACTGCTGCTGAGAGGCACGGGAAACTCCTCCATGGCTTTGGCCTCCCCTGAAGCTTCAGGCTCTGGGCAACTTCTCATACTCAAGTTGTTTTGACTGAGGAAAACAAACAAACAGGAATAAGGCATTGCTGATAAAGGAAATGGGGATCTCTAAGAAAATATTTTCTGCTTCAAAACACTGTTGCATCATGAAACAAACACCTTCGATTAGCCTTGCTTTTTATAGGCACAAGAATATCTACAATAACATCAAAAACTACTGATTTGTACTGCAATTTTTTTCCAGTGGCCAAAGTAACCCATATATTCTATGAGGAATGGTTTTCCCATTAGCCAGGCTGCAACATGGAGATTGCACCTTTAATCAAGCATATGTAGATACTTCATTATATGGCATGCCAATTCCCTAAGCAATTACCCAACATTGCACCTTAATTGCCATATTTCCTAAAATGAATTTCAGAAAGGAACTTGGAGACCAACAGCAACAGAAAGTCAGTCCGTAAAATACATTGTATCATCTCCTACACACCATTGGTACACAAGATGACTCATACTTCGTAGCAAGCAGAAGAGACGGGTGGGAGAAAGGGAAAGGACTGCTGGACGAATGAGTGAGGCCACCGCAGCTGCACCTTGTATTTGAAGGTATCAGCACCATCTCTGGGTGAGGACCTGACCACGCTACAGAGAGATGAGTGAAAGCTGTTCTACAGAACAGGCCATATTCCACATACTAACAGAAGACATATAGCAAAAAACATAAAAACCAACAATAAAACTTTCTTCAAATACATTAGAAGTAGGACACCAGCCAGGGAGGCAGTGGGGCCCTTGGATGACCAAGGGGTAAAAGGAGTACTGAAGGATGATAGGGAAATGGCTGAGAAGCTAAATGCCTTTTTTGCCTCCGTCTTCACTGTGGAAGATGAGAAGTGCTTGCCCACTCCAGAACCGCTGAGTTCGGGAAGGGTGTTGAAAGACCTGAGTCAGATTGAGGTGACGAAAGAGGAGGTCCTAAAACTGATAAACAACTCAAGAACTGATAAATCACCAGGCCCAGATGGCATACATCCGAGAGTTCTGAAAGAACTCAAATGTGAACTTGTGGATCTCCTGACAAAAATATGTAATCTTTCCTTAAAATCAGCCTCCATTCCTGAGGACTGGAAGGTAGCAAATGTCACTCCCATCTTTAAAAAGGGTTCTAGAGGAGATCCGGGAAATTACAGGCCAGTCAGTCTGACGTCGATACCGGGTAAACTGGTGGAAACCATTATTAAGGAAAGAATTAGTAGGCACATAGATGAACAAAACCTATTGAGGCAGACTCAGCATGGGTTCTGTAAGGGAAGATCTTGTCTCACTAACCTGTTAATGTTCTTTGAGGGGGTGAACAAACATGTGGACAAGGGGGATCCAATAGATATTGTTTACCTTGACTTCCAGAAAGCTTTTGATAAAGTTCCTCATCAAAGGCTCCTAAGTAAGCTCAAAAATCATGGGATAAAAGGACAAGTCCTTTTATGGATCAAAAACTGGCTAATTAATAGAAAACAGAGAGTGAGTATAAATGGGCAATTTTCTCAGTGGAGGGAGGTAAGCAGTGGGGTACCGCAGGGATCAGTACTTGGTCCACTGCTTTTTAACTTGTTCATTAATGATTTGGAGATGGGAGTAAGCAGTGAAGTGGCTAAATTTGCGGATGATACAAAGTTGTTCAAGGTGGTGAAAACCAGTGAGGATTGTGAGGCACTCCAAAGGGATCTGTCAAAGATGGGCGAGTGGGCGTCAACATGGCAAATGGGGTTCAATGTGGCCAAGTGCAAGGTGATGCACATTGGAGCCAAAAATCCTAAATATAAATACACGTTGATGGGGTCTGAACTGGCAGAGACTGATCAAGAGAGAGATCTTGGAGTTGTAGTAGATAACTCACTGAAAATGTCGAGACAGTGTGTGACTGCAATAAAGAAGGCCAATGCTATGCTGGGGATTATTAGGAAGGGTATTGAAAACAGATCAGCCAATATCATAATGCCCCTATATAAATCAATGGTGAGACCTCATTTGGAATACTGTGTGCAGTTCTGGGCACCACACCGAAATTGCTGAGCGGTCGGGTTAGAACGGATAAAAGGAAATACTTCTTCACCCAAAGAGTGATTAACACTTGGAATTCACTGCCACAGGAAGTGGTGGCGGTTACAAGCATGGACGGCTTCAAAAGGGAATTAGATAAGCATATGGAGCAGATGTCCATCAGTGGCTATTAGCCACAAGGTATAGATAGGGGCTCTGGGGCAAGTGATGCTCTGTCTTCTTGGTGCTTGGGGGGGTCAACAGTGGGAGGGCTTCTAATGTCCTGGCCCCACTGGTGGACCTCCTGATGGCACTGGTATTTCTGGCCACTGTGTGATACAGAGTGTTGGACTGGATGGGCCTTTGGCCTGATCCAACATTGGCATCTCTTATGTTCTTATGTTCTTATGGACAGAATAATCAGGTCTGTCTTTCTTTTCACAGGATAAAAAACACAGTTTAAAATTCCTAAACAATCAAGAAAATATTTTCATGAACCGTCCTGCATTTGACTTTCAGAGAAGAAACACCCAGCACATGCCAATTCACAGCTCTAAATAACTCTGTTCTCATCTGACCAGGGCTGGATTAATAATTCTGCTAAAATACACAGTAGGGGCTAAGCCAAACTGAGGGGCCTGGTGAATGGCACTTATTGAAGAAATTTACAATAATGCCTGCCCATCCTGAATTTTATGCTATGAATGTTAAGAGGACATAGTAGCTGAATGGAAAGGCAAAGGAGAAGTATCTGTTCTCCAGACAGCAAGAAAATATAGGGCTGCTGTGAAGCAAAATGTGTGACCTGTACCATGTTTGCTAGGCAGCTATGCCTCTTCAGTTCATTTATCTGCAGCTTATGCATAGCTATAGTTACAGATTATGATAGACATGCAAATGTGGGGTTCCCCCCCTGCATGTTCACATAAGAAGTGCAACATGCAATTTGGCCATACAAAAACAGATGGCATGGCTAACTTGAAAAGCAGAATTCTGTATGCTGTAAAGATCTGGTAAATTGTATTCTACTGTGGTCGCGAAGAGTCGGACTCGACTGTGCGACTGAACAACAAATTCTACTGTGGGGGGTATCAGTGGATATGGACAGAAATGTGGGAAGCCCTGAGTATGCATGTATGTGTGCTTGTTTTTCTGCCTACATTTCTGCGGGCACACCCTACAAACAGATGTTGGACACCACACCTTTCTCATCCACAGGGCCCCACATCTCTAAATCTGACCATGATTCTTACCTGCTGTTTGAAAAGGACACCGTGTGTCTTCCCATATCTGCTTCTGAAGGCTTTTCTTTGTTGAGAGGCTCCCTTGCTTCCCTAGAGGAAATGTTAACTTGAATTAGGAGGTCTGGGCCTTTATCAAGGTCTTCTCTTTGATCAGTTTCTATCTGAATTAAAGGCACTTCCCTTAGGCATGCAGAGGAGCTAGTAAACTTTGTAGGAAACATTCCAGAGGCTGCAGAATATTGTCTTTTTGCATCTAATCCTATTCTTTCTCCTATCAGTTTAGAGCTTTGTGTTCCTTTTGGAACAGGACTGCTTTCTTCTGAGCCATCTCTCTTTGTAGAATCTTGATGGATGGCAATTAAAGTTTTCCCACTTTCAACAATATTTGCAGCTAGCCTATTTGCATATAGTTGGACATGTGGTGGAGAGTCATGGGGATGCTGTTCAGGCTCCGTGACCTCTCTTTCATCCACAATTATTTTGTTCTTGCACATTAGAGCTTTGATGGAGTTTGCCCAGGTCTCATGGATCAACATGTCTGTTACTTGATCAGACCTACATCTTTGGTACAGATAAGAGTCTGATTTGCAAAGCCCAGAAGAGGATACGGTATTGACGGGCTGTACACTTAAAGAATCTTGGTGACCGTTACGGGAACAACCATCTAACGAATTTGCCTTGATGGGCACATTCACTGTTAGCCTTGAAGCTGAGGATCTATCGGGCATCGAGGACTGTCTAAAACAAAAAGGTGATCGTTGGGAAGGAGGAAATAAACTGCTACTCCAGTCCTTTGAATTCCTTGCAGAAAACACATTCTCTTTATTCTCTTTCTCTATTTCTTTAAGCATATATCTATAAAACTCTTCTGTTATGCTTTCTGTGCTCGACTGTTTAGATGGGCAGCTTGGCCGGACGTTGAGGTGGCCATTTTTCTTGGAGGCTTGTTGCAGTGCAGAAGTTAAGATGTTAGTTGCATTTTTCCCAGCGTAGTAATCAAGTAACAAATCAAACTCTCGGCCTTCATTTTCCATCTGGTTGACCATAAATCTTGAAAACTCATCTGTAATGCTTTCACAGCTAGACTGCTTGGAGATGGAACTTGTTCTGCTTATTGGCTGCCCTAGGGTGTTCATGAGACCCAAAGTATTGGCAGACCCTTTGGAATCTGAATCCTCTTCAGGAATGCTTTCACAACTAGAGGCATTGACTCTATTCCACCGGTCACAGAGCAGTCTATTTCGAGGATGGTTTGGACTCTGCCACACATTATCAGTCATAGAGAGTTCAGCTAAGTTCATAATTTTGGCGGCCACTTCATTGGCAAAACTAGAATCTGGTGTGTCGTCAAGATTAATGGATTCATCCACTACTCTATTCATAAGCCTCTCTTTTAGCTCAGGATGCTCATCTGTTTTTCTTTTGATTTCACTAAGCCTAGGTGGCCTATGTTTTCTCACAACGGCTCCATTTGACTGTGTTGTTTCCTTCTTCCTTTTGATGGTCCGGCATGACAAAGCCTGAGGCATCAAATATTCACTTCCCCTCTTCCATGCGCAGAACCAGGGTTGCTTGCCATTTGAATTGTCAAGGCAAATGGCAGCTATTTCTGTTGCCATGGAGACCACTGTTTCTGCCAATTCCTCTGCAAAATCTGTTATGCAGTATTTATTTGTTGGGTAATTCAACTGTAGCAAAGTTTGGGAAGGCAACAGACCTTGATTACCCAATAAGGACACACTGAGCTGGGTTTCACTGTGCCATGCTGCATCGCAGGTGTGTTCTTCTTGACTGTCTGTACTGACTAGCACACCAGAAGACTGCAATTCTTGAATACCGTGTTTGCATTCATACCCTGTTGTGGTATTTTCCCGGCCAGTAAATGATCTGAGTTCTTTCTTGGTTTGATTATTGCTGGGATTTGTGGATTTTGAACAATCTCTTGTAGTTCTTTTCACATACCGTTTCTTGGGAGATGTCCTCCCAGTAGGTGAACTATGACCACTGGATCTAGGGGACAGATCTGTACGAAGCACAGCCGATTTCTGAGCAACTGCCGCAACTTCCCTGTTGATGTCTGTTACTGAATTTGTTAAAGAAACAAGATCCTTGTCAGGAGTTGTATCAGGGGAAGGCTCATTATTGGAGTAGTTTGGGGACTGCTGTAACACATTATCCATTGCTTCTTTTGGTTGGCTGTCCATTACTTGCCAGCTGAAATTTTCTTCAGCAAAGTTATCTGAACATTCACTAAGTTGTGCAGTGTCACTCATTTTCTTACAAGTGAAATACAGCACATTAAAAAGCAGGTTGTTTGCAGTTGCAAGAAAGAGATCCTGGCTGTTTGTGTCCATGCTCCTTTCTGAACTGGCGCTATGCTGCTTCTTCCTGACCTCTTCCACAGAGTGCCTCAGAATAATATTAGACAAGTTCTGGGCAAGTTCATCGACCACAATTTCATCCAAGTGTGGAATTGGTGGCTTTCTTGCTGCCTGAACGATTTTCCCATTTATGGATTCCATAAACTCCCCTATATTTTTGTACATTTCCGGGTTTGTTAGCACTAAGGATGCCTCTTTGAACAACGCTTGTGCAATGCTACTGTTCAGATTCTCCATGCTGCTCCCTATGGCTATACTGCAGTGGAGAGTAATGGCTGCTGATGCCTCAGCAGCAGACAAGAGTCCGGTTGAAGTTACAGGATACGTGTCATCTTTTTTTCCACCAAGACCACACACAGCAACAGCGCTTGCTACTTGAGTCATTCCACACAGGGCAGATGGAAAAGAAAAGTCCACAGATGTACAGTCGTTGAGGCTTTGGGAAGGATTTGGCTCTTCACTGCCAGTTGTATCATTCTCAGAGTCCACTGGTTCCTGTTCTCTGTGAAGTTCCTCTGCAGCGTGTGGGCTTGAAATAGTGCCAATGACTGTAGCTGCACAGGCCAAAGCTACTTCCAAAGTACTCTGAGCGCTTCCACTAGAGGTGCTGTCTTGGACCGAATCTGCAACTTCAGTGGGACAATCCATTTCAGACCCAGGACACAGATTTGGTGAACTAGATCCAGGCCACTCGGATACGTTTTCAGAACCATCTGGACTTTGAACTATGACAATTTTGGGGAGTTCGTTCCATGGCCGGGAAGCCATGTCATCTTCTGTGGTACATGTGGCTGAAGTTAAGGAGTTACCAGCAGAGATGCTGATGGCAGCCTCTTTGGTAAAAGCAGACTGAGACAATCTGATGAAGGCATCCTGCAGTACAGATTCTGCCAAATTTGTAGCAAATTGACCTGCAGTTTCTTGTTCATTTTGCACAGGAGGGTGAGGTTTTATTCCACTTCCATACTCCGATGTGTCTAAGTGACTGTTTTGTTCTGCTGTTGCATCATCCAGAGAAATCAATTCCTCCTTCGCCATTATAGCCAAACATGCATCTTCTGATACATCAGAGTTGTCTGTGTCACCCCTAGAAGAGTCTTCCTGGTCCTCTGTATTTGAGGATGGCTTAGATTTCCCAGCTACACTAAGCTTCCAGTGTAGCTGCTTGGTGGCCTTGCCAACAGTTTGTAAAACACTGTCTTCACCTCCGACATTAAAGTCTTCCTCAGATGAACTTGAAGTCCTATCTGGAGCAGCGCTGACTTTGCTAACACAATTCTCTTCTAAAGTAAATGGCAATCTGGCCTGTTTGCAGTCTGGGATTTCAAGTCCTTTCCCTTGATACTTTATGAATGCTGCTGAAGGTTCTGTGACATTTAGCTTTTCCTGATCTGGGAGAAGGAAAACAATATGTTAGTCTTTAGATAACCAGATGCCCCTTCCTGAACAGTGAGTGTTGCAAAGCAGCATGAACTGGAGAGTGCAGCCACCGTGTACAATGACCCCACATACATCTCATGAGCAATGATATTTAATGGCATGAAAAACTTTTATCTTGATCTCATTATATTGCTTTCAAGCAGCCATTAGAAATCCATATCAATAAATATCCAGCACTGTTTCTACAAACACAGCCACCCTACATGCTTGACTGCCAGACTATACCATTTTTATACTCATCGGCATCATTCTCCTCCTCATCAAAGTGTTCTGATGCTGTAAGAAAATCTTCCTCTATTGAGGACACTGAGCAGTTGGTATCATCCTCGGGCTTTAAGATGCTGGCCTCTACAGGCAGCTGCCTCTCCTGAACAAGCTCCAGTCCAATCAAGAATTTGTTTATTTCAAAGATGATGCAGCTTGTGCTGTTCTTTCTGTTTCCTCTTGCACACTGAACCAGACAGACATCTGCCGGCCAAGAACACTGAGGGAGGGGGGAGAAAACACCCAAAGAGTTATGCAAGTAAAAGGAAAACAGAGAATTTATATTAAAAATGTTCGCTCTCTCTCTAAATTCTTCCTGCAATAAAAATACTTGTAAAATTGGCTGAATGTCTGTAGGATGCTGTGGTGTTTTGCTTTACACAGGGCAAACATGAGGATGCCAGACTCAAGAGGTTTCATGGAAGTGTTAAATATATGATGGATACATGTCTGTGTTGTTGTTGTTGTTGTTGTTATTATTATTATTATTATTATTATTTTTGCATACTTTTCAAGCTGCAACATTCTTTATTAGAGAAGTCAAAGATTACTATGTTATTTAAAAGCAAAAGCTGATTTGAACTACTCAAACCCACTTGCTAATCTCCTGCTGATAAGGCCCAACCCATATAAAGTTAGTCAAAACAAAGCCTCATGAAACCCCTGGAACAAGTTACCCATGACTAATTGAAGTCCCATTACTTTCAATAGTACAGCTATTACTGACTGTATCTGGATCAGAACCACATCTGCAATTGCATCGTAACACATCCTGAAATGAGCAGCATACCAATTGAGTGCCAACAGCCATTGATTGGCATGCTTTGATGCCCTCCTAACCAAATGACTGAGGCAGAATCTCATTTTGTACACACCACAAAAAGCTGCCTATAAAACGGATAAGTAAATGAGAAGTACACAGGCATCATGTCTTATGCTTAAACCAAGCTAAAATTAGAATAAAGCAGGATAAGGGAAAAGTGTATTTGTTATGTGGAATGCAGTTAGTTGATGAAGCATATTTGTTTTACAATTAGAAGTTAATTTTATATAATTTAAGTGCAGTGTATATTTGGGTATATGATTCTACCTATATTTGCTATAATGATAAAGACCTGTGGATTAAGCATTAAATATTTTGGATTTGTGTATATTCTTATAAATAGAATACATACAAGGGGTAGCAGCAAATGCCAGTGTATTATATATGTAAACATGTTGTTCTCTTTTTATACATGAGTATTTCATTGTATTCCTAGTTAGAATTCATCCTTATGTGTTACCTGCCTAAGAATACATGGAATGCCTGTTAGAGTGTGAAGGCTTTTGAATTATTTTTCAAGTTCATACCTGGGGTACTTCAACATCACCCTGAAGGTTCCCTGAAGTTAATCCACTCAGTAGGATAATCTCGTTCTCTTTTGGTGGTTCTACTTTCATAGAGTTGATAAGCTTTGGAAGATTTGGGGAGACACTGATCAATCTCTGTAGTATGAGAAAAATACGATGAGGCATAAATCCCACTCTTTTACCAGTTGTGCAATCATGTGTGCACGTTTTAAAATGCTGCTTTCCAGTGTTTATTTATCTATCTATTTATTCTTCAAATTTATACCCTGCCCTCCCAGCCAAGGCCGGCTCAGGGCTGCTTACATAAAACCAACAAAAGCCATTTAAAATAGTACACAATAGTACACAAAGCCATTTAAAATAGTACACAAAGTACTATTGTGTACTAAAATAGTACACAAAGTGTTCCACAAAGTTATTTGAAAGACAAATTCACATTCATGTGGCTGTAGGTAGGCCTAAAAAACACACAACCCAGCATGTGATGAAACCACTCAGAGAGTTCAGTTGGATCTGAAAAGTCACTTTGTAATGAAAAATAAACTACTCCTTAGCTACTTGTCTTTAGACAAGGGTTGATCTGAGAGCAGCAGATGTGTATGGTTTGTTGTATTTCTGTGGTTGGCTCCTCTGAGGTTCTATTCCAACTCTCAATAATATCCACGGAGAACTAGAAATATATGTGTTCCATAGATTGTCCAAAAAGTGGTTTACATATGAATGCTAACAATTCCAGGTGAATTTTGTGAAATGTCTGAAGATAAGATACATATTTCCCTACTTTTGGACATACATCACATTTAGGTTCCCTTTAACATTAACAAAATCTGTC
This sequence comes from Gekko japonicus, assembly GCF_001447785.1. NCBI lineage: Eukaryota > Metazoa > Chordata > Lepidosauria > Squamata > Gekkonidae > Gekko > Gekko japonicus. The sequence goes on along the minus strand of NW_015170283.1, from coordinate 7,039 downwards.
CTTGGAGATTCATAAAATTTGTCTAGGATTGTTAACATGAATGTCAGTATTAGCCAAATGCTGATCATTCACTGCAACATAAACATAGCACTTAGTGCATTCCTCCATAGTTCAGATTGACAGCACTGTGGAGAATGACTTCCTTGACTATTGTTTTGCATATTTTAGTGCTAAACCATGCCTTTCAAAGCATGGTTTTTAAAAAGAAGTCTGTGACTGAGCCAAGCTCAGGCTGAAAGATCCAATATAATTTTATCCTCCCCTTCTGTATGGTTCTTTATATAACAGAAACGGAAGGTTCGTGAAACTGCCTATGCATGATTTCTCAAGTCAAGTTTCTCAGTCTTATCTCCATGTTCAAACAAACCATTTTATATGAAAAAGGCTCTCAGTTTCTGGAACTGTATATTTATATATTTGTATGGATATTTATTGCATATTTGAGGTTTTTCAGCCCCTGGTTAAAGAAAGCAGCTGGAGAAAAGAGTTTCAACAAGTGACTAATCACCTGAAGGCAATTAAGAGAGAACAAATTCATTTACCTAACAGCAACATCAATGCTTGAAAAGAAACTCACAGCAGGACCTTTTCAGTATTTAATTCCATTGAGAAGGTCCTGCAGTGAGTTTCTTTTCAAGCATTGGTGCTGCTGTTAGGTAAATGAAACTTTCACTTTATGAACTGCCTTGGTATAATTGTGAATGTTTTCTAATGAAGCTTGTGCAATCTTCCAGTAAAATACTTCAATATTTTCATCTTAATTTCCAATTCATGTGGTACTAATATGTTATGTTACAGTGTCTCCTAAACACAGGAGAACTGCTACAGCTTGGAAATTCCCTTACATACAACAAGCAATCATGGTGTAGTGGTTAGACTAGGATCAAGAAGATGTAGGTTCAAATTCCCATTTTGCCATGGAAGCTTGCTGGCTCATCTTAGGCCAATTGCTCTCTTTCAGAATAACCTACTTCAGAGGCTTGACATGAGGATAAAATGTAAGAGGAGAAAATGATGTTGTAAACCACTGGGAAGGAAATTAGGGTATAAATATATAAATAATTGCAAAAAAAACCCCTGATAATGTTAATCCCCAATCTGGGGGGGGGGGCACACCTAAAACTACTAGATTTTATCACTGTAAAGAGAGGGCAACTGAGAAAAGCCAAGAAAATGACCTCAGGGCAGGTTTGTTTCGAGTTCAGTGATAGAAATGTTTGGATCTGGGGGTGCTTGTGTATGGGGAGAATTAAGATGATAATATCCAGACGGCCAATTTACAAAACTGTTATTAGTGGACTCATCACCTTAGTGGTTGGAGTGATCCCCCATTTGCCCACCAACAAGTGATAAAAAGAATGATTGAATGAACCACACACATACAGTACAGAGAAAAGTAGTTTATGAAGGGAAGTGTGGACAATTTTCAGATATTTAAAAGGCCATGAAAAAGAAAAAGGAGACCAGTTACATTCAGTGTATATCTAAATGTCAGGAGAAGAATAAATAAGATTAAGCAACACAGAGATTGGTGGAACAAAATTCTGGGAAACACTTTTAACTATGAGCAGGTTTGAATGTAAAAGAAAATCATAATTTGGTGTTACAACAGAAAGCCTCAAGCTCTTGTGTTTCCTCCCCCCCCCGCTCTTGCTAGGGTTGCCAAATCGGGCCGGGGGGCGCGGAACCCCCCGCTTCCGCGGCCCGATTTCCGCCGCAGGGGAATTCCGGCCCGGGGGGAACCCCGCCCCCCAAGCTGCGTCACCAGAGGTGACGCAGCCACGTTGCCGACGTTGGGGGCGTGGCTGAGCTCGTCGGAGGGGAAAACCATATGGTACCAACTTCCGGCGACGTGCTGCCGGCGCGCGCGCGCACATACACCAGACTCCCGGACCGCGGCGACACTCCCCCACCGCGGGGGGAAGAAGATTTGGCAACCCTAGCTCTTGCTCTCTACTCATGTCCATTCTTCAGTTCTTTCCTCTGCTCCCTGTCTTGTAGAAAACCATAGATTGCCTGTAATCCTGAACTAACACCACAATTTTTGGTGTGTGTGTGTGTGTCCAGATTTGTAAGCAAACTATGGTTTGTGCAGACTATAGGCTCCTAGGTCTGCTTTTAATGACAATGGGGGGTTTTTTTGTCACAAATCAGGCTGGGAGAAATGGGAAGGTATATCAGGTGACTATGAGGCACAGGAGGGAGCATGTGAGGCCAAGGCTCTTTCATATAAAGCCAAACTATGATTTTTGAACCAGAATAATAAGTAGTCTGGATTTTGTGGGATCAACTTCCCTAATGGCTGCCAAGGGAATTCTGGTAATCTGTTTTGATTTATACCTAGGGGAGGACTCTTTCATGGTGGGTAAGGTCCTTGTTCCTATCCTAATACTGATGCTCTGACACCCCTTCTGTGAAACAAGTAAGTGCACAGCAGCCCAACTGCCCAGAGTAAGGGTCTATGATGCTGATGGCTGGCTCCCTCCCACTCCACACTCTCCAATTAATTCAACAGATTAAGAACATAAGAGAAGCCAATGTTAGATCAGGCCAATGGCCCATTCAGTCCAACACTTTGCCACACAGTGGCCAAAAATACCAGGTGCCATCAGGAGGTCCACCAGTGGGGCCAGGACACTAGGAGCCCTCCCACTGTCCTGTCCCCCTCAAGCACCAAGAATACAGAGCATCACTTGCCTCAGAATTCCTATCTATACCTTGTGGCTAATAGCCACTGATGGATCTCTGCTCCATATGTTTATCTAATTCCCTCTTGAAGCTGTCCATGCTTGTAGCCGCCACCACCTCCTGTGGCAGTGAATTCTATGTGTTAATCACTCTTTGGGTGAAGAAGTACTTCCTTTTATCTGTTCTAATTATTTTAGAAATCCTAGCTCTTGGGTTGTTTCCTAGAATCAGACTGAGATGAAGTGGCAGATCTGACAGTCATGGTGGTTAGAATTTAGCACTTCTATGGGGCAAGTTTTGCAAGGCACTTTCTGCTGTGGTGTTCAGTCCCTAGAAGTAGGTACCAATAATTGGCATTCACACACAGCTCTCACAGAGGCCTAGTGGTGCTTCTTTCCAGTTGCTGAGATACCTGATGGTACTGCTCTGTTAGCCTCCCCTGAGTCCTATTTTATCTTACTGTCTGTAGGGACAGGGCAAGGTGTCATTTGATTAAAATGCCTCTTGCTGCAGCACTGAGCTCCTGTTGATGGTATCGGGCATATGGTGTCCTAAGGTGATGGGTGTGGACCAATGTTCCCTCTAAGCTGTGAAGTCTTGTGAGCAAAAATTCTACTTTGTGAGCTACTGGCATTAAAGTTGTGAGCAAGTCATTTGGCTGCAACATTGATTAGTTTGCTCTGGGGCCATCTTTCTTGAGCTAAGACAAAAATGTGTGAGCTGGAAGCTAAAAAACTGTGAGCTAGCTCACACTAACTCAGCTTAGAGGGAACTCTGGTGTGGACTGTATTGGACTATGGCTTTATTGGGTTGATCCCCATCTTTGAATGTGTGGGCCAGTTCACATTTGATGAGATATCCATACAAGCGCCTTAGACTGCTTAGGGGGCTTGCAAAAGGGCCATGTTCACATTACCTCCAAGTGGCGGCGGTGCACATGATTGTTGCAACCTCTGTTGTCATGATATGTTATCTTCCTGCAGCCTGGAAATTACTGAGACATCTTTTCTTTCTTCTGTTTGTTTTTTTCTTATGAGTAATCACAGGCTTTTTGTGTATCATGCATACAATTTGTGTTATTAGCACAGCACTTGCCTGTTTCATGTGTTCCTCATCACAATCAACTTTGCATGTGTCCAGATTCACAAAGCAAACCTGCAAGTGAGAGAGAGAGAGGGAAAGTAAGAAAGGAATGGATAGACTCTCACCATCTGAAGACCTATAAAACTTCTAGTAATTAAAAATATTTTTATAAGTATGTTCAGCAATTTGTCACCTTCTAACATAAAAGATGGGATTGTCTAAGTTAAGTTATTTGTTTGAGAGAAGAGCATTGGAAAGAAGGAAATACAGGATGTCTGCCTTCCGCCGAAAGAAGTAACAAACAAGGAAGATCACTTTGTATGGTGGGAGGGACAGTACTCTGTAGCAAAATCTACTTCCAATAAGCTACACTGGCCTCCAGTGAAGTACTGGATCAAGTTCAAGGTCTTGGTGCTTATCTTTAAGGCCCTTAATGGTCTGGGACCCAGGTATCTCTGGGACTGCCTCTCCTGGTATAACACCCCCCCCCCCAAAGAGCGCTGCAGATAAGAACTTACTTGTAGTCCCCGGCCCAAGATTTGATTGCAGCAGCAAGCCATTTTACAGATTTGCAAAAAACAGCTCTATTATGTCCCTAATAGTTTTCAGTTACAGCATTGTTTTAAAAATATCTGGCTTAGATTATTTAGGAAAACACCTTCTTTTGTATCAGCCTCCCTACACACTTAGACCTTTGGGCAGGGGGCTCTGGTTTTACCTTCTTCCTCGTATGAATTTAAGCTGATAGAAATAAAATGCAGGGCCTTCTTGGTAGAAAAGGCCTCTCTTTGGAGATCTTTCCCCATAGAAGCCCCCAGACAAATGCTATCCTTGTTTTCTGTGAAGGAGGAAATACGGTTTTCACTTGGTGTTACTACCGCATTTCTACTAAATTTATTGCCAATTTCAGCAGCTTTATTTGTTTTATTTATTTATTATATTTATACCCCGCCCATCCTGCGAACAGGCTCAGGGCGGCTAACAAGAGCGGTACAATGTACCTAATTGGCATCACCATAAAAGTTTAAAATGACATAAAAATACATTTTAACTCATATCAGCATTATAAAATTAACAGTTAGCAATAAAGTGCTCGCAGTGCTAAAAGATTAGATGGCATGCTCTTCAGATCTAAATCCACGTTGTCCGTCCAGTCATCATCCCTTGCGCAGATAGAGGCCTAGCGATGCATCTGGGCCAGTTCTAGGTTCCAGAAATTCAATGGAAGCATTGATAGTAACAATAGTGGCGGCTCCTATTTGAAGTCCTAGCGGAAGAGCTCCGTCTTGCAGGCCCTGCGGAACTGTAAAAGGTCCCGCAGGGCCCTGATCTCCTCTGGGAGCTTGTTCCACCAGTAAGGAGCCACCACAGAAAAGGCTCTGGCCCTGGTACTGGCGAGCCTTGCATCCTTAGGGCCCGGAATAGTCAAGCAATGTTGGGCCCAGGACCACAGTGCTCTCTGGGGTACATATGGGGAAAGGCGGTCCCTCGGGTAGGTTGGACCCTGGCCATGTAGGGCTTTAAAGGTAAGTACCAGCACCTTGAAGCGAACCTGGTATGCTATTGGCAGCCAGTGCAGTAACCTAAGCACAGGCTGGATGTGCTCCCGACGTGGGAGATCCATCAACAGCCTGGTGCGTTCTGCACCAGCTGCAGCTTCCAGATTTGGGACAAGGGCAGCCCCATGTAGAGAACGTTACAGTAGTCAAATCTCGAGGTGACCGTCGCATGGATCACTGTCGCCAGGTCGCAGCGGTCAAGGAAGGAAACCAACTGCCGAACCAGCCAAAGATGATAAAAGGCAGATTTAGCAGTGGCCGCTACCTGGGCCTCCATTGTCAAGGAGGCATCCAGGAGCACCCCCAAACTCCTAACCTCCGACGCTGGCATGAGAGGTGCCCCATTGAAGGCTGGGAGCGGGACCCCCAACCCTGAACCGCCACGACTCAGGCACAGGACTTCCATCTTCGCCGGATTCAGTTTCAACCGGCTCAGCTGAAGCCAACCAGCCACGGGTTGTAACGGCCAGTCCAGGTCTTCCGGTCCGGAATCCGACCAGCCACCCAACATCAGATAGAGTTGGGTGTCATCAGCATACTGATGGCAACCGAACCCATACCTCCGAGCCACCTGGGCAAGGGGGCGCATAAACAGCATCGGGGACAGCACTGCGCCCTGGGGTACCACACACTGAAGTGGGCATCTCCCGGTCTGCTTTATTATTACAATTCTATAAACTGTCACAAATACAAATGGGGAGAACAAAAACATTATTTTGTTGTTGTTGTTATTTATTTCATTTCTATACTGCCCATAGCCGTTTACAATAAATATAAAACAATAAAATACAATAGACAAAAACATTAAACATTAATTTAAGATAACATAAAAACATGAAAGAACAATTGACCTGACCCAAAAAGATCTGCCCCCAAAGTAGAAGAAAAATACCTGGCTGTTATCCTACTTTCCTTTCACAGCAACAAGTACCCCCCTCCAATTAAGTTAGTTTATGGTCGAATATGCATTTGCATTTTTAAATCAGTTTCGTGCTGCTGTGATGCCGTCTTTCTCTATGCTTGTTTGAACGTTCTTTGGAGAAGATTCATTTAAACCAGTGTGGAGGCGCAATGACAGTGGAGCTGCCAAAAGAGGGCGATAAACATATGCAGACATGCAACAGTATGCTAGCTCTGTTGAAGTGTGAAAATGAAACCAAATGTAGACAGCTTTTTTGAAGACAGAGTCAGAAGGCTGGGACACCGGTGGGAAAGACAAATGCAGATTCGACCTGTGCCTCACTGCACTCGTCTGTAATCTCAATGTTTCGTCTCACACTGACCTCAGCGTTCCCAAGACTGCTTCTGAACTGTTTTTGGCTTTGCTTTTAGCAAGACAGTGATGCTGAAGTTTCTCCTTTGCAGCATTTTTAGTCTATTCCTTTTTGTGACATGCAACCAGATTTAAACAAACTCCCTAGCACCAGTTCTCTAAAACAGCAAATTATACTGAGAGACGGAATCACAATGTGTACACAGCTCCAGATGTTTACTTCAGCAGACGGCACGAAACCAGGAAAGGGAGGAGAAGATAATGCTGCAGTTCTTAATATGCAGCTATCTTTTTGCTTAACAGTACAGCAAATGAACCAAATAATGATTTCAAGTAATATAACAAGAAAGCCCCAGCTTACATGTTATGGGTTTGACACACATGGGGTACGTTCGGACGGGCTTTCATTACACTTCAGAAATGGATTTTATATGCA
>NW_015170282.1:1395152-1404016 GCF_001447785.1 Gekko japonicus | reverse complement strand
ATCAATTGTAATAGCAGGGACCTCTAAGTCCCACCTGGAGGTTGGCAACCCTTAACGGTGTGACATAACTTCTGGGGAAACTCAGAAATGATGTCAGTCCTTTCTAAGAGTCACTGTGGTAGCTAAATGTGGTAGCTAAAAAAGGCAAATGTGATTTTGGGCTACATCCACAGAAGTATGGTGTCCAGGTCTTGTGAAGTGATACTGTCACTTTGCTCTGTTAATCCTCACTTGGAGTACTGTGTTCAGTTTAGGGCACTGCAGTTTAAGAAGGATGTTGACAAGCTGGAACATGTCCAGAGGAGGGCGACGAAGATGGTGAGGGATTTGTAGACCAATTCCTATGAGGAAAGGCTGAAGGAGCTGGGTGTGCTTAGCCTGAGAGGAGATGACCGAGAGGTGATACGATAGCCATCTTCAAGTATTTGAAGGGCTGTCACATAGATGATGGAGCGGAGTTGTTTTCTGTTGCTCCAGGTCAGACCAGAACCAATAGACTGACATTTTTAGCTAAACCTTAGGAAGAACTTCCTGACAGTTAGTGCAGTTCCTCAGTGGAACAGGCTTCCTCGGGAGGTGGGGGGCTCTCCTTCTTTGGAGGTTTTCAAGCAGAGGCTAGACGGCCGTCTGACAGCGGTGCTGACCCTGTGAACTCAGGGAGATCATGAGAAGGGAAGGCAGGAGAGGATGAGCCAGCGCTTGGCTCTTGTGGCCCTTTCTTACAGGGTAATGCTGATGGCCACTTTGGGGTCAGGAAGGAATTAAACTCCAAGCAAGATTGGCCCAGGGATCCTGGAGGATTTTTGCTTTCCTCTGGCCATAGAGCAGGGGTCACTGGGGAAGGGGGAGGTAGCTGTGAACCTCCTACATCATGCATGGAGTCTGACTAGATGAACCTTGGGGATCCCTTCCAGCTCTATATTTCTTTGTAAATGCAACATAAAACTGCCCATTATATAAACCTCAGAACAGAAGCAGGCCACAGAACAGCTGAAAAGAAGAAAACTAGGGTTGCCAGCTCCAGCTTGGGAAACTCCTGGAGATTTGGGGGTGGAGCCTGGGGAGGACAGGGACCTCCCTGGGGTACAATGCAGTTGAGTTAGGGTTGCCAGACCCCCAGAGGAGATGGGGGTCCCCTGCTGCCAGGCCCTGCCCCCCAGCCACCAATCAGCTGACTGGTGAGGGGACTTGCCAGGAGAAAGAGGAAGGCCCTGGCATTGTTGCGGGCATCACACCGGAAGTGATGTCATCAGGCTAGTGACATCCGGGTGATACTCTGGTATTTGGGCAAAAACTCTGTGGTAGAAGCCATTTGTACCATAGAGCTTTTGCTCAAGTACCAGAGCATCGCCTAGATGTCGCTGGCAATGTTCCCTCTAAGCCGTGGAGTCTTGTGAGCAAACACTCTACTCTGTGAGCTACTGTCATTTAAGTTGTGAGCCAGCAATTTGGCGACTGCATTAATTACTTTGCTCTGGAGCCATCCTTCCTGAGCTAAGACAAAAATGTTTGAGCTGGAGGCTAAAAAACTGTGAGCCAGCACACACTAACTCAGCTTGGAGGGAACACTGGCGCGCTGGTGTGATGACATCTCTTCCGGTGTGATGCTGGTGACCTGGCCTGGGCCTTTCTCTTTCTCCTGGTAAGCTCTCCCCTCCCCCCCTCTCCTTTTGCAACCCTACATTGAGTCCACCATCCATTGTCTCCAGGGGAACTCTCAAGATGAGCTGTGAATCTGGGAGATCCCCCAGGCCCTACCTGGAGGCTGGCATCCCTAATAAAATCCCAGTTAAAATCCTGGGTAAAAAGAACTGTTTTGGCTTAGCACCTTGTTGTGTCCGCTGACCGCCACCAGGGGCCAGCGAACGCTCCAGAGCTTGACTCTGGAGGAACAATGGGGACTAGGCTCCTGGTCTCTCCACTGGGGGACCAATGGGACCGTGGCGGGAGATTTAAACCCACCAACGGGACCTAGGGGTGTGTCCCCAGGTATGTATATAGTTGGCCAGCCGGCCGTTTGTCTTTGTCTTTGTTGTGTACCAGTAAACCATGCTGATTGCTACCTCAGTCTCCGTGGTTTCTTCATGCGTTTAACCCACTACACTTCATACCTAAACAAACAGATGTGAGAAATAAGTTTGACTCCAGGGGCAGTCTAACTAGCCCTTCCTGGCAACTAACCCCCCCCACCCCCACCCTCTTTCTATAAGGCATGAGGGAGTCTGTTTCAACTGTATCTGAAGAAGTGGGCATGCACACGAAAGCTGATACACGGAATTGAACTTTGTTGCCACCAGACTCTGACTTTATCCTGCTGCTTCAGACCAACAGGGCTGTGCCCACCTGGATCGACAGTCATGCGGTTCGATACAAAGGCATCACAGAGCACCATCTAGTGGACATTTCTGCCAACCTCCTGAACAACATCTGAATGGGAACGCGGAATAGGCAGGTGAATGGCTCATTCGAAGTGGCACGGGGCCAGGAGTATTCAGCCCTGGAGATGGTGAGACTTCCATCCCCCTTGCTCACATTTGCCTCTGAGCCTGGACTAGACTTTACAGCAGACACAAGGGGTGTCATCAAAAACAACATGCTGAGAGATTCCTTTCTCTTCCTAGAACCTCTACAGACACACATACTGCACGAAGAGAGATCACACTGGCTCTCACCGGTGTAGTAGCTAATGTGTCACACTCTGGGAGATCCAGATTCAAATCCCCATTGTGCTAGGGAAGTTCACTAGGGTTGCCACGCCTGGCTGGGGTAGGGTTGCCAAGTCCTTTGTACTCACCGGCGGGGGACTGTCTCTTGGCTCCGGGAGTTGCTGCGGGACCTGTGCGTGCGCGCGCCGGCTGCACATCACAGGAAGTGACGCACGACGTAGAGCACGTTGGGGGCGTGGCCCCGATCGGCAGAGGGAAAACCATAGTTTTCCCTCTGCCGATCGGGGCCACACACCCCAACGTGCTCTACATGGTTGTGTCACCTCCAGTGACGCAGCCACGCTGCGCTTCGGGGGGCATGGTTCCCCCGGGGCCCGATTCCGCCGCGGCGGAAATCGGGCCTCCAAAGCGGGGGTTTATCCTCCCCCCGCCCCCACTTGGCAGCCCTAGGCTGGGGTACCAGCGGAAGACCTGGTGGGGCAGTAACAAGGGGCAACCATCAGTAATGGTGTGATGTCACTTCCGGGAAAACCCGGATGTGACATCATGCCATGACTGATGGTGATTTTTAATTTTTTCTTTCTTTCTCTCACCGACTTCTAGATTGCTGGCGGGCTGAGGCATACTCTGGGCAGGATATCTCCCACCCTCAGTCGGCACATGGCAAGCCTATCGCTGGGTCACCTGAGGCACTCTCTCTCTTTTTCTCTCAGTCTAACTTACCTCACAGGGTCGTTGTTATGGGGATAAAATGGAGGCGGGGAGAACACTATTGTAAGCCACACTGGGCCCCAACGTCTAAATAAATAGATAATTATGCCCAGTATTTTCCTTTTCCTGAGATATTTCCCCGAACACTGCCTGCAGGCCAGGACTGAGGAAACCCTGACCTCAGAAACCTCACATCCTGTATACGGCAACCCTACTCGTCCCTAAGAACAGTGGGGAAATGAAACACAGAGTTCAGTTGTTTGGTCAACAACTCCATATCTGGCGCCACCCACCAGCACAATCTTCCTTGAACTTTTTTTGGAACGTTCTAAGTTGAGTGCTATAGCGCCAGACCAATACAGAATTGCTCAATAGTGTCTCAATGGTGCCGCTGTAACACTTAAGTTCGAGGAAGATCGTGCAGTGAAAAAAGGCAGGGGGGAAGCACGGTGCTCTAGGAAGCGCTGCAGACATTTTAAAACAGCACACTACAGCAACTCAGAAGTCCAAAGAGGTGAAAACGGAAGAGAGCCATTTACCCCAAGAATGGCTCAACCACTCTTTGCTAACAGGAAGCGAGCAGCTTTGTACGAAAAGGTAAATAAGATCCGTTAGCAGCTGGTTGCTGAAACGGTTGTGCATGAAATGACACACAAAAAATCCGTTAGCAACCGGCTACCGAAATGGATTGCAAGGGCTGTCTGAAAGGGGTCAGTTTCACTTCCCTGCTAGGAAGCTGTAGGAATGCTAGGCCTACACAAACCATTTAGGATCAGGCCAGGATAATCCTTGGCTTAGTAGACAAGAAACAGCTTTTAGTTAAATATTGTTATATCTTCCTTTTGCAAACCAAGTTATCGGCCCTAAAGTTTCAGCATTAATTAATAAACCATTAAGTTAAAGGAAACTGGATATTTGTTGCTGTCCCACTATGAAATATTCCCCAAGCTCCAGTCCCAGGTCTCCAGGAACTTCCTAAGGTGGAGTGGTAACTTTCTGTTTGGTGTAAGGCAGCTTCATGTATCAGTGATCCCACTGAGAGAGACAGATAGGCTTGCATGTGTGAAGTTGTCATTAATACAATCACTAGAAAAATCTTCAGACCACTAGAAATTTTCCAGGCTTTTTTTAGGCGCCCCTAACTTATCCACCCATTCCTCGAATGCTGTACCCTTTCTGAGAATCAAAACCGAAACCAGTCGCAAACGAATTTTGCAGCGTTACTCATGTCAACATTTTGGAAAGTCCAGCAGGGATTATATAACACCACACAAGCTGGAAAGAATCTCTTGATGGAGCAGCTGCACAAGAAAGCCATGGATCGTAACTGCAGAATCATCCTTCGCTGATGTACAGGATGTGTTTAAACCTTGGTGGAATAGAACTTTAAAAAGCAAGCAAACCAAAAACAGGGTGCTGTCAAACTGATCCTTTTTTTGGCTGACACTAGCAAGCAGGGGACATTTCGTAGAAAAAGAGGTGCAGGCGCTCATTAGCATAACTCATTAGATAACTTATTCGCATATGCCACACACCCTGACATCACCGGAAGTGTGTCAGAAGGCAACACCCGCCGCTCAGGCTCCACTGGACTGTTTTGGATTGCTAGCTATTGGGGGGGGGGGAAACATGCAGATCTACCCTCCCCGCGGAGGGAGAGCTTGTACCTGAATAAAATTTGGTCTTAAAGGTGCCACTGGACTGTTTTGGACTGGGGAGCCGGGGGGGGGGCCTCTGCAGCTTACCTGGCTGCAGAGACTGAGGGCTGCTGGGAGCAGGGGGCGGGGCTTGTTGCATGTGCCCGCCCCCGGGCTCTTTACTGCCGGAGCTCCGCTCCTGTGCGCTCCTACAGGAAATGACCCCTGCTAGCAAGTAATACCAGCTGGGGATGAAAGCTTTTCTCTTCACAAGTACTAACAAATCCCCCCCCAGACTTTCTGTTTCCAAAGTGCTAGAACCCTAGAGTTATCAATTATGGGTTGGGAAATTCTTGGGGGCATGGGGGTAGAGCCTGGGTAGGGCAGGATTTGGGGAGGAGAGCGTCCTCAGCCATAGAGTCCAACCTCCAAAGCAGCCATTTTTTCCTCCAGGAGAACTGATCGCTGTAGTCTGGACATCAGTTGTAATACCAGGGGATCTCCAGGCCCCACCTGGAAGGTGGCAACCCTAAAAAGTCACCCTAGTGAAAACAGCTGGTGGCAGATTCAAAACAGATCAAAGGAAAGACTGCTTCTCACAGGATAGTTGACTTGTGGAACTCACTGCCACAAGACATGGCTTAGATAGTTTTAAAAGGGGGGAGAACAAATTTATAGAGACTAGCCCAATCACTGACTGTCAGCCAGGGTAGCCAAAAGGGATCTCTGAGTGAGAATGCTGGGGAGGGCTGTTGTCTGCAGTCCTGGGGGAGAGAAGAACAACACCCTGCCAACAAAAGTCCGCATGGTCAGAGCAACGGTATTCCCAGTAGTCATGTACGGCTGCGAGAGTTGGACTATAAGGAAGGCCGAGCGCAGAAGAATAGATTCTTTTGAACTATGGTGCTGGAGAAGACTCTTGAGAGTCCCTTGGACTGCAAGAAGATCAAATCAGTCAATCCTAAAAGAAATCAACCCTGACTGTTCCCTGGAAGGCCAGATAATGAAACTGAAGCTCAAATACTTTGGCCACCAAATGAGAAGGGAGCACTCACTGGAGAAGACCCTGATGCTGGGAAAGATTGAAGGTCAAAGAAGACGGAGACGGCAAAGGATGAGATGGTTGGACAGTGTCATCGATGCAACGAACATGAAATTGAGCCAACTTCGGAGGACGGCGGAAGACAGGAGGGCCTGGCGGGAGCTGGTCTATGGGGTTGCGAAGAGATGGACTCGACTGTGCGACTGAACAACAACAACAAAAGGTAGAGGTTTCCCTTGCTCGAAAGCCAGTCGAATCCGACTCTAGGGGGCGGTGCTCATCTCCGTTTCCAAGCCGAAGAGCCAGCGCTGTCCAAAGACATTTCTGTGGTCATGTGGCCGGCATGACTAAACACTGAGGCGCACGGAACGCTGTTTCCTTCCCACCGAAGCAGTACCTATTTATCTACTCGCAATTTCTTGCTTTCGAACTGCTAGGTTGGCAGGCGCTGGGGCCAGAGACGGGAGCTCACTCCGTCACGCAGCACTCGGGTCTCGAACTGCCGAGCTACAGACCTCCCGGTCTGCAGCTTCAGCGTCTTAACCTCTGAGCCACCACAGCCCAAATGGCAACTACTGTATCATAAATTAGAATCTTATTTCAAAAATCAAAACTTAAGAGAAGTGAAACAGTGCTCCGGGGGGCTGGTGTTAGTACAGCCACTATGCTCACCCTGGTTACCATCCTGGTGGTGGAAAGTGCCCTCAGATTGCAGCTGGCAGCTGGCAACCCCTTGAGGGGTTTGAAAGGCCAGAGAGGATCGGACGTGGTTTGCCATTGCCTGCCTCTGTGTAGCAACCCTGGGCTTCCTCGGTGGTCTCCCATCCAAGTGCTAACCAGGGCCGACCCTGCTTAGCTTCCGAGATCTGATGAGATCAGGCTAGCCCAGGCCATCCTGAGTGAACCCAGTTCACTCAGTTTGCAAATCACCATCCTAAACAAAAATTACAGGTAGCTGCACTGGTGCAGAATAAAAGCAATGTAATGCCTTGTACCAAGACCGATCTAAATGACATGGGGCAGTGTGCAGGCCTTTCCATTTCCACAGAACTCTTCATCAGGATAGATGTTTTTAAAGGGGAGGGGAAGAGTGGATATTTGAGGCCTCGCTTTTAAGGCCTTTTTGAAGCATTTTGTGCAGAGTTCCCAGTAGTCATTCAAAGATAAAATGTTGCTGAGTAGAGCCATTCGATGTTATTACACCAGCTTGCCCAGTTCCCTTCCTCACCAAAGCCCCTGGTCCCCCATGATCCTTGTTCCAGCAGCTATCTTGCGATTTTGGAGCCTCTCCCTCAAACCCCCTCTCCTCCAGCCCCCAGAATATACCCTATGTTTTTGCCATTTTCAATGGCCCATAGGATATAATGGGGCTGAACTGTGAGAAGCCGATTCAGATCAGAGAATCTGATTCGGCACCCAGCAGCCTGAAAGAGGCCCGAATGGGCCATTTTCGGGGGTGCATTCGGTTCAGACGAACCGAATGCACATCCCTCCAGCAGCTGGCTTGCTTGGGCTCTCTGCAGCCACCGGGATCCTGAGCAAGCCAAGGGAAGGGAAGGTGGTTTAAACCACCTCTCCTTCCCTCCAGCAGCCGGCTTGCTCGGGCTCCCCAAGCAAACCAAGGGAAGGGAAGGTGGTGGAGCTAAGTAATGAGCACTCGAGCCCTGCCCCCAGCAGCCCTCAGGCCGGAGCACCTAGAGCAGTCTTGGAAGGTGGATTGGCAAAATGCAAAACCAAAAGCATAGGAACTCGAGAGACCTTCAGGAATGGAGCCGGTTCCTCTTCCACAGCCCAAAATGCGACCCACGAACCCTGAGCTTGCTTTGTCTCATTTGCGGGTCTGGCCTTCGCACTCCTTTAACGAGGCAGCCCTGAAGCTTGGGGCAGTGGGAGTTTCTTTGCACGCAGCTTGTGCGGCTGGCTGAGTGCCTCTTCTGCTTGCCCACCTCTCACCTCTGCACCTCATCTTTTGCCAGGCATGAAGGAGCCCAGCTCGCCCAGGCTTCTTGCCTCCTGGTGCTTGGCCCTCTGGTGCACGGGTGAGTCCCCAAAGTTTGACTCTTCCTCTAAAAGTCTCTGGCGCTGGAGGTATTCGCCTCCTTCCCTCCTGCCTGCTATGGCTGCATAATTGTGAGAAATTTCTTAACATAGTGTTCCTGCCAGGGAACCTGGGGACCCTGCCCATGAGTCTCCATTTCATCCTCACAACAACCCTGTGGGGTAGGTTAGGTAGAGAAGGGGAGATTTGGCCCGGAGTCACTCAGCCAGCAGAGTGAGAATACAAACCTTGGTCTCCCCACATCAATCTGCAACTCTGACCACTGTGCAGTGCTGCCTCTACTGATCTGTAATGTTCCAGAGGGGTTGTAATGTAATACTCAGTTTCTCAAACGAGTGTATGCCTGTCTGTTGGTCCACTTAGGAGTCTTGATCCTGGTTGTGTGGTGGGCTAGTTGTGGCAAATGGTAGGGAAGCTCAGTATTTCTGTATACAGTTGTAGGGGCTTTATTGCAATGTGGTATGGCCTGATATTATGTTCTTATTCCAGTGTAGGGTGTGTGTGGGGCAATGGAAGCTGAGTGATAGGGTCTCTCAGAAGTGAGATGCGTTCTGGTCTTGTGTCTTACAGATAATCTTACAAATAGTCCTTTGCATTTATAGCATGCTTTCAACTTTAAAAGGATCATAATGCTGATTGTGTGAACTTAGGCAAATCACGAGAGGTAGAGCAGGAAAGATTGCATCAGTGCTTAGTTCTTGTGGCCCTTTCTTACACACCCAGGGAAATGCTGATCACCACTTTGGGGC
>NW_015170282.1:1357399-1395070 GCF_001447785.1 Gekko japonicus | reverse complement strand
CCAGCCCCTCTGTCAGGCAGAAGCGCCTGAGATCCTCCCCCTCCCCTTTTCCTTCACCTGACTTGGAGGCGAAGGGAAGGGAGAGGGGGGAAAGAATGGATCCCAGGTGCTTCTGCCTGTCAGAGGGGCTGGTGCACACTTCCGGTGATGTCAGGTGGGGTGACATATACTAATAAGTTATGCTAATGAGCTCCTGCAGCTCTTTTTCTACGAAATGACCCCTGCCAAAAAGGATCACCAGCTCCCTCTTTTGCTACTGGGAAAGCTGTTTAGAGCCCACACACTGTTTACACTGCACTTTTGGTCTTCTGAGGAAACAAAACCAAAAACGGCAGCAACCAACTGAAAAAACAAAAACCAGTAAAGGATCAAATCTCTCTCTCTCTCTCTCTCTCTCTCTCTCTCTCTCTCTCTCACACACTGTACAAAACACACAGTTCTCTTAAACGGCTGAGAGCAGAGGGGGAAAGATGATCTTTGTATTATAAATTTTAATGCATCACTAGAAGCATCAATCTGCTCTAATCTTTCATCTCCACTAGATGGCACTGGTGTGTTATCTTTAGTGGTGTTCTCCCCCCCCCCCCTTCCACAGCTAACATTGTATGAGATAGATCAAGACGGGTCGCCATGTTAGCCTGTCTATAGCAGTAGAAAAGAGCCAGAGTCCAGGAGCACCTTCAAGACTCACAGAATCTGTGGCAGGGGATGAACTTTCCTGAGTCACTGCTCGCTTCTTCAGCCACAAATTTTGTTAGTCTTTATGGCATTACTGGACTCTGGCTCCTTTCTATCATATAATGAGATCTATCTACAAATGCACTTCCTGAAATACCCGTCTATACATATAATATAATTTGCTGGAGCAACAGTGAGAAACTTTTCTGTCTTTACCAGCTAGGGGTGCAGCTCCCATTTCAGCTGACCACACAGTCATTGTCTGATCGTCGCCCAGGTGGAAATTCCTGTTCTGGACACACCTGGGAGTTCTCTTCCTTCCTTCCTGCTTCTAAGAGGCTCCTGTAACAGCCACAGCTCTCGGTGCCTATTACTAAACAGGGGCAGTGACTCTCTCGCTGCTGAAAGACAAAGGCCTGACGACCACGCCTTGGTAGAGAGCTGGTCTCAGCATAGCCTGAGGTGGGGGCAGGGCCCACTGCGGTCAGCCCCTCCCCTCACTCATTTGCTCCCAGCTACACAAGCTGCGGTGGCTCAAGTGGTTAAGATGCTGAACTGCAGGCTGTGGAAGGTCGGTAGTTCAGCAGTTCGAGACCCGAGCGTGCCGCATGACGGAGTGAGCTCCCGTCTCTAGTTCCAGCTCCTGCCAGCCTAGCAGTTCGAAAGCAAGAAATTGCAAGTAGATAAATAGGTACCACTTCGGTGGGAAGGTAACAGCGTTTCGTGCGCCTTGGTGTTTAGTCATGCCGGCCACATGACCACGGAAACGTCTTCGGACAGCGCTGGCTCTTCGGCTTTGAAACGGAGATGAGCACCGCAACCCTACAGTTAGACTCGACTGGCTTTCGAGCAAGGGGAACCTTTACCTTTTTTACACGCACTGATGGGTGAGGACGGGCAGCGGGAGAGCATGGGTAAACACAAAGGATGCCATCGTCCAGTCATGGATCTCATCTACCTTCCGGTGTCTGCTTGTTTCGGTTTGTTCTTTTCTCAGCCTGTTTTGGGATGATCTTTCCTTGCAGGACATAGTCCAAGTGGGCCGTCACACAGTCTGGACATGAAGGTCTGCACCGTCATGCCCTGAAAGGTCACACTGACCCCGTCCCTGTTTTCCCTTCCTCAGCCCTCAGAAGTAGTACAGACTCTTTCTGCCAATTCAGTTTCCTCCCACCTCAGTCCCCTGCATAGGAGATCCAGGTCAAGTTTGTAACAGGATGAGGTCATGCCTCCTGAGTTAGGGTTGCCAGGTCGCTTGTCGGTTGCAGCGGGGGGTGGGGGGAGCAGGTCCTGGTCTGGGACACTCATGCACGCACGTCGCCAGCGGACGCTCTAGCATTTGGCTCGAAAACTCTATGATACCATAGAGTTTTCAACCAAATGCTAGAGCGTCCCCCTGGCAACGTACCTAGCATGATGACATCACGTCCGGGTGACATCATTGCACCGGGCACATTGGCCCAATCCAGGCACTTTGGGGACGGGGTTCCCCCCACCGGCTGGATCTGGGCTGGTGGGTTGAGGCCCTTTGAGCAGGCAACCCCCCCCCCCGGGGGGACGTGCCAACCCTATCCTGAGTGGAGAAAATCCACCATGTAGATAGCAAAACCAGCCCTGACCTGGATGGCCCAGGCTAGCCTGAACTCACCAGATCAGGGAAGCGAAGCAGGGTCAGCCCTGGTTAGTACTTGGATGGGAGCAGGCGTCATTTCGTAGAAAAAGAGGTGCAGGAGCTCATTAGCATAACTTATTTGCATATGCCACACCCCCTGACGTCACTGGAAGTGTGTAAGAAGGCAACACCCACTGCTCAGGCTCCACTAGACTGTTTTGGATAGCTAGCTATGGGGGGGGGGTTTCCCCCACACAGATGTGCTCTCACAGAGGAGGAAGAGCTTGTACCTGAATAAAACTTGATCTTAAAGCTGCCACTGGACTGCTTCGGATTGCTGTCTATGGGGGGCTCTGCAACTTACCTGGCTGCTTCTTGCTCCTCGTGGCCCGGGGCTGCTGGGAGCAGGGGGTGGGGCTTGTTGCATGTGCCTGCCCCCTGGGCTCTTTACTGCCGGAGCTCCGCTCCTGTGCGCTCCTGCAGGAAATGACCCCTGGATGGGAGACCACCAAGTCCACAGTCACTACTGGAGGCAGGCAACGGCAAACCACCTCTGAACTAGGGCTGTAGCCAGCAGGGGGTGCACAGGTTGTGCCCCCTATCGAATCTGCAGTGCCACCTATCGAACCCTCACCCCAGCAGCACCCCTACTCCAATCTTCACCATTCTTCGAGTTTTAAGCGGGCCAATATTGTTTAAGCTGCATCCACTCCAAGCCCTTCCCCTCTGCCAAGCCGGATGAGAACCCCCTGCAAGGAGAGCCAAGCCTGCTTCCTGGCCTGACCTGGGTCTCCATGTCAACACCACTGTGGCCGCTGGAAAAAAACCCCCCCCCGGGTTTGAAACGCCCGCAGTGGCCCACTTCCTGCCCCTCGGAGAAAGGAGGGTGCACATTGGAAGAGGAAGAGCTGTTGGCATGGCGCCATGTGGCCCGGGTCAGGGGGAGGGGAGAGGGCGAGGTTTCTTCTTTGCGTTTTGCTTTCATTTGTACATGGGAGACTGTCAGCTTCGCATTGGGTTTCCCTCTTTCTCCCGAGGAGACCTTGGCCCGTTAAAGTGAATGGAAAGGGACATAAAGCCCAGCGGAGTCAATTTTTAAAAGATAATTTAATTTAGCTACCTTAATTTAATTAACCTAGTTTAAATTTAATTTGTGTACCCCGCAGCGGTGCCCCCAGGAAAAATTCCTGGCTACGGACCTGCTCTGAACGTCTCTTGCCTTGAAACCGACACCAGGGGTCGCCATCAGTCAGCTGCCACCTGACAGCACCACCACCACCAGCAGCCATTGTTTGAGCATCTCATAATTTGTTCAGCTTGTCACAGTCAGGTAAGTCTGAAATCCTGCAGGGCTGTTGTGAAGATAAAATGAAGGAGGCGAGAATGGTGTTGTAAGCTGCTTCGGTTTCCATTGGAGAGGTGCAGAGTATAAATATACAATAATAATTAAAAAACAACAACTGTAGCAATAAGAATTTGCAAACGGCACAAAATATTCATGTGAGCCAAACCACCTAATAGGCCTTTTTGCTCTGCAGCCAGCATAAACAAGGGCTCTGCGTACATATCCCCATGTGACAGAGGGGTCATGCGAACTGGACTTCACAATCCGGCTCTGTGTGATATCAAAAACTAGTTGATATGCAGTCCACAAAAGCCATTGTCATGAACATCTTCTTTTGTTGTGCAAAATGACACCCTGACTCTAGACTTTTCTATAGCTTGGCATAGGACAGTGACACAATGGGATGCTGAACAATGGCCTGTGATGGGTCATTGGCTACTCTCAGCTGCCCAGGAGGGAGTGGAAAGAAACTGGAAGAGGTTTCCCTTTAAATGGGGGCAGAATAAAGAAGCGGCTCCTGTGACTCCATTCTGCTAATGGCAGCAGTTCCATCCAATGCCAGTGCAAGAAGCTCTTTTGTCAACACAAGGCTCCTACAGGAACCCTGGAGGGGCCCTGGAGGTCCCTTCCAACTCTATGATTCTTTGATTCTATGAAAGGATTGCCATTTTGGTGTGTTGAAGTCTCAGGGCCTCCTCAGACATTTTTTTCTCTCAACATGTTTCTCTCTTTTTTGGCCCTGAAAGATAGGAGGAGAGGAGAGAGGAATCACATTATCACGTCAGGAGCATAGACTCTTCTCACAGGAAGAGTCTGGCAAGAGCAGGAAGGCCAGTTTGGTGTAGTAGTTAAGTGCGCGAACTCTACTCTGGGAGAACCCGGTTTGATTCTCCACTCCTCCACTTGCAGCTGCTGGATGACCTTGGGCAAGCCATAGTTCTGGCACAGCTGTTCTTGAAAAAAGAGCAGCTCCTGTCAGAGCTCTCTCAGCTCCACCTGCCTCACATCCTCCTCCTCCTCCTCCTCCTCTTCTTCTTCTTCTTCTTCTTCTTCTTCTTCTTCTTCTTCTTCTTCTTCTTCTTCTTCTTCTTCTATCCCTATTGTCTCTTCCTCATGATAAGGAAGTCCTGACCTGGACAGCCCAGGCTAACCTTGTAATCATCTGATCTCAGAAGCTAAGCAGAGTCAGCCCTGGTTGGTACTCGGATAGGAGACCACCAAGGAAGTCCAGAGTCACCAGGCAGTGGCAAATCACCTTTTGGTGTCTCTTGCCTTGAAAACCAGGGGCTACCATAAGTCAGCTGCAACTTGATGGCAAAAAAAAAAAAAAAATTGAAAAGGAAATTGCTTGCCAAAATGGAGCCCAAATACATCAAGAAACTGAAAGGATGTTTTGCAGGGGTTTTTCAGCGGCAAATGTAGAGATGCAGAGAACCACAGAGATCACATACAGATATTTTGAAATGATGTAAAGTTTATAGAAGATGACGTTTTGAGCGCAAAAAGGAAGACCTCTGGCAGGCAAAGTAGAATCAGGGCGATTAAACTCATTAACAAGTTCCTCTCAATGTCTTAATGTCTCTAATTTCCATATGAGCCAGTGGTAATTAGGAGGTAGTTAAAATGAGGGTGCCATCAGCTGACTAATATTCAGTTGTAGGAGAAAGATGAAACATGAGTACCTTTGATCAGTCATTAGAAGTTCTTTTAAACACAAGGCTAGATGTAACCCTAGGAAGACTCATACAGCTACAAAGGATAACGTAGACATGGTGAAACGTGTAATCAGGTTCTTGGGATCCAGCAATTTGAGTCTGGAAATTGATGGTGAAGAATTGTAAAGAGGTTTCTCACCGTCACAAAGCAGCCTTTGTGATGGGAATGGGAAGATGTAACTATGCCCTTGCTTTAGGAAACTGATTCTGTTTCACAACTTGGCTCCACCCCTGTGCTTGCTTCCCATTGCTCCCCATACACACCTGTATGCCTGGAAATAATGTTGGGATATATGACTGAACGTATAGCTTTAAGTGAACCCTCAAAAACTAGCTTGTTTCCCCTCAAGGCCTGTATGGCTTTGTGTTTGGTATTAAAACTAGGAATACCTGCTACGGGGGGAGGGGGGGGAGACCTCCTTCCTTTTGTACACTCTGCCTGCAACCACTCAGCAAGGTGGTAGTGGGGGAAAACAGGTGAAGAAATTGGAGTGGCACCAACAGAGCAACGTCACTTCCAGCAAATAACAGGAAGTGATGTCAGTGCTTCGGTATGACTCTCTAGGAGTCTGGGGGGAATCCTAGAGTGTCATGCCGATGTGGTGACATCACTGCTGGTTATTTGGTGGAAGGGGCATCACACAAATGGTGCAACATCACTGCCCCCATCCTCGCCCCCTTCCTTCTCCTGCTGGCCACCCTAGCTGAAGCTGTGTTCATTCGTGTTCTCCATTTGGTACTATTTCCCAGCAGGAAGCAGTCAAGAGACCTGTTACTGAAGCTCCCCGTGTCTCCTGTGTGTTCGCTACAGAGCAAGACCGAAGGGTGAACGGGAGCAGGGTAGATGAACTCACCTCAACCCACCACATGGGGTTCCCACCTCCAGGTTAGGAAATTCCTGGAGATTTGGGGGTGGAGCCTGGGGGTGGTGGGTTTGGGTAGGGGGGGAGCTCAGCAGGGGTGTGATGCTGTCAAGCCCACCCTCCAAAGCAGCCGTTTTCTCCAGGGGAACTGATCTCTGGAGTCTGAAGGTCAGTTTTAGTTCGGGGAGATCTCCAGGCCCTACCTGGAGGGCAGTGACCCTACCACTGCACCTTGTTATATGAATTTATTACCAAAGGCATTTCAGGGCTCTTTTTGTAGAAAAAGCCCAGCAGGAACTCATTAGCATAATAAGCCACACCCAACAGCAGGAACTCATTAGCCTATTGGGACACACCCCCGACAGCACAGCTCATTAGCACATTAGGCCACACCCCCATGTTACCAGAAGTGTGGTAATCCAGCCACACCCACCTTTTGCTTGTTATTCTGTTTACCTTGTTTGTTGTCAAAACCCAGGGCCTTTTTTTGTTGCAGGAACTCCTTTGCATGTTAGGCCACACACCCCTAATGTAGCCAATCCCAATGAGTTTCTGCTGTTGGGTGTGGCCTATTATGCTAATGAGTCCCTGCTGGGCGTGGCCAACTCGGGAGCCAGCCAGAACTCCATTTCTGTGCGTTCCAGCCCAAAAATAGCCCTGGGCATTCTGCTATTCTCTCCGTACCGGAGAATGGACCCTCCTAGTGACAAGCTGGCCTGGAACTCTTAATGTTTGGGGAAACTCACAGCCCAAAGACTCTGTCACTTGAAGTCCAGATTTAATTTGGATTTCTGTTTTGCTTTTATTTTTTTAAACAGTCGTTTTTGCACGTAACAGGGCAATCTGAAGACCTGTCCCCATTTTATTTTCTATTTAAAAAAAAAAAAATCTAGACACAGCCATTGAAATGATTCCGCCTTCTTGTGCTCTGCTGGTTCATTTGCTGGCTCACAATGCATTCATTGTAGTGACGGGGGGGGGGGTGACAGAGGGAAGGAATGACTGATTCAGGACTGATTTCCCCCTCCCAGTCCCCGGGGCAGAGACAAAAGACTCTTTAACGTGAGCTCCTTCCCAAACATCCGCCTGAAAGAGACACTGCTTTCTGTCCAAGTGGGGTCTCAAGAAAAGGAGGATAGCAAATGCCAGGCCCGTGGATGGCACATTTTTATTTATTTATTTATTTTATTCAATTTATACCCCGCCCTCCCCGCTCCACATGGTTTCCTGCCCCTGTGAGCGACGTTTTATAAATGTGGTTTCATAATCACCCCTTTCCTAGCTAACACATGTGCAAGGAAATTGTGCATCGTGTAATACAGGGCCCCGTCTTCTCCAGGTGTGGGACAATATCTGATCTGCAACAGGACATGTGAAGCCACCTGAGCACCAGACTACCAGTCACAGTTCATCTGCTCCCTGCCAGGAAAAACCAGTGCCGCAAGTTCTATTCCCGTCTATCAGTTCCTATCTAGTACGGCTAATAGCTGCTGGGAAGGGAAAAGGAATAGAGATCTACCAACGGGTAGTAGTCATGAGAGTGAGGAATGAAACTTGGGTGCTCAAAGGCAGCATCATTGATCCAGAAGTTGGGTACAACAACAGAAGATCGGCAGAGCTGGGCCAGTAGGGTTGCCAACCTCCAGATGGGGCCTGGAGACCTGGAATTACAGTTCTGTGGCATTTTGGGAGCCAAAGAGGGTTAAGGCCTCACTGTTAGCAGCTTTTGGCAATGCTCTAGTCATTCCCCAGATCTGCGGAATTCCTAGAGCGCCACATGACGCCATGACATCACTTCTGGTTCTGAAACAGGAAGTGCCATGACGGTATTGCCATTGCTGATTTTGAAGTCTGCACTCTTCTTTTGCTCCCAGAGATTGCCAGCTGGCGCAGGCAGCCTGAGCTGATTGTGCTACATAAATGAGCATAGCACTCCAAGACTGTAACTTGGTGAGAGACCGAGAATTCTCTGCAGGTGATCCCTGTTGATTGATTATATTTTAACCTCACCCTTCCTCCAAGGGACTCAGAATGGCATACGTGGTGGTTCTCCTTCCCCACTTTTATCCTCACAGCAAATCTCTGAGCAAAGGCTTAGGGTTACCCAGTGGATTTCACGACAATGTAGGGATTCGAACTCTAGGGATGCCATCCTCCAGGTGGGACCTGGTGATCCCCCAGAACTACAGCTCATCTCCAGACTCCAGAGATCAGTTCCCCTGGAGAAGATGGCTCTATGGCATTGTGCCCCACTGAGTTCCCTGTCCTCCCCAGGCTCCATCCCCCAAATCTCCAGGAGTTTCCCAACCTGGATGAGCCAACCCTACGAGTCCCTCCATCCTCCGTCGGTGGCCAGGAGGGACCTGGCAACCCTGCTGAGGCTTCCCAGATC
The DNA here is from genome assembly GCF_001447785.1 of Gekko japonicus. Taxonomy (NCBI): domain Eukaryota; kingdom Metazoa; phylum Chordata; class Lepidosauria; order Squamata; family Gekkonidae; genus Gekko; species Gekko japonicus. The sequence continues at coordinate 1,386,465 of NW_015170282.1, read as the reverse complement.
CTAGCTCAACACTCTAACCGGGGCTGGTTCCAGATTCTGGGTGGCCCTGGGCAGACAGTGCCCACAGCCCCTCTACCAACCACCAGACCCCCCCCATGCCTCTCTTCCCACCTGCGGACCCACAGGCCTGCACCTCCTTCCCCCACCCCCTCACAAACCCTCTCGCCACCTGCACTCACAGATGCCCACACCACCCCCATGCCCACTCCCTGACAATGCTGGGCAGTGCATGCATCTGGGAGCATGGATGGCAGGTGGTGATTGCAGGCCAGCAGGTGGGGGAAGGGCAGGTGGGCAGCAACGGAGGCACGCGGTTAGTGATAATGGGGCAGGGGGGCCCCATACACATCTGGGTATGACTCTAACCACAACACTCCCTATGGCTGTTCCTGAGCTACCTCTCACAGTCTCACAGCTTCCCAAACCTCACATCCTTACAGCTGGGCTTATCCCACCTGTCGCTTCAGGGCTTATTTTAGTTCCATAATGCCATTTGTATGCAGGCAACACCCCCCCCCCAAAAAAAAAGTCTACCTCCTGACATTCAGTATTGAGGCTTCCTGTAAGTTGCCAACTGAGTGAATTAGAATCCTTTTGGCTGTGTCTTTCCCCCTCCTGGTAATGAATGAACCGATATTCTGCTCATGTGCAGACTCAACATTAACAATTTTCACTGGGCTTCCTCCGGCGTCCACTGAGTCAGCCGTTTCCTGTGACAATCCCATTCACATAAAAAGTAATGGTTGCGAGCGGTAAATTAGATGTCAAATTGGTGAGCTGATAATGACTAAAGATTTTTTAAAAAAAAAACAACAGAAAGGCAAGGGGGAGCGGGGGGGGGACTCATTCGGATGGTTCTGCTGGAGGCTTATACCTTTTGCTCAACGAACACTTGAGTTATTTTTATGAACGGCTGACCTACATTCTCCGCCTGAATGGAAACGTCCCCCCCCCTGCAGTTCAGAAAAGTCAGAAACCCACATGTTGCCTGCAAGCTTTTAAAACCCAGAATGAAAAATGAGTCTCAGCTAGGAAGCAAAACAGCCGTCCATTAGCCATATAATAGATTTTGCACTAGGCTCATGAAATGAAACACGTCTTCGCTCTGTCGTCTGCCGTCCCTGAGGCTGAAAGGGACTTTCTCTAGGTTTTGTGCCCGTAACCAGAGCCAATTGTGCTGTGTTGTTGATGGCAGACCAGTAAATGGGAGAAATGAGCAATAAACAGGGAAAGGCCCTGGTGGGACAGCATCTGTATTGATTGTCGATGGGTGGATCTACGAAGAGCCCTGCTGGATCTACAAAGAGCCCCTCCTTCCACCACCGGATCATCAGACTAGTGGCCCATCTACTCCCAGTATCTTGTTTTCACACAGCAGCTGACCAGTGGCCCTGCAGAGCCAACAAACGGACAGGTGCCAGCAGGCCTGGAGAAAAATGTCCTGACCTTTTAATGTCCTGTCCTTTTAACTGAGAGCTAGTTTGGTGTAGTGGTTAAGTGCGCGGACTCTAATCTGGGAGAACCGAGTTTGATTCCCCACTCCTCCACTTGCACCTGGCTGGATGACCTTGGGTAAGCCGTAGTTCTGATAAGAGCTGTCCTTGAAAAAGAGCAGTTTCTGTCAGAGCTCTCTCAGCACCACCTACCTTACAGGGTGTCTGTTGTGGGGAGGGGAAAGGAGTTTGTAAGCTGCTCTGAGACACCTTTGGGTAGTGAAGGGCAGGGTATAAATCCAATCCTCTTTTTCTTCTTCTTCTTAATATGGACTCTATGGGATGTTTTTCACCTCCATGCCATAAAAAGCTTATTCTGCCCATTTCCACAGATTAAGTTTCTATTAAAGGGACAGGGCATTTTTTTTTCTCCAGGCCTGTTTGCAAACCCTGACAGGTCATAGAAGCCCAGGTATTGCCTCCTAGCATTATTATTCATTGGTTTGCTGCCTTTAGATGTGGAGGTTCCCTTTGGTTACCATAGCTCAGGGGTGTCAAACTCATTTGTTATGAGGGCCAGATCTGACATAAATGAGACCTTTTTGGGCCAGGCCATGTGTGCTATAAAATGTAATACCAGGTAGTGGAGATATAAACTTTATGAAGGACACAAATACAAATGTGGGTTTTTCTACTTAAAATAAAAAACATGCTTAAAACATTAGCACTCTTGCAATATTTTGTTTATTTAATAGTGTCTGATAACTGACACCTCTTTCTCTGAATTATTGCACCAAAATGTCTGTGCTGTTGCAATCTTGAGTATGCTGTTCAGGTGTGTATCTGTAAGCTGCAAACCTATGATGACGCAGCAGCAGCAGAACTGGAAGAAGAAGCAGAAGACAGCCAGTTCCACTGTAGAAGCCCTCCGGGGGCCTGATCCAGCCCCCGGGCTGTATGTTTGACACCCTGCCATAGGTAGTAGCCACTGATATACCTGTTCTCCATAAGGTTGCAACCGGTGGGTTTTTTTTGGGAAAGGGGGGTCATGATGTCATCTGCGCCTCTATGTCACTTCCAGGAAAAACCCAGAAGTGCCATTGGGTAGCTCTAGGAATCCAGGTCAGGAACTTAGAAGCTTGAGCTGCTAAACAAAAGAATAAGACACATCTATTTATTACAAAGTACACAGTAAATACAGATTAAAAACACAGATAAAAACCACAAGATAGTGGGTATCACATTACATCCCACGTAGCATACAGCAACTCATGTAAAGCTGCATGTACCGTAACTACGACCAAAACACTGGTTACACAAAGTAACCACTCGAATGCATTTTAGCCCAAAGGGCCTTCTTCAGTTATCTAAATAATAACAACACACACTAGAAATGTAAGTATGAAATATCTGTTCCAGACCAGGCAGGTTGTGTGTGAATCAACTGAATAGTGTAGCTCCAAATAATAACAAATTGTTGTCAATTGGGCCTGCATAAGAACATAAGAGAAGCCAATGTTTGATCAGGCCAATGGCCTATCTAGTCCAACACTCTGTAACACAGTGGCCAAAAAATACCAGGTGCCATCAGGAGGTCCAGCAGTGGGGCCAGGACATTAGAAGCCCTCCCACTGTTGCCCCCCACCCCCGCAAGCACCAAGAATACAGAGCATCCCTTGCCCCAGCCTGAGAGTTCCTACCTATACCTTCTTCTAATAGCCATGGATGGACCTCTGCTCCATATGCTTATCTAATTCCCTCTTGAAGCCGTCCATGCTTGTAGCCGCCACCACTTCCTGTGGCAGTGAATTCCATGTGTTTTGTTTTGTTTTTAATGCTGAATATCGGGTTCTTTTCTCCCCCCATGTTTACCCTAAGATTGTCACTTGCATAAGGCTTTCTACTTCTTAGTTTCTGACCTGGATTCCTAGAAGGTGAAATCTAAAATCAAATGAGAGTCAGGCTCCGAAGCTCTGGAGACTTCTCCCTCCTCATGTTCTAAACAGAAGAAGCTATGAAGAGCTGAAATGAACCCAAGGGAAGGCTGAGCAGCCAAGAATTCAAAGGCAGGGAGGGAAGAACAACAGGAGGTGAAAGTTCAAGGGATCGGCATATCAGAGAAAGACAAGCAAATACACCCACACGCCTATTGCCCGAGGACACAAAAGGCCTAGAAGAGGCCACCCACTCACCTAAGAACTGGGGAGAGACAGCATGAAGAGGAAAGAAGGAATCCAGAGCGCAGGCAGGAAGTCAGGACACTTTCAAAACTGGGCTGCATCACGTTGACAAAGGCCCCGGTCACACGGGAGGATTTGCCCCACGGAACGAACGGATTGAGGGCAGATTAAACCGGCGCGATCAGATGCCAACATCTGGCAAGCGTCGCGCACCCGCCCCCAACCCGTCCCTTCCGGCCGAAGATGCGGAGTTTTAAAAAACCTGCAAAACACTACTACCTACTGGAAAACCCACAGCACAGGCGGCCGTGTGATTGCCGACGCGCCGTCTCCCACAGCATGCCAGGCCCCCTGCCGAACTGCGTATGCGCACACATGTGCAGCTGACTCGCCTCGCTCTCCTGTCCGTGGCTTCCCCCTCGGCATCTGATCACGCTGGGGAGCATATGCAGGGCGGCTCGGGGGATCTGTCTGATCCCGCTGCCGCGCTTCTCTTTTGCTGCGGCTCTAAAAAGCCGCACTTCCGTCACGGTTTTCCCTGCGGTGTGACCGGGGCCAAAGTAACAACTCCACACAATGCTCCAATGGAAGGAACTCTTCATAGGGTACGGTGGCCAGCCCCCAGGTCCAGGTGGGGGTTCTGCCCCCCGGTGAGCTGGTGGGCGAGGGAAGCCCCGCCCTCCAAGAGCCACCCCTCTCCTTCCCCTCTTGCCCGATTTAAAGGGCTTCAGCTGGTCGGCAGAGACCACATGGCCCGCCGGCCAGCTGGACCGCTGTTAAATCCAGCAGGGGGAAGGGAGGGGGAAGGTCGCAAGCACAGGCTCTGCTCGTAAAAAGACCCCTTAAAGGGTGTTTTTGCGAGGGGGTGGGGGCCACGGCATGCAGTGCTGGTCTTTTTAGGAGCGGAGCCTGTGCCCGCGACCTCCCTCCCCCTCCCTCCTGCCACAGAATGGTAGGCTGGAGGGGGGGAAGGTTTGAAGGGAAAAGCACCAGCATGATGTCATTTCCGGGCTAACGATAGACTTCCCACTAAATCCTAGAGTGGCATGTTTCAGGTGGGTGGCCATGTTGGTTTGCAGCAGAAGAGGAAGATTCAAGTCCAGTAGCCCCTTAAAGACCAGCAAGACTTCCAGGGCACAAGATAGTGGGCATCAAAGCTCCCTTTATCAGATATCTGGACTCTCAAAAGCTCCTACCCTGGAAATTGTATTGGTCTTCAAGGCGTTGCTGGACGCGACTCTTTCTCTTCTAGAGTGGAATGACATCACTTCTGGGTTGGCCCAGAAATGACATCATGCCGTGGTGCTGACAGCGCCCTCCCATGTGCCCCACTTCCCCAGTCTCCTGCTGGGTGGCAGCTGTCAAGGAGGAGCTCCAAGTGCCCCCACCGCCTCCTGCATTCCCCTGGCTCCAGGGAACAGGGAGGCGAGGCAGCCTGTGAAGTCTCCCCAAGATCTTGGGTTGTTGAGGAGGCGCCGCCTCTCCGGATGGCCTCTTATACATTAGAACAAATAAATAAATAAAACTGGAAGTCATGCATTGTTTACCCAGCTCATGCACAAAGCTGGCTTCAGAACTTGCCGGACGCTGGCAGGGGTGGAATTACACTAAGACCAGTCACGTTAATGTGTGGGACAAAGAAATCATGATGGCTGTTCAACTAGGGATATACCTGAAGATTTGGGGGATGGGACCTGGGGAGGGTGGTGTTTGGGGAGGGGAGGGACCTCAGCAGGGTATAATGCCACAGAGTCCACCTTCCAAAGAACTCCTGTCTGTTGTCTGGAGACCAGTAGTAATTTCAGAAGGTCTCCAGGCATCCCCTGGATGTTGGCAACCCTGAGACTCTTTTGTTCAGCCCCACTGTTCATATTGGGTCCCCAGACTTCCAGTTGCTACCTCTCAGATACTAGTCAATACATCCAGAGAGACATCTGGAAGAGGGGACCCAAGACCGGAGCCAATGTTATTTTATTTATTTTATTTGGTCGACTTCTATACCACTCCTTCCCGTAGGCTCGGAGCGGTTTACATGAAATTAGTTATACCTATCTAGGGCCACAATTATACAGGGGAAGGTGACAGCCTACCAGCACCCAGGCAGCAGGGCTCTCTCTTTCTTTCTCCCGGCTCCTTCATGGTGGGCACTTCACCTCCTGGCACGGCATGTTTTTTCGGCACAGCTCTTATTCACAGCGACTCCTTCCGGCGAGACTTTTTCCCGGCGCTCCTGTGTAATAATATGCTAGAGGCTGTTTCTTAAAGTATGTCTGAGGCCTTTTCTTCTTTTTAAAATGTTTTGTACTGCCTGAGTTTTTCAGGAGGGGATGTGAAAAAAAAACCTATCAATGAATGGCCTTCTGTTCTGGGTTCCTCGTTAAGATTCTCCTTGGCCCTGAACACGCTGCCCTTTGGAAGGCTGTGGCAGCATTTTCGCACGCTCACCCGCAGTGGCGGGTATATAATCATCAGCTCCGGCAGCCGTGCCCCATGAAGACAGCCTGTTTCACAGTCTGTTTGAAAGTGAAGCTGTTAGCAGAATCACTATAGTTTGTCACCCCATGTAAAGAAATACATTTTTGTTAGGAGTTTTAAAAGTCCCCCCCCCTCTCTGGGCAGAGAACAGGCAGGAAGGGGGGAAGTCAGTTCAGCTGCTTTCCAGACTTACCTCAGCCCACTTTCATACAAATGCTAATAGGTCTAGACAATGGGATGGTCAAACTCCACACACCCCCTCCAAGCAGGGAACAGAGATTTGGAGGAATTAAATACTAGAGAGACTTCAAGAAGGAAAATTCTCGAAACATCAGGCAAAGCTTCTCTGACCTGGCCTGACCTGATCAGTGGGTGGGGACAGGAGAGGTGATAAACCTCAGGGGATCAGGGAGGAAGGTCTCTTTGGTGCTGAGTCCATCAGAGCAGGCAGAACTCTTCACTGAGGTCTGGACAAGGGAGCCATTAACCATCTGCTGGCCAGAAGAGCTGGATAAAACTTCAAGGCAATGGTAACTCTGTCAAGATCTCTGACTTCCTAAACTAAGGAACCTATCATATATTACATCTGATAGGGCATCTGATAGGGCATGTCTAGAGGGAGGGACAGAGGAACTGTGTTTTACCCATTTCTTTTGAATCCCTTGCTCAATCTGGTGCTGTGCTAAAACCTAAAGTGTCGCCCCCTACATCGGAAACATGATGACGTCACTTCTGGGAGATGCCAAAAGAACTCCAGGAAGGATCGGGACTCCCCCTGCCAGCAGCCAGGTAGGACCTGGCAACCCTAACCATGGTGCCTGCCAACAGGTGTAATGGCACCCGCCACATGTTTTTAGAAGGCGGGTGGAGCCAGATGCAGCTTTTGCCCAGCAGAGCTTCTGACTGGCCATTGGAGATTTGATAAGCTGTGCAGATTTTTAAAAATGTTGCTTTGGCAGCAATTGCTACCACAGCATAACGATCTTGACTGGGTGACTAAAGGTAAGCTACAGCAGCCATTTTGTGGCTGTGCCCACCACCCCATGTCAGAATTACAATGGTGCCTGCAGGCTCAAGAAGGTTGGGGACCCCTGCTATACAGCTTTCAAGGCAAGAGCCATACCCAGGTGGTCTGTCATTGCCTGCCTCTGCATAGTGACCACAGACTTCCTTGGTGGTCTGGTCTCCCATCCAAGTACTAACTAGGACTGACCCTATTTAGCTTCTCAGATCTGATGAGATCACACTAGCCTGGGACATCCGGGTCACTTTACATTTACCTGTTGAAATTCATTTTGCTAGTTTGAGCCCGGTTTTCAGCCTTTCAAGATCATCCTGAATCTTGATTATGCCATCTACCATATTTGCTATCCCTCCCGATTTAGTATCATCTGCAGATTTAATGAGCATCGTCTCTATTCCTTCATCCAAGTCATTTATAAAGATGTTGAACAACACAGGATCCGGGATAGATCCCTGAGGCACTCAGGAGTCATTTCGTAGAAAAAGAGGTGCAGGAGCTCATTAGCATAACTCATTCGCATAACTTATTTGCATATGCCACACCCCCTGACATCGCCGGAAGTGTGTCAGAAGGCAACACCCACCGCTCAGGCTCCACTGGACTGTTTTGGATTGCTAGCTATTGGGGGGGGGGAACATGCACATCCGTCCTCGCAGAGGAGGGAGAGCTTGTACCTGAATAAAACTTGGTCTTAAAGGTGCCAATGGACTGTTTTGTACCGGGGGGGGGCTCTGCAACTTACCTAGCTGCTTCTTGCTCTGACTGAGGGCTACTGGGAGCAGGGGGTGGGGCTTGTTGCATGTGCCCGCCCCCTGGACTCTTTACTGTCGGAGCTCCGCTCCTGTGAGCTCCTGCAGGAAATGACCCCTGGAGGCACTCCACTTGTCACTCCTCTCCAAGAGGATGAGGAACCATTAACAAGCACTCTCTGGGTAAAATCTGTCAGCCAGTCACAAATCCACCTAACAGGAGTAGGATCCAAACCACATTTTACCAACTCGTCAACAAGAATATCACGTGGAACCTTATCTAAATCCTTCCTAAAGTCAAGATAAACTATGTCCACACCACATCCTGATCCAACAAAGTAGTAACTCTCAAAAGAGGTGATAAGGTTAGTCTGACGTGACTTGTTCTTGAGGAACCCGTGCTGGCTCTTGGTAATCACAGCCATCTTTTCTAAATGCTTAAGGACTGAGTGTTTGATTAATTGTTCTAGATCCAACCAGGTAAGGATGTCAAGCTGGTGGGTTGGTAGTTACCTGGATCCTGGTTTTCCCTTTCTGGTACCTAACCTGATCTCCAAGAATTCTCATAAAGAACGGACAGTGGCTCTGAAATTACCTCAACGAGTCCCTTTAGTACTCTCAGATGCAATTCGTCTCTCCCTGAGGACTTAATTTCACTTAGAGAAAATAGGTGTTCATGTACCATCCCTATGGCCTATCCTAGGCTGCAGTTCCCTTCCTTCATCGTGTGTTCTCTTTTTGCCAATCTGAACAACATTTCTCTTGCAAGAGAAAACCAAGGTCCTAAAGTCAAGATAAACTATGTCCACACCACATCCTGATCCAACAAAGTAGTAACTCTCAAAAGAGGTGATAAGGTTAGTCTGACATGACTTGTTCTTGAGGAACCCGTGCTGGCTCTGGGTAATCACAGCCATCTTTTCTAAATGCTTAAGGACTGAGTGTTTGATTATTTGTTCTAGATCCAACCAGGTAAGGATGTCAAGCTGATGGGTTGGTAGTAACCTGGATCCGGCTTTTTTCTTTCTGGTACCTCACCTGATCTCCAAGAATTCTCATAAAGAACGGACAGTGGCTCTGAAATTACCTCAACGAGTTCCTTTAGTACTCTCAGATGCAATTCGTCTATCCCTGAGGACTTAATTTCATTTAGAGAAAATAGGTGCTCATGTACCATCCCTATGCCTATCCTAGGCTGCAGTTCCCTTCCTTCATCATGTGTTCTCTTTTTGCCAAGCTGAACATTTCTCTTGCAAGAGAAAACCAAGGCAAAGTAAGAATCGAGCAGTTCTGCCGTCTCTTCATCATCTGTTAAAGTTTCACTTTTATCTCCACACAATCGACCTACCACTTCCTTGCTCTTTTTCTTGCTCTGAACATAATCAAAGTGCTCTTTTTGTTGTGTTTAGCATCTCTCGTGAGCCTACGCTCATACTGAGCTTTAGCTTTTCTAACACTCTCCCTACAACCACTGGCTATTTGTCTATATTCATCCTTGGTTATATGGCCCTCCTTTAGGGTCATCAACCTCAAGGTGGTGACTGAAGATCTCCCACTATTACAACTGATCTTCAGGTGACACAGATCATTTTACCTGGAGATAATGGCCACTTTGGGAGGTAGACTCTATGACATTATATCCCAATTAAGTCCCTTCGCTCCCCAACACCCCCCTCCTCACACTCCACCCCAAAAATCTCCAGTTATTTTCCAACCTGGACCTGGCAACCCGACCCTCCTCCCATTTCCTAGATATATATTTGAAATTCTCAGATCTTTAGAAAGCTGTTTATGGAGCCATGCTGGCTTGGTGTAGTGGTTAAGTGCACAGACTCTAATCTGGGAGAACCAGGTTTGATTTCCCCACTCCTCCACTTACAGCTGCTGGATGATCTTGGGCAAGCCGTAGTTCTGTCAAGAGCTGTCCTTGAAAGAGCAGTTCTTGGGAGAGCTCTCTCAGCCCCACCTACCTCACAGGGTGTCTGTTGTGAGGAGGGGAAGGGAAAGGAGTTTGTAAGCCGCTCTGAGACTCCGAGTGAAGGGCGGGGTATAAATCCAATCTCCTCCTGCTCCTCCTCTTCTTCTTCGTGTACCTCCCATTTTTTCTTCTCATTGGAATCGTTTGTGATTCTGCCTTCAGTATCTTACTTTTAAGAAACTCCCACCCCTCTTGAACAATGTTCCCTCTAAGCTGTGGAGTCTTGCGAGCAAAAATTCTACTTTATGAGCTACTGGCATTAAAGTTGTGAGCAAGTGATTTGGCTGCTGCATAAATTAGTTTCCTCTAGAGCCCTCCTTCCTGAGCTGAGACAAAAATGTGTGAGCCAGAGGCTAAAAAACTGTGAGCTAGCTCACACTAACTCAGCTTAGAGGGAACACTGCTCTTGAACTCCCTTATCCTCGAGTATTTCTGACCATAGAATTCTACCCAGCATAACTTTGAGCTCGTTAAAATTAGCTTTTCTAAAGGCCATCTGTATGTCCGATTACATACAGCTCTTCCCTTCCCAAAGATCTTAAATTCCAAAATTACGTGGTCACTGCTACCCGGGGTGCTGACTACTTTCACCTTGTGAACCAGTTTGTTCCTGCTGGCGAGAATCGTCCAAGATAGCAGACCCCCTTGTTTCCTTCTCCACCTTCTGGGAAATGAAGTTGTCAGCGAGATAAGTCAGACACTTGTTCAGGCTTTTCCTTTTTAGCAGAGTTTGACCTCCAACAGATATCAGGACAACTGAAATCTCCCATGACCACTATGTCCTTTATGTTACAGTTGCTTCTAAGCAGAAATGAACCTCTGTATGCACACAGGCTTCCTTTCTTAAAATTAGGTTTGCCAGGTCCCTTTTACCTGCCAGCGGGGTAGGGTGGGGATGTTCCGGAAGTGGGAAGTGACGCTGCCCCCCATTCCCCCTGAAACAGTGACATCACACATGACGTGCCTGCATAACCCGGAAGTGACATCGGCACATTGGCGATGTCAGAGGCAATGCTCTGGATTTGGGGCAAAACTCTATGGTAAACCCGGCATCAAACCATAGAGTTTTGCCCAAAAGTCAGAGCATTCCCCCCCCCCCGACGTCGCCAACGTGCCAACGTCACTTCTGGGTGATGCAAGCAAGTTGTGTGCAACATTGCCGTTTGGGGGGATTCCCTTCCACTGGCCAGCTGACCGGCAGCTGGCAGGGGCCCACAAAATCAGGGGGTCCCTTGACCCCCTGGGCAGATGGCAACCCTATCTATAACAGACCACACTATAATATTACTATTATTTCTTACTCCTTTATTTTACCCAGAGATTCTCAGCTGACCTTCCAGGCTTAGATTCATGTATTTCCTCACAAGCATACCCAGGGGTCATTTCCTGCAGGAGCGCACAGGAGCAGAGCTCCGGCAGTAAAGAGCCCAGGGGGCGGGCACATGCAACAAGCCCCACCCCCTGCTCCCAGCAGCCCCAGGCCACGAGCAAGAAGCCTCCCTGCCTGCCTGCCTGCACAGATCCGCACATCCCCCCCCCCCAGCCTTTAAGACCAAGATTTATTCAGGTAGAAGCTCTCCCTCCTCTGCTAGAGCAGATCTGCACGTCCCCCCGCCCCATAGCTAGCAATCCAAAACACTCCAGTGGAGCCTGAGCGGTGGATGTTGCCTTCTGACACTCTTCCAGTGATGCCAGGGGGTGTGGCATATGCAAATAAGTCATGCTAATGAGTCATGCTAATGAGCTCCTGCACCTCTTTTTCTACGAAATGACCCCTGAGCATACCCATCCTTGACATATAAGGCTACTACTCCTTACTTGTCTTTTCCTTTTAAACAAGTTACACTCCTCAATCCTAATGTTCCAATCATGCGTCTCATCCCACCAAATGTTTAAAGCTTGAAATGTTGCAATGGCCTTGGGGACCCTGAACTGGGTAGAAAGGCGGTATAAGAACATTTTAAATTAAAAAATTAAGATTGTTGTTGTTTTATTGTCCTTGGGGACCCTGAATTGGGTGGAAAGGTAGCATAGAAATGTTTTAAATAAATAAATGTTATTGTCTTTTAACTTTGTTTCATTTAAAACGCTATGCAGAAGGCCAGCTCATTAAGTACCTTCAGGAAGACAGAAGGGGGTGATAAATATGAAATAATCAAGTAAAAGTGCCTGCATTGAAGTGCCTGCATTTGCAAATGATTACAAGGATCCGGGGAGGGGGGGGGAAACCCTACAACTCTGAAAAAGAAATCCTATTCTTAGCTCGCCCGGGGATGAGGGATTATCTAGGATCTACCTAATTGAACAAAATGTAGCATCTATTATGCATTTTCCAGAGACTTCTTGATAGCGGCGGGCTGGTTTCCATGGTAAATACAACACAGTTTGCATATAGAGAGAGGCAGAGCAGAGGAAATGGAAAGAGCCTCGGATGAGCCTGAAATTACATGGGAAGCTTTTAAGTCATTTTGCGATTCTTGTTCTGTCGAGCAGAAGTTGGCTCTTTGGAGTGTCATGCATAATTCACAGGCTGCTGCCGCTATTGTGCAGTGAATGGAGTCTCTGGCGTAAGGAAGATCTGGGTTCAAATCCCCACTCCGCTTTGAAGGTCATGATATATATAACCTTGGGCCCAGTGTTCCCTCTAAGCTGAGTTACTGTGAGCTAGCTCACAGTTTTTTAGCCTCCGGCTCACACATTTTTGCCTTAGCTCAGGAAGGAGGGCTCTAGAGCAGACTAATTTATGCAGGAGCCAAATCGCTCGCTCACAACTTTAATGCCAGTCACTCACAGAGTAGAATTTTTGCTTAGAAGACCCCACAGCTTAGAGGGAGCATTGCAGTTGGGCCATCTTCTGGGTTAAATCTAACACCGTGGGTCCAGGGACCTCTGCCCATGCGGCATGACTTTTACAGCTCCCCTCCCACAGCAGCCTGAAATACTCCCCTGCAATCCTTGTTTCCCCCGGGGGAACTAGGGTTGCCAGCCTCCAGGTAGCACCTGGAGATCTGTTATTGCAACTGATCTCCAGGCAACAGAGAGGATTCCCCCTGGAGAAACGTAAGAACATGAGAGAAGCCAATGTTGGACCAGGCCAATGGCCCATCCAGTCCAACAGTCTGTCACACAGTGGCCAAAAATACCAGGTGCCATCAGAGGGGACAGGACACCAGAAGCCCTCCCACTGTTGGCCCCCCCCCCAAGCACCAAGACTCTGGCATTATACCTATCTGAGGTCACTCCCCTTCCCAAACCCCACCACCCCCAAGCTCCACCTCCCCCCAGATCTTCAGATATGTCCCAGCCTACAGCTGGCAACCCCATGGGGGACTCCACTCTCCCAGGAGTAGCATTTCATGAGGCAACAGACACCCTGCGAGGTAGGTGGGGCTGAGAGAGCTCTTTCGAGGACTGCTCTTGAGAGAACAGCTCCAAGAGAACTTGTGACTGACCCAAGGGTCACACCAGCAGGTGCATGTGGAGGAGTGGGGAATCAGACCTGGTTCTCCCAGATTAGAGTCCGCCGCTCTTAACCACTACACCAGAGAGCTCATCTCCAGACCACAGAGATCATCAACTGGAAGTGATGTCATCACATTGCCAGCTCAATGGCTTAACTCTGTGGTTTAACCATAGAGCTTCAACTGACTGCTACAGCATCATTGGAGTTGCGAGGATGTCACTTCCAGGCACAATGGGAGTGAGGTCAGCACCTCTGAAAGCCCCCTATTTCCTCCCCATTTTTTTCCTGCCTCCCAGCAGCAGCTAGTGCCCATGGGGCGCAGGAGAAGGCATGAACCCAGGGCTATTTTTGGGCAGGAACGCACAGGAACGGAGTTCCGGCTGGCTCCCGAGTTGGCCACACCCAGCAGGAACTCATTAGCATAATAGGCCACACCCAACAGCAGAAACTCATTAGGACTGGCTACATTAGGGGTGTGTGGCCTAACATGCAAAGGAGTTCCTGCTACAAAAAAAGCCCTGGGTTTTGACAACAAACAAGGTAAACAGAATAAGAAGCAAAAGGTGGGTGTGGCTGGATGAGCACACTTCTGGTAACATGGGGGTGTGGCCTAATAAGCTAATGAGTTGTGCTTTCAGGGGTGTGGTCTAATATGCTAATGAGTTTCTGCTGTTGGGTGTGGCCTATTATGCTAATGAGTTCCTGCTGGGCTTTTTCTACAAAAGGAGCCCTGATAAACACAGATTGCAAAATGGAAGCAGTAAAAGCAGCAAGATGGCGTCCTGCAAGCTATGCTGCTGTTGGCGTGCAGTCCCTCTGACAGAACACCATTTCCATATACAGAAGAAAGACTGGTGTCTTCTGTACGTTCCCATGTCCTAATGCAGACCTCCACTTTGCCCTCTAATTATTCCTCAGCTTAGAGGAACCTCAGGAACAAAATCTGGGAGGGTGGGGGAACTCAATGGGCTGTAGGAGGAGGGAGAATCAGGAAGCCCATAGATATGCGCCAGTGCTGTGATCTCACTGGCAGGCGAAAACAACTTTCCCTTAAAGCAACCCTAGCCCTCGCTCTCAGCATGTAACTGCAGCCTGATCGTTTTACAAATGCAGCAGGGTCCTTTTTTTTTTCGATTTCAGCTGCTTTCCTCCAAATCCCATCCAATTCGCAGTACTGGCAAAATCCTCTGACTATGTGGAGACGTTGTGTCAGGAAGAGAGAAATATGTTCCTCGCTGTGAACGCCTCTCCCCAGCAGCACTCACAATTTCTACACTTGAAGCTGTAGCCTGGAACAGCCCAGAAGTACCATCAGCACGACGCTTCCGGCCAGTTTTCCTAGACAAGGGCTTACAGCGCAAAAAGTAACCTGGCAGGCTGGTTTGACTAGAGGCCGCAGTGAGATACAAGAAGACAAATATGTGTATTACTGGGATCAATGATGATTCTACCTTAGCGCTCGCGAGTCTCTGATAAGCCGTTGTCTGTGTGCAGACAGATGTCCCGACAGGCCTTTCTCTCCACTTCTTAAGAGTTCCGGAATTACAGCTCTTTCAGGGCAGATCCAGGGGCAGATTGGGACATTAAAACAGCCCTGGAGTAAGCAGAGCTGTGGCTCCAATGGAGCGGGTAACGCTGCAGGGGCTGCTGCTTGGCTCCGCTCTGGGACTTAGTGACAATGACAACAATTGTATGCTTACCCAGCCTACAGCCATTGTCATCAGTACCATCGGCTAGGCCGGAGCCAAGCGGCCCCCACGACACAACCAGTTTGACACTTGACAGAGCTGACTCCTGGCTGCCAGTGAATACATGAGTCTGCCTTCTACTGAACCAGACCATCGGTCCATCAAGGTCAGTATTGTCTACTCAGACAGGCAGCAGCTCTCCAGGGTCTCAGGCAGAGGACTTTCCCATCATCTACTTGTTGTTGTTGTTGTTAGCCGTTAGGTCGTGTTGGTCTCTTGGCGATTCTATGGGCCAGCTCTCTACACGTTTTCTGATCTTGTACTGTTTCTTTGAGTCGTTCCATGCTCAGGCTGCTGTCGACTTTTATGGTGTTTCGCCACCGTGTCCTTTGGTGGCCAGGTTTCCTTTTGCCGCTAGCCAATCCAAGCATAATTGCTTTTTCTCGTGAGTTCTTCCACATTACATGGCCGAAATAAGTCACTCGCAGTTTTGTGATTTTTTTCCTCTTCCAATGGCATGTCTGGTTTTATGCGCTCATCACCTACTACATAGTCCTTTTAACTGGAGATGCTGGGGATTGAACCTGGGACCTTCTGCATACAACACAGGGGCTTTCCCACTGAGCCATGGCCCCTCCCCTGTGTGGACCACCAGGCCAACAGCCTGCCAGGAAATTTCACGGTAAGTTGAAGGGCCGATCCATCTCTAGTTAGATCTGTCCTTTCAACTTCTTTGTTGAATTTCCAATAAACTTTGTACACTCGGTGATGCTGGCCAGGGGAGATGGAGCAAAGATCCGATTCACGGAAGGACAACTTGCATAAGAATATCAAGCAAGAATTGCCTTGGGGCATCAGACCAAAGGTCCACCGTCTCATCCAACATCCTGTTCTTACAGTGGCCAGAGGAATTTCCCTGGGACATTCTCAAGGAAAAGAGGACAGGTAGCTGTCCTATTATTTCCTTCGGGCACCTAGTAATCAGAGGTATACTGTCTGTGTAAGGTTTCATTTTAGCCACTGTGACCAATAACCACTGAATGATCCACCATCTATGAATGTGTCTAAACGTTTTAAAAAAATTACATGCTGGCACATGGGGTATTTTATCACGTGAACGTTGTACAAAGAAAAAGACTCAGATTCAGCCCCGACATTTTACTGGAAGTATCATTCCCTTTTGCAGCTTGGATAATGATTGCCTAGGTTACCGGGGGAGGGGAAGAATAATCAGCTACAAACCACTAAACCATTCAAAGAATTTGGCAGCCTGTTCCAATCACATGACCCCCGGCTCATTATGAAATACTCCTGCATTTCTGCTTTGCCCAGCAGCTACGCTCAGCCAGACAAAACCTCTCTCTCTTTTCCCTTCCAGATCATACAGATGGAAGTGAAGCGGGGAACTATGCAAACATGCCTGGGGAGGGGAGATATGTTTTGTAAGAAATTAAAAGCAAAAAGTGTCCGATGACATTTGGGTAGGAAAGAAACATTGTTGGGAAACATCTATCCACCCCACCAACCACCACCACCCCGCCCACAAAAACATTATACATGTCTTCTATCCCCATTGAAAAGATTTCCATATTTTCCTTAGCTATTCCATGCCATATTCATTCAGTCATTGATGCAAGACACCTTTTCCTCTGTGATTTGCTTCCTTAAAAGGTGCTTGCATTGGTTGTATAATCGTTTGTACTTTCCAGTTGTTTAGTATTCATGCTCCTTCCTACAACATACAGAGAGACTACAAAAAAATATCCATTATTTTGGCATATGGCGTTTGCATGGAAGGAAGATGAAATACTGTTAGGAACCTGTGCGGTATACTCTGCACATGGAGACACAGTGTGGCAGCCTTCTGTGGGATGTGGCTCAGTGGCAGAGCATCTTCTTGGCACACAGAAGGTCCCAGGTTCAATCCTTAGCTTCTCCAGTTAAAAGAATCAGGTAGTAGATGGTGTAAATGACCTCTGCCTGGAGAACTGCCGCATATGCTAATGAGTTATGCTAATGAGTTCCCCTAGCACTTTTTCTACGAAACGACCCCTGCTGACCATGATGGACTAATGGTCTGATACAATATAAGGCAGCTTCGTTTGTTCATGTGTGGTTGATGGGCTCATGCTTTGTGAAGCCCAGACTGCCCAGTGTCAGGTAGGGTTGCCACCTCGGTGTTGGGAAATACCTGGAGATTGGGGGATGGGGTAGAGCGTAGGGATGGCAGGGTTTGGGGAGGGGAGGGACCTCAGCAGGGTATAATGCCATACAGTTCACCCTCCAAAGAAGCCATTTTCTCCAGGGGAACCGATCTCTTTGTCATCTGGAGATCAACTGTAATTGCGGGAGGCCGGCAACCCTAGCACTGCCAGGCATAGAAAGGAAACTATGCCTTCACAAGCAATAGTGACAGAGCCATGCAGTGTTTAATTGTCCCCACAGAAGTTGGAAAGACTGGCTGGAGCCACATTTGGAAAGCTGTGCACCGTTGTCCCATTCTATGCCCAGCCACCCAGGGGCGAAGGTGTATGGCTCGGGGCGGGCACGCAGCCAGGGACAAGCTCAGCGGGAGCAGGACACATAATGGGCTCCTGTCCTCTGGCAGGAGAGCAGGATTCGAGCCCAGGAGCAGTGCTACAGTAGCCCCTTAAAGACTAACAAGATTCCCAGGATATATATACTTTCGAGAGTCAAAGCTCTCTGGAAACCTTGTTGGTCTCTAAGATGCCAGTGGACTCAAATCTTGTTATTCTCCTGCAGTCTAACCCGGCTACCCACCTCTCGTCCAAGGAGTCCAAGTATAATGAGGAGAACTGGTCAGGGCAGGTCACAGGCATTGTTCTGCCAAGCCGATGGTTTTGCCAGTTTGGTGTAGTGGTTAGGTGCGCGGACTCTAATCTGGGAGAACCGGGTTTGATTCCCCACTCCTCCACTTGCACCTGCTGATGTGACCTTGGGTCAGTCACAAGCTCTGGCACAGCTGTCCTTGAAAAAGAGCAGTTTCTGTCAGAGTTCTCTCAGCCCCACCCGCCTCACAGGGTGTCTGTTGTGGGGAGGGGAAGGGAAAGGAGTTTGTAAGCCGCTCTGAGACTCCTTCGGGTAGTGAAGGGCGGGGTATAAATCCAATCTCTTCTTCTCTTCTTCTTGTTCACTGGCTCTCAGAAGAGATATTGAGCAGCTGGGGAGAAAACAGTGTAGTGGTTAAGTGCGCGGACTCTTATCTGGGAGAACCGGGTTTGATTCCCCACTCCTCCACTTGCACCTGGCTGGATGACCTTGGGCAAGCAGTAGTTCTGATAAGAGCTGTTCTTGAAAAAGAGCAGTTTCTGTCAGAGCTCTCTCAGCCCCGCCTACCTCACAGGGTGTCTGTTGTGGGGAGGGGGAGGGGAAGGAGTTTGTAAGCCGCTCTGAGACTCCTTCGGGTAGTGAAGGGCGGGGTATAAATCCAATCTCCTCTTCTCTTCTTCTAAAAGGGGGCAACCAAAATGATAAATGGGTTTGGAATCCCTACCCTGTGGGGAAAGGATAAAGCATCTGAGGATTTCTAGTTTAGGGAAACAAAAATTTTGCAATAAAGATCTACATAATTGTATATGGGGTGGAGATGCTCTCCCAGGACAGTAGAACCTGTGGCCACCTTACAGAACTGATTGGCTGGTGATTCAAGACAGGTACTGGGTGGTATCTTACCATCTATGTGTAGAGGGCATACTGAATTCCCCCCAAGTTCTCCACCATCACTCCATCTCCCCCTGGCCCCGAGAAAGATCACTCTCAGAATAGTGGGACCCGCATGGAGGAACAGCTGCACAACTTGTTGGGGGTTGGGGGTTTTATTTTTTAATTTATTTATGCTTTCGATTTATATACCGCTCAGACCAGAAGGTCTCTGAGCGGTTTACAGGCAATGTTTCAAATACAATTAATTCCTAATCTAAAGCCATATGGAACGGGGGTGGGGCTGCCTACCGGCACCCAGGTGGCAGGATAGTTGTTCTTCCGGCTTCAGCTCCGGCTACTTTCTTCCTGGCATCCTCGGGGTCGGCGTCCCAATTCTGGCGTCCAAGAGCAGGTTTCTTTCAGCTTCGGTGGTCTCCTCGGAGCGCGGCCCGTGTCCATCACAGTCGGCTTTACGTCCACATCTGGCTCCGCCGCGCCTGTGCTTTCATGCTACCGCGCTCCTCCGCGACTCCATGACTCCACCTCTTTCTCCCTTCGTCATTGGGCTCGCCACACGATGTTACTTCCACCGACCAGCAGGGATCACCTCGCCATTGCTCTGCCGCCACCACCATCGTTGCCGCCGCCAATGTCCTCGCCACACGCCTTACACGAAGGAGGAGGGTGCCCCCTGCCCTCTAAGGGCAGGTACCCATTTATCTACTTGCTTCTGTTGCTTGCTTTCGAACCGCTGGGTAGGCGGAAGCTAGGACTAGGGCCGGGAGCTCACCCCGACCGCGGTGGGTCTCGAACAGCCATAGTGCTGTTCGTTGATGTCACTGCAAGCATTTTACCGCTTGCGCCACCGCTCCTTAGGAGTTAGGAGGAATAAAGGGATAAACTTTGCCCCTCCCTTTGGTGGAGCTGTCCCTCCTCACTCCAGCCCCCCCCCAACCTGTGGCAGCCGTTCCTCCACACAGGTCCTTCAGCCCATGGACTGACCTCTCCAGGGGTCAGAAAGAGTCAAAGCAATGGAGAGGAATGCAGGAGTGCTACATCATCTGCACAGTGGATGGGAGGACACTGCCCACTGATTCACAAAGCAGCTTTCTAATTGGTGAAACTCACCACCACAAGGCGTGGTGATGACAAACATTTTCCTGTATGGGAGAAAGCCAAGAGGTGAACTTCGGAGACATCATCATAATAGTGGAAGGCTGAACTTGTCCCTGGAGACTCCAGTGACCAAGAATCCATCCTGCTTCCACCTTCACAGCCTTCATCTCCGTAGCCCCGTCCCAGGTTCATCTTCGGAGGCCTTGGTCCAGTGCTCCCTTCGTCTAAGCCTAGGCTGTTGGCAACCCACGCAAGGCCCTTTTCAGTCGTAGCACCAAAATTGTGGAATTCCCTCCCCAGGGAGATTCACCTATTTCCTCTCTATCATTATAATCTACTAGAGTCATGGAATCATAGAGTTGGAAGGGACCTCTAGAAAACGCAGGAAATTCACAAATATCTCCCCACACACACACACCTCCAGTGACTCCTGTTCCATGCCCAGAAGATGAAGAAAAACCTCCAGGATCCCTGGCCAAACTGGCCTGGAGAAAAATTGCTTCCTGACCCCAAGTGGCAATCAGCATTTCCCAGGGCATGCAAGGAAGGGCCACTCCATGAACTAAGCTCTGATGCAACCTTTCCTGCCTTCCCTTCTCGTGATCTGCCTAAGTGCACAGAATCAGCATTGCTGTCCAATCGTGGCCATCTAGCCTCTGTTTGAAAACCTCCAAAGAAGGAGGCTGAAAATCTTTTTGTGTTGCTTGGCATTCCCTTATTATGACTTTAATTGTCACATATATTCTTTTTATAAATAAGTTTTAATGTTTTCTAACTTTTCATCACACTGATGGCTGTAACTGGGATGAAAGGCAGCGTAGAAATGTTCTTAAATAAATAAATGACTCTGTTTCTTTAAACACAGTCAAGGGTTCCAAAATGTTAGGCAGGGTAACAGCAAGTTGGCCATTGGCTGTTGTATCTACTGATGCTTAGAGCGCTATATGCATGGCTTGCATTTACAGTATATTTTGCTTATAATCCTGTTGACCTAATTTATCCTTCAGCACACCCCATGTGCATCTACAGACATGCACCCACCAATGCTCCCTTGAAGCTGTGGAGTCTTGTGAGTAAAAATTCTACTTTGTGAGCTACTGGTATTAGACTTGTGACCAAGCAATTTGGCTACTGCATACGTTACTTTGCTCTGGAGCCATCCTTCCTGAGCTAAGACAAAACTCTGTGAGCCGGAGGCTAAAAAACTGTGAGCTAGCTCACACTAACTCAGCTTAGAGGGAATACTGGCACCCACATACTTCTCGGTCTGCTTCATGCCCCTGATTGAGGTGTGCTTTTACAAGAAAAGAAAAGAAAAAACACTTGTGCCAAATACTCCTCAGGCAGAAGCACAAAAAGTGTCTCATCCCATAATTGTAACAACCAACTTGCAAGCAGTATTCCCTCTAAGCTGAGTTAGTGTGAGCTAGCTCACAGTTTTTTAGCCTCCGGCTCACACATTTTTGTCTTAGCTCAGGAAGGATGGCTCCAGAGCAAACTAATTTATGCGGTAGCCAAATCGCTCGCTCACACGTTTAAATGCCAGTAGCTCACAAAGTAGGATTTCTGCTCACAAGAATCCACAGCTTAGAGGCACAGCAAGCAGTGTTCCCTCTAAACTGAGTTAGTATGAGCTAGCTCACGGTTTATTAGCCTCTAGCTAATAATAAATCCAATGGCTCACTCACAACTTTAATGCCAGTAGCTCACAAAGTAGAATTATTGCTCACAAGACTCCACAGCTTAGAGGGAACATTGCTTGCAGTTGCAAGCCCAGTCACTGCACTCCTCGTTTGCTAGTGGAGGCTTTCTCAGAGGACTCTAAGGCACACCCCCACTTCACGAGCCTCCATCCCCTGTGCCCCCCCCCATTCATGAAGCAAGGAAAGGGGACTGGTTGCAACACCAGCAGCTGTTTCAGCAAAACGTCACACAGCAAGATGGTAGGGCAGATGTTGCCTCTGTTTTTGACTACCGTTGGGTGATTCTCAACATGGTTCCTGGGGATACCCCAGTGCCTCTCAGTGTATTTCCTGGTGCTCACTTCCTTTCCCCACAAAGGTACATAGGCGCGCACACACACGTACAGAAAGCTACCATATACTGCATCAAACCATTGGTCCATTAAGATCAGAATTGTCTTTTCAGAATGGCAATGGCCAGTTTGGTGTAGTGATTAGAAGCGCAGGCTCTAATATGGGAGAACCAGGTTTGATTCCCCACTCCTCCACTTGCAGCTGCTGGGTGACCTTGGGTCAGTCACAGTCCTCTCAGAGCTGTTCTTGAAAGAGCAGTTTTCTCAGAGCTCTCTCAGCCCCACCTACTTCACAGGGTGTCTGTTGTGGGGAGGGGGAGGGAAAAGAGTTTGTAAGCCACTCTGGGACTCCAAGTGAAGGGTGGGGTATAAATCCAATCTCTTCTCTTCTTCTTCTTTTCAGACTGGTCTTAGTGTTAAATAGTGGGTTTAACACGGCAGAGGTGAAGGCAGAGTGATTTCAACAAGCAGCAGTTTATTGCATCTCCACAGGAATGCTTTACATGGGGCAACTGCCCTAACTATATACACCTAAGCCCCTCCCAGCCCCCATGCGATTGGTGAGTTCAAATGGCCTCCAGGCTCCAGATTGGCTGGCTGCCCTCAGGGGCCAATCCACAGGCAGGTTCCAAGGTCCTGCCTGCCTTTGTTCTGGGGCTTCAAGCTCCAACTAGGTGGCCTGCCCAGACAAGCCTCCCCACTCTCCATCTAGGTGGCCTGCCAGACAAGTCCAGGCATGCCTCCTTATGCTGGCTACTAGCACCCGCAGCAGTTAACAGTTAAACCTGAGTGGAAGATTGCACTGCACGTGTCCAGACATAACACTTAGGTCATTCAGAGCACTGCCTGATGCTTTTAATTGAAGGTGCTGGGGACTGAACCTGGGACGTTCTGCATGCCGCACAGATGCTCCGCCACAGAGCCATGTGCCCCTCCCTCCTACAAAGCATCTCTTTGTCAAACTCGGGCCTCGTTTGCCATATGTTTCTTAACTGCCTGCCTTTTGGTATCTGTAAGCTCACTGCCTTGTTTCACTCTGGCTGGGAATTGGGGGGGGGTGAGTGTGGGTGTGGAGCCGCTTTGCTGAGAGTCATGCTGGCTTGTAACTGCGTCCATGCGGGGCCTCCCCTTGGTGGGAAGTATGCGTGCTTGACCTTGAGTACCAGACACTGGTACCAGACACTGCTAGATAATGTAACCGTAGATCTGCAGGTGTTGTGAGAGGGCTGATGGTGTACCATAGATTTTGGTGGGCTGGATGTATGGGTGTGATTGGTCTGGTCACTGGGAGGGGGAATTGTTTGAATTACGTATAATTGGAGAACTGGCACCAAGGGAGTCAATTCTGACACAGACTCCTCTATGCCTGAAACCTCTTTACCTCTCAATAAACAAATCACTGCCAGGAGAGTGTTGTCGGGAGTGAGTTCCTTCATGACCTGACACTTTCCCCCAGTCCTGGCTCTCTGCCTCCTCGGAACAGGAGGTACTTCAGAAGAGCCCAGGAGGCATCGCCTTTGCCTCTGCAGGGATAATCAATCAATCAAATCAAATCACCGAGGGCTGTAGCCAGGATTTTTTTTACTTCAGGGGGCATTTAAATAAGTTGGGGGTGACCCACACACACACACCCCAAGGCTGTGTCAGGAGGAGGAGGAGGAGATTGGATTTATACCCCGCCCTTCACTTGGAGTCTCAGAGCGGCTTACAAACTCCTTTCCCTTCCCCTCCCCACAACAGACACCCTGTGAGATAGGTGGGGAGAACTCTGACACAAACTGCTCTTTTTCAAGGACAGCTGTGCCAGAGCTTGTGACTGACCCAAGGTCACATCAGCAGGTGCCAGTGGAGGAGTGGGGAATCAAACCTGGTTCTCCCAGATTAGAGTCCGCACACTTAACCACTACACCAAACAGGTCTTGAAGGAGCGATGAGAGAGTAAAAGTTTTTAAAAAGCAACGAGAGAGAGAGAGAGGCAAGGGCACCGGCAGGCATGGCAGGGCGATGGCTCAGTGTGGCAAGGCTGTGGCACGTGTGAAAAATAAAATAAAATACACCAGCTGGGTGGGAGTCGGGAGGCCCTGGGCAGTAAGTCAGGGGGGCCTGGCCCCGAGATGCCCCACTGTAGCTATGGACCGGGGAGCGCCCCTGTGGAAACAGCTACCTCCACCATAGCTTGGAAGATTAGTTTGGAACCCCCCAATATTCTGTGACGGGCTCCCAGCCCCAATTGCCCTGACCTGGACGGCCCAGTCTAGCCCAATCTTGTCAGATCTTCGAAGCTAAGCAGGGTCGGCCCTGGTCAATATTTGGATGGGAGACCACCAAGGAAGTCCAGGGTCGCCATGCAGGGGCAGGTCACAGCAAACCACCCCGAAAGCCCTACAGGGTCGACATGAGTCAGCTGCGACTTGATGGCACTTTACACACACACCGTGGCAACCATTACCAGGTTAGCTGTGCTCCCGGGGGCACTACCTGTTCTCAACATTTCAGAAGTACCCACAAGGTTGGGGAGCCCTGCTTTAGAAGCTTGGCATGGGGGGGGGGATGATGATGGCGGTAAGGGGTTGATCTCCAGTCAAGAATAGCTCTTGTTCTGCCAGTGCAAATATTTATTTATTTTAGAAGAAGAAGAGAAGAGATTGGATTGGATTTATACCCCGCCCTTCACTCAAGAATCTCAGAGCGGCTTACAAACGCCTTCCCCTCCCCACCACAGACACTCTGTGAGGTAGGTGGGGCTGAGAGAGCTCTGACAGAAACTGCTCTTTTTTCGAGAACAGCTGTTTCTTTCAAGGACAGCTCTGACAGAGGGCTCTTTTTGTACCAGGAACTCCTTTGCATAGTAGGCGACCTAATGTAGCCGACCTAATGTAGCCAGTCCTCCAAGAGCTTGCAATAGCCCCTGTAAGAAGAGCTCTGTAAGCTCTTGGAGGATTGGCTACATTAGGGGTGTGTCACTGTCGTGCTCAGGGTTGCCCCCGGGGCCTGTAAATCCAGTCGCCGTGTTGGGGAAATCTTCAAGAAGGAAGCAAGCGCCTCAGAATTGAAAGGGCTGGGTGTCACGTCACACTCCAGACACCTTTCTCAGGACAATCGCTTTTTTCCACTCTCTCTCTGGCTTGTCCGAGCGCTTGTCTCTGAACTCCTCTCCGGCACTCTTCCACTTCCTCTCTTTTATACCTCCTCCCCTCCCTTAGAGACACACCCCTCTAGCTATTACAGAGCTCATAGCCCCTACCAGCTGCCCATCACCGTGTTTCCCCAATCCCTTGGTGCTTCCCCTTTTTGTCCCGCCTCTCTTTAAATCCCCGTGTCTCTAGCCTGGAGCTGTGCGTGCAGGGGAGTGTCTACTTCCGTCCCGGACCAAGGGACCTTCTCTCGCTGCCTCTTCCATTCTGGGGGTAAGGCTGGGACCCTCCAACTGCCTCTCTCTCTCTCGACCGGGCCCGCCCCCCCTTATGTGGTGGCTGAGGAGCGTTGTCCGTGCCGGACCGTTCCTCCAGTCTTGTCCCTTCCGGGTTCCTCCAGCGTTTTGGCTGCCGCTGAGGGAGGGGGTTGGAGACTCGTGCTTCTCTGGAACGGCCTCCCATGGCTTGTCTGGCACCTAATATGCAAAGGAGTTCCTGCTACAAAAAGAGCCCTGGCAGAACTATGGCTTGCCCAAGGTCATCCAGCAGCTGCGAGTGGAGGAGTGGGGAATCAAACCTGGTTCTCCCAGATTACAGTCCGCGCACTTAACCACTACACCAAAATTTATGAATCGCCCACCCTGCAAGCAGGCTCTACAACCTTAAACACAGTTTAAAATACAATCAGCATAAAATTGTCACAATGCACCAATAAATTAACCAGTCCAGATGGCGATATAAACCCCTTTTGCCGGCTGCAGTGCTGTCTGTGCAGCAGGGCAGAGAAGGGGATGTGGGGGTCACAGGCAAAGAAAGAGGGTGCCAGGCTTAACCATAATTGCCCTCAACTAAAAGCCCGGCGGAACGTCTCTGCCTGACAGGCCCCGCGAAATTGCATCAGATCCCGCAAACACCATTTCTTTTTGGCAGCGACTGCGCTTGCGCTCAAGGAACGGAGCTTAGAACCCTTGTGTTTTATTCATGTTGTTTTGACCGGGCCAAGCAGTTGGCTCGCGTCACAAACATTACTCATTTAAAATGGTCTGCATGAATGTTACAGGGGAAAGAGAAGCTCTACAGGGTTTCCTCACCCTGACTCACTGTTGCGGTATGCTGCAGGGCCAACATTTTCAGAGTGCTCTTTCGACATTAATATTGGTTTACTATGCTGCCAAATGAAGGCTGGACGTATGTCCCGGCACTGCTAAATCTTGTTCTGGAGAGCTTGCTCATTGTGCCAAGCGGCAGCAAATGGAGGGTAGCATTTTCCTCTTGTGCGGTACACTGAAATGGGACTGGCCGAAGAATGGTTTTTTTCAGTCCTGTAATTGAGTAACCAGAAATGTTGCAGTCTGAAATGGAAGGAGGCGTTTGGCTAATGTCCTGTGTTGGCAGCTCGGCCAGGAAGCAGGTTCCCTGCTGTGTTTTTACTTGTGTCTCCCCCTGGAATGGCTAATTTACCTTGCGTCAGTCGCTGGGCCATGCAGGTTTTTAAAAATGAATTGGTCTGGATGGGAGGTAAAGGGCTGCTGAGATGACTCCGTGTACTGCTGGGAAGGACCACCCCACACACATATTGCAAGAAGGGCGAAAGGCATTTAAAATCCCTCTAAGGATCTCTCTCACCTCCTGCCCCCCCCCAAAAAAAAAGCTTGCTTCAAGCAGCACTACATACATATTTCATAGACAGGAGTTCTGCTGCCTTAAACACTTGCTGTTTAGTAGGCTGAAAGCAGATGTGGTTCTAGGGCAGCGGCCATGATGGAGGGGGCGGGCGTCTTTCCTCTAAGCTAGCAGCAGAGGAGAAAACCTGCTTTGGTTCCTCGGCCATTTCAAAGCCTTGTTCGTCTCCTTCATCAGGGAGACCTATTTGTTCACTTTTGAATGTGGCGTAGCCATGTTCGTGAGCGGGTTTTTATAGTTTTGTCTTCAAGGGAAAAAAGAAATTGTGTCATTAACTGCCCCTGTTCCCCCCCAATTTAATCCCCCTCCCAAAAAAACAATATGTCAGGTTGCTTCTTCATGGCGATAACTCCCTCTTCTGCAGTCACTGCTGCAGCAAATGCAGAGAGCGCTCCCAGTAGCAACGCAACATCCACAGGGGAAGATCCCAGATATTTTCCTTGGTCACCCCCTCGTGGCCATGTTTCCCCCTCCCCCATGCCTCCAGAGCATATTTTCCCAGCTTTTTATTAAAAAAAAACAAAAAAGTATTCCGCAAAAGTCAGAGATCTTGCTATTAAACAATTGGTCAGAGGTTCCCATCCCAACACATTCGAAAGAGTTAATTACAATTCTTTTTACCGCAGCAAAAGCATCTATAGCATAATGTTGGAAAAGCAAGAAATCAATTTCGATAAATTTATGGTATTCCAAAATATGGGAACACATCCTTATGGATAAAATTTCAGAAAGACTAACAGAAGACTATACAAGATCCCTGGCTTTTTATGGCAGATGGCGACCAATTTTGGAAAATCTAGAAAGTATATTGGAAAAAATAACTACTGCACAAAAATCGCAATATTATGCTTTTATCAGTAAAGAATGGGCATTGTAAAAACTGATAAGAAGACATAATATCATGACTACAACCAACTGAATTGTTTTAATAAAATAAATGTATGGGACATTACCGTGAACAGTACGTATGGTTTGTAACTGTTTATAATTTTGGTTTATTGTTGAATGTATTTGTTAAATTTTGTTATTATAAAATCAATTAAAAAAAACCAAAAACAGGCAGTTCTTACATCCCTATATATCCACCTTGAGTCTCAGTGAGGAAGCTGGATTATAAATAAATACATAAACACCCATTGCTTCTTATGTTGATATCAATATACAACTGCTGACTGTTTTTTAAAAACCTGGCAAAAAGCCCTCTGGCAAAAAAACTGGCAAAAAGGCACAGAGGGGAAATGGTGATGAGTGCAAAACGGTACCAACACGGGCATACGGTTCGAAAATGTGCGCCTTCCTATCTGCACGGCATGCAAACCTGTCTGGATTGCAATCTTTTGGGAAGATTGTACCAAAGCAGATTTGGGAAACCCTGGAAGAAAGGAAGAAGTGCTGGGATGTGGGTAAGATGATAGCATTGCCAACCTCCAGGTGGCACCTGGAGACATCCTGCTATTACAATTGCTCTCCCAATGACCGAGAGCAGTTCCCCTGGAGAAAAATGGCTGCTTTGGAGGGTGGACTCTATGGCATTATACCCGGCTGAGGTTCCTCTCCTCCTCAAACCCCACCCTCACGAGGCTCCACCCCCCAAATCTCCAGATATTTCCCAACTAGGATTGCCAGGTCTTACCTGGTTACTGGCAGGGGGCTCCAGCCTGAGTTCCTGGATCTTCTGGCATGCACACAAAGTGTGCACACCACCATGATGTCACCCGGAAGTGATGCCATCGCGCCGGGCACGTTGTGCAGGGGACACTCTAGCATTTGTGCAAAACCTCTATGGTCACCATAAAGATTTTAGCCAAATCCTAGAGTGTCCCCCATGCGATGTGCCTTGCGTGATGACATCACTTCCAGGTGACATCATCACACTGGACATGTCAGACGCAGCAGGGCTCTTTGGAGGCATGGTTCCCTTGCTGGCCAGCTGGCTGACGGCGGACTGGGTCCCAAAAGCAGTGGAACCCGCACCCCCATCAGGGGGATAGCGACCCTATTCCCAACCCTGAGCTGGCAACCCTACAAAATGGGGATAATGGATGGATGCACCCAGGGGTCATTTCGTAGAAAAAGAGGTGCAGGAGCTCATTAGCATAACTTATTTGCATATGCCACACCCCCTGACCTCACCGGAAGTGTGTCAGAAGGCAACACCCACCGCTCAGGCTCCACTAGACTGTTTTGGATTGCTAGCTATTGAGGGGGTGGGGAACTGTGCAGATCTGTCCTCACAGAGGAGGGAGAGCTTGTGCCTGAATAAAACTTGATCTTAAAGGTGCCACTGGACTGTTTTGGACCAGGGGGCCGGGAGGGGGGGCTCTGCAGCTTACCTGGCTGCTGCTTGTTCTGACTGAGGGCTGCTGGGAGCAGGGGGTGGGGCTTGTTGCATGTGCCCGCCCCCTGGGCTCTTTACTGCCGGAGCTCCACTCCTGTGCGCTCCTG
>NW_015170282.1:1350959-1357220 GCF_001447785.1 Gekko japonicus | reverse complement strand
CACCCACCTTTTGCTTCTTATTCTGTTTACCTTGTTTGTTGTCAAAACCCAGGGCTTTTTTATAGCAGGAACTCCTTTGCATGTTAGACCACACAGCCCTAATGTAGCCAGTCCTAATGAGTTTCTGCTGTTGGGTGTGGCCTATTATGCTAATGAGTTCCTGCTGGGTGTGGCCAGCTTGGGAGCCAGCCGTAACTCCGTTCCTGTGCGTTCCTACCCAAAAATAGCCCTGGATGGGAGATCACCAAGGAATCTCAGCTTCACCACACAGAGGAAGGCAATGGCAAACCACCTCTATTAGCCTCTTGCCTTGGAAACCCTACAGAGTCGCCATAAGTCAGCTGTGACTTGATGGCACTTTACACACACACACAACTCTATCAAAAAACTGAATAACAAAGAAGACGATGAGTTTTTTGGAGAATGGAATGATTTTAAAATTTATCTGGAAAAGAACTGGGATGTGAAACAAAACTTAATATGTTTAGATCAATATTAAGTCAAACGATGTTATCTTTAGATTGTAATGATGAAAAACTGATATTGTTGATGATATGAAGTAATTTGGAGCAGGGGTGGAAGCATTGTGGGAAGCCATTGGAGGGAGGGGAGGAACTGGGAATGGGGTAGACAATTGATAGAATGAAATTTTTTATATGTTTTATTCCTGAGAAAATAAAATTTGTTTACCAAAAAAAAAAAAGAGAGTTGCTTAAGCACAACAACAACTACTAAAGGCTCTACTCTGACCAGCCCTTTCTATCTCAACAGCCAGAATGACAGCTCAAGTCCACAGCGTGATTTGGCTGATTCAGGAAGTGTTTCCCTAAAGAGGTGGGTTGAAAGAGAGGGGAATGTTTTGATGAACAAACGGGAAGACTGTCCCGGGCAGAGGAACTAATACAGAAAATGGTCAAAGATGACCAGGGGGTTATAGACAGACCCCTGGAGTGTTTTCACAGATGGAAGGATTTCTGCCTGTTTAGCACGACGTTCCCCCTCTGCTGCAGCCCAAAATGCCCCCTGAAATGCTGAAATTTGGGGTTGTAGTGGGAGGGGGGAAGTAATCGTCTGCAGGTGAAAATTCTTTGAAAGGACTTCCGGTGTAAGATACCAAGATGGCCAAGGCTGAGCTCCATGCTCTAGGCACCTTATTTTATCCCATTAGGCTTTTTTTTTGTTTGTTTCTTTTTTCATTTTGTTTTTGCTGTTCCCTAGGTTTTTATTTTATCGGCATCTCTCTGATCTACAATTTTCTAGCCTTGGCTAGCTTTCTAGTCTCATCTCCCTCTCCTTGTTTCCTCTCTTGCCAAGCTGGGGGGGGGCATGTGTTATTTATTTATTTATTTGATTTATTTGATTTATACATACATACTTACATAAAATGCACATATAAATACAATTGAAATCCATCATAAAACAACCAAAAACCATAAACAAATAAGTTATCCTAAAGCGCAGGAACAATATTCAGATAAAGCGTGAGAGCAGAGAATTGTACAAAGTGTTGTACAAAGATGCCAGTGTATCCCTTTTAATCTTTTACTTTTTACACTATTCTTATTTTATTTTTCGTCGTTCTACTTCCCTTTTGGGGGGAGGGTTATACTTGTTTTATATTTTGTACTTGATTTATACTTGATCTACATTTACATTTGTCTGAACTGTGGTCTTGCTAATTAGTAGGACTGGGCGGCATTGCAGTTGAGCCTTGTTAAGCTTTGTGAAGTACTCAGTTCTCTATTTTCCATTTATTTCATTTTATTTATTTTACTCTATCTAAATGTTTCCCTAGATAGTTCTTATCTTATTTCTTCTCAGTTTCTTTTAGTTTCAAGAAGCCTGAAAGAGCTCTTAGCCAGTATACCCCCACACCAGCTCAGCATATGGTTCAGTCGCAGAACTGAAATTCTGAAATGGACTGTGTGAACTACGGTCCACCCTAATTTTTTAATGTGTTTGGTGTTGTAAAGTTTTGTGCGACCACAATTTGGCTGATGCCATCTTTCAGTCTGATGCTGACATAATCAGGAAGGATGCCAAATTGGTTTGGCAGCAGAGCAAAATACAGGCAGTATTATCTCCTAGACATTTCAGGTTGGCTAATCACAGATAAGGATAATGCTATCTGGCATCACTGAGCAAATACAAAAGGCAACGGAAGCACTGTGATTTCTTCCTTTTGATTAACTGAAACAGATACAAGTTCTTTTAAGGTATTTGTGTGCTGCTATTTTCACAAGTAAGCCAAATTCTTACTTTTTCAGTCACAGCGTTGCTCACCACTCATTTTTGTTTTGTGTTCTTGTTTGTCCTTCAAAAAAAAGTACTAAATCCAAAGAAAAGTAGCATTTTAAAATTATTGGCACTTACCTTGCTTTTAGTATTTTTGTTGTTGTTATAATGTTTAGTTTATTTTTATTTATTTTACTCATTCGATTTATACCCCGCCCTCCCTGCAAGCTGGCTCAGGGGACCCACAAGCGGTTAAAAATAGGGGACCCACAAGGATTTGAACGTACACAGAAACATAGAGAAGCATTTCCTGGCACTTCTAATCATAGAACTCACACCGAGTAGCCTTTTCCATGTACGTTCTAAAGCTTCTCTTTCCTAACAACTTTCTGGCAAAGGATAAAGACGACTGTTTTTGCTGATAGTCTTATCAAGTAGAAACAGCACAGTTCCTTGGCACCTTGTTTATTTTTTGCAATTTGGCTGGCCATATCTTTGCAAACTTACTTTAAAACTAAGTTGAAGTCCAGTGGCACCTTTAAGGCCAATGAAGTTTTATTCAAGGTATAAACTTTCGTGTGCAGGCACACTTCCTCAGATACAATGAAGTGTGTGTGTGCACAGGAAAGCTTATACCTTGAATAAAACTTCGTTGGCCTTAAAGGTGCCACTGGACTCAAATTTTGTTCTGCTGATTCAGACCAACACAGCTACCCAGTTGAATCTTACTTTAAACCTCTCCCTGATGTTCAGTTCCAATACTCTTAATCAATACTGAGCTGCTATGTCAAATTTTAGTGTGTCCTAATGGATCAGCATTCGCATTTAACATTGTAGTTCCCCAAGGAAGTTAATAACTAAGGGTGTTTCCACACAGCGACCTTCTTTATGACACTGAAGGATCTCTTTTCTGCATTCAGCTTCAAGCAAGAATTCCTGTGGGGGAGGTTCCTCTGCATGGTACTTACCATAGCATTATATTCCCCTTGAAAAGCCATCTCAGCAAGCAAGAACTTACTACATGCCTACTCAGAAGTAAGTCCCCTTTAACAAAAGTTCAACTTCTCAGTTTTTTTGGTTTTTTGTTTTTGTTTTTTGCTCTGTTTTCTGCATAATTACCTCCAGTTCTTTCTGACTGACCAGTTTGGTCTAGCAACTCGTGAGCAAATGGTGAATTATTAACTTATTTGCCCTGGGGGCAAAAGATACGGGGATACTGATTTTTACTATGTAGCAAGTTGAAGTCATTGCTCGTAATTTGTTGTAAGGATTGTAACAGAACAATTACAAATAACATCCATTTTTAAAAGATCAGTGGCTTTGGCTAACTACAAAGAGCAAAACAGTAGTTAAGCCACCCCATGCCCCAAAAGAGGGGAAGTAATTGATATGACTGGAAAAAGAGACAACATTTTAAATGGGCATTATTCTCGCAAAGCCTCAATAGCTGTTCCAAGACAGCCTGGCACTGCAAGTGCATTTAAGTTACAAAAAAATCGCTACAAATCAGGTAAAAATGACAGAAATATAACACAGAAAATACAATTTCCTATAGATTGTCTGTAACACCTTAGAGAACAAATTGTGGTCAATGCTCACTAAAGGACTAACGGTGGAGCCAATCTATGTTGACTTCCACATGACAAGGATTCTTGATATTGCTTTTACTGTTGAGGTGAATGCAGAGGGATGCATTAGAGATAGTTTTCTAAGCAGGGGCATGTTCACTGTACTTTCCTCTGTCTTTTTCTGACTTTTCCCTTCTGCACATGCTCCATAATGTGGCCACATTAATTAGAATCATAGAATCACAGAGTTGGAAGGGGCCATACAGGCCATCTAGTGAACCCCCTGCTCAATGCAGGATCAGCCTAGAGCATCCCTGACAAGTGTTTGTCCAGATGGTCAGCCGTATGCATTCTCAACAAGAAGGACTATAAATCCTCTGTATTTTAGTGTATTTCTTTTTCAGGATAGTATATTAGAATACTGGATGTAATGCAAGGAATTTTGGGATGTCTGCTGACAACACTACATCCAGCTCAAAAGATGCTGTTAAGTGGCCTCCACGCCTGAGAGGAGATAATTAAGATTCTCAGTTACTTCCCACAATTAGAAAAAACACCTTTAGACGTTTATCTATTTTGACATATTTATTGCTTTACAACTGTTGACCTTATAACCTTAACTTGTTATGTAGTTTTCACTTTGCATATCTGAAACATCATCATATTACATGCTTACTTGCTGTTGTCCCTGTCTATAAGTTTGAACATTACCTACCATTCCAATGTAGTTGAAAAAGTATGCACGCACACGAAAGCTCATACCTTGAATAAACCTTGTTCGGTCTTAAAGGTGCCACTGGACTCTAAATTTGTTCAAGTGTTTGTCCAGCCGCTGTACACAATACTCCAGGTAAGGCCTGACCAATGCAGTGTACAGCAGGACTATGACATCTTGTGATTTGGATGTTATGCCTCTGTTGATACACCCCAAGATCGTGTTAGCCTTTTTTGTCGCTGCATCACACTGGCTGCTCATTTTTAACTTTCGGTCCCCCAAGATCTTGTTCACACACACACTGCTACTCAGAAGTATATTCCCCATTCAGTATGTGTGTTCCTCATTTTTGTTACCCAGATGTAGAACTCGGCACTTATCCTTGGGGTTGTGGTCATCAGGGCTGCTGTGGCAAGTCACCACTCTCTCTTTTGTTTTTTTCTTCATTAATGTACTATATCAGTCATCCAGATTATGAAATAGATAATAGGCAGTAGATTGTTATAGCTCTATAGTGCCAGAATGCTGTATTGCCACTTAATTATTTGAAATTTCAATAGAATTGCTATAGCATTACAGCAACAGATTAATTGCAGTGTAATAATGCTCAAGAGCTGCGGTGGCTCAAGTGGTTAAGACGCTGAACTGCAGGCTGTGGAAGGTCAGTAGTTCAGCAGTTCGAAACCCAAATTGCCGTATGATGGAGTGAGCTCCCGTCTCTAGTTCCCGCTCCTGCCAGCCTAGCAGTTCGAAAGCAAGAAATTGCAAGTAGATAAATAGCTACCACTTCGGTGGGAAGGTAACAGCGTTCCATGCATAACTTATTTGCATATGCCACACCCCTTGACATCACCAGAAGTGTGTCAGAAGGCAACACCCACCGCTCAGGCTCCACTGGACTCTTTTGGATTGTTAGCTATGGGGGGGGACACAGATCTGCCCTCACAGAGGAGGGAGAGCTTGTACCTGAATAAACCTTGGCCTTAAAGGTGCCACTGAACTGTTTTAGATTGCTATGGGGGGGGGGGCCCTCTGCAACTTACCTGGCTGCTTCTTGCTCAATGTGGCCCAGGGCTGCTGGGACCAGGGGGCGGGGCTTGTTGCATGTGCCCGTCCCCTGGGCTCTTTACTGCCGAAGCTCCGCTCCTGTGCGCTCCTGCAGGAAATGACCCCTGCTGATCAGGCAGCAGTTGGTCTCAGGCAGAGTCACTGCCAGTCCGAGGAGCCTTAATGCACCAATGGTCTAATATAAGGCAGCTTCATCTGTTCCACGTGTCCTTCCCCGATGCCAGACCCCATAAAAATCAGGTTCATCTGGGGAGAAGGGGGAGAAGTACTGAAAGGAAGTGCTAGCCCGCCTCCAAAAGGGCTTACTGGCAAGTGGGCTTTGGAGGGGAACTCTGGAGGCAGTGAGATGGGGAGAAGCAAATAGCCCTAAGCCTGGCTGGCTGGATCACTCAATAGCCAGGCAGACCCAAGGACAGCGAGGATTCGTTCTGGAGCCTCAGAAACTGCAGCAGCAAAGGAGAGCAGACCAGGTGAAGTGGATGCTCAGGAGAGAAACACTGCCAAGATTTAAAGGAACAAGGAAGGTTCAGCCTGAGACACACCTGTGTGTTATAAAATAAATATATTTACTTACCTGAAGCAGGGTTCCTAATTCTAGGTTAAGAAATTCCTGGAGATTTGGGAATGAAGCCTGGGAAGGATGGGGTTTTGGGGGAGGAAAGGGAGGGGGAGGGG
>NW_015170282.1:1348533-1350800 GCF_001447785.1 Gekko japonicus | reverse complement strand
GGGGAAAGGAAGAGGAAGAAGAACTCTCTCTAGTAGTCCCAGAGGGAGCAAAACACATGTGGAAAGGGGGGGGGCACCCAATGCAATAGGAAAAGACAAGTGACAAAAATGTCAGTGCAGAATTGGTCTTGGAGTCTCAGAGCAGCTTACAATCTCCTTTCCCTTCCTCTCCCCACAACAGACACCCTGTGAGGTAGGTGGGGCTGAGGGAGCTCTTTCGAGGACTGTTCCTGAGAGAACATCTCTGAAAGAACATCTCTGAAAGAACTTGTGACTGACCCAAGGTCACCCAGCTGGCTGCATGGAGAGAAGAAAGGAATCAAACCCAGTTCTCCAGATTAGAGAGTCTGCCGCTCTTAACCATTTTCTTCAGGGAAACTGACCTCTGTAGTCTGGAGATTGGATATGATTGCAGGGATCTCCAGGCCACTCCTCGAGGATGGAAACCCTAACCTGAAGGCCGGTGATAAGTGGGGGCACCTATGGATTCCCCCGAGGGATGTCAACTCCAGGTTGGGAAATTCCTAGAAATCTGGAGGCAGAGTGTGGGGAGCATGAGAAGATTTGGGGTGGGGAAGGGGCTCAGCAGGGATGTGATACCATAGAATCCCCCCTCTGAAGCCGCCATTTTTCTCCAGGGCAACTGATCCCCGCCATATGGAGATCAGTTGTAATTCCAGGAGAACTTCAGGCCCCACCTGGGGGTTGGCATCCCTAATGCCCCTCTTTAGGATTGCCATGCTCCTCTGAGGCTCTGCCCCGCACTGCAGGGGCAGTAGGTCTGACACGAATTCAAGAATTCATACCTGTCAACAGCCTTCGGTCCTCTGGGTGCTTTGACTTTTCACTCTACTAGACCTGAAACGCATAACATGTCCCCAGTGGCTGCAAGCAACCATATTTACTTTGTAACCATAGACGTTTGCTTTAAAGCGCTGCGTAGTACATGCTCACTAGCTGCAAAGGCATCAGGGAATGAAACGCTGCTGTGTCAATAAAGGCAAGTCAGGCCTAAGGAACATCAAATGTTGTCCTTTCCATTACTTTTGTCATCGCCATTTTTTAAACGCTCTGTAGACACACACGACAGTGAGGAGACATAAGAGACACAGCTTGTGGTGCAAATGACAACATATGAGCTGTGCATGCAGGAAAGGACTGGCTCAGTGGTAGAGCATCTGCTTGGCATGCAGAAGGTCCCAGGTTCAATCCCCAGTATCTCCTGCAGGCGAGCGTCGCCCAGAGACCTGGGGGGCGGTGTCAAAGAGTTTTAAGAGCCCCCGTCCATCCGGGGGCTGTTTGGCCCACCAACGCCCGGCTCGGAAAGCCACCTGTGGAATCCCCCCCCCGGGCCCCACCGCAGCCACTCCAGCCGCTGAGGACATCCTGGGCGTGGGGCGGTGGGGTGAGGAGGAGGCACCACCAATGGGGCGAACCCGCACCAACATTGGCTGGAGCCGGGGGGCCGGCAGTGTGACGGCACCCGGAGGGCGAGTGCAGCTCCCCAGCCCTCCTCCTTTGCTGCTGCCAGTGCCCTGCAGGAGAGACACCACCACTAGTGGCGGTTGCGGGCAGGGCACGGAGGGGGGGAGGCACAGTTTGGCACCAGCTGTGGTCTGCGGGAAGGACAGGAGAGCCACCGGCTGACTCTTGCTCTTTCCTACCGCTACCTACAGACACAGAGAGCAACCGGGCGACCCATCTGAATCTATTCGCCTCCACATTCCTCTGCGCCCTTTGCGGCAGCCTCCACCGGCTTAGGCCGAGGGCCGCCAGCTGCCATGTTTGGGTGACGCAATTCGGTGTTCGGGTGAGCACAATGGGGCTCCCTCTCCACGCAGCAGGTGGACGGGCGGGCTTCGGCTCACGGCGCGATCAAGGGCGTGCGGCCGGGCCCAGATCCGCGCCACGCTTGGCCACCGCCCCGGGCAGTCACATGGAAACGCCGCGCTGGCCCCGTTGTGCCTCCCCCCCTCGCTCCGCCAGGCCTCCTGGACTCCCAGCGGCATTAAGGGCACGATTGGGGAGCATTTCCAAGCTGCCTCGTCCTGCGGGGGAGCGGCCGAAAGGGGGTCAAGCTCCGTTGGGTGGGAGCCGGTGGCCAGCCCACCACCACCAGTGGTGGTCCCAGCGGCAGTGGCGGTGGGGAGGGCGTGAAGGGGGGGAAGCATAGTTCGGTGGTGGCGCCCTGCAGGAGAGCAGTTTGGCCGCCTAAGGACCAGCCCGCGCTCTAGGCAAATGCCTAGTTTGCCTAGCGGGTGAGCCGG
>NW_015170282.1:1345205-1348498 GCF_001447785.1 Gekko japonicus | reverse complement strand
CAGTGCCCTGCAGGAGAGACACCACCACTAGTGGCGGTTGCGGGCAGGGCACGGAGGGGGGGAGGCACAGTTTGGCACCAGCTGTGGTCTGCGGGAAGGACAGGAGAGCCACCGGCTGACTCTTGCTCTTTCCTACCGCTACCTACAGACACAGAGAGCAACCGGGCGACCCATCTGAATCTATTCGCCTCCACATTCCTCTGCGCCCTTTGCGGTAGCCTCCACCGGCTTAGGCCGAGGGCCGCCAGCTGCCATGTTTGGGTGACGCAATTTGGTGTTCGTGTGAGCACAATGGGGCTCCCTCTCCGTGCAGCAGGTGGACAGGCGGGCTTCGGCTCACGGGCGTGATCAAAGGGCGTGCGGCCAGGCCCAGATCCGCGCCACGTTTGGCCACCACCCCGGGCAGTCACATGGAAACGCTGCTCTGGCCCCGTTGTGCCTCCCTCCCCCTCGCTTCGCCAGGCCTCCTGGACTCCCAGAGGCGTTAAGGGCACGATTGGGGAGCGCTTCCAAGCCACCTCGTCCTGCGGGGGAGCGGCCAAGGGCGGGTCAAGCTCCGTTGGGTGGGAGCCGGTGGCCAGCCCACCACCACCAGTGGCGGTCCCGGCGGCAGTGGCGGTGGGGAGGGCGCAGAGGGGGGGAGGCACAGTTCAGGGGCGGCGCCCTGCAGGAGAGCAGTTTGGCAGCCTAAGGACCTCGTCCTGCGGGGGAGCGGCCGAAAGGGGGTCAAGCTCCGTTGGGTGGGAGCCGGTGGCCAGCCCACCACCACCAGTGGTGGTCCCAGCGGCAGTGGCGGTGGGGAGGGCGTGAAGGGGGGGAAGCATAGTTCGGTGGTGGCGCCCTGCAGGAGAGCAGTTTGGCCGCCTAAGGACCAGCCCGCGCTCTAGGCAAATGCCTAGTTTGCCTAGCGGGTGAGCCGGCCCTGCTTGTAGTCTTTAGCTAGCCACTGTTGGGGAAAGGATGCTGGACTAGAAGGATTCTCAACTTAAACCAGGAGGGCTCTTCTGATGAAAACTCACACAGTTAACCTTGTGTGTAGCTTCCAAAGTCAGTATCCTCTCTTGGGTTGTCTCCAGTCAAGAAGATGATATGGCATGAAGTGAAAGCCACATAAAAGCATGTCATGATGAAAAGAGAGGCTGTGAGAGCCAAATCAGCTTTCTCTCGGCCCTTCTGCATTTGGCTGTGACAGTCACAGTCCAAAGCCTTGCTCTTTAGGCAGTGCTGTTTAGAAGTAGGGCCAGGCTCTCCCTCGCCAACTTCTGGGAATGAGGATGGTGACATCATAGTTGGGGGTGTCTTGTCCCTGAACAGCTAGACAGGCGGGATTCAGCCCCTGCATGGAGGAAATTGTTCAGAGTCATCATAGCTAAAGGAGAATTAAAAAAAACAAAAACAGAAATTAATCAGAAAATAACCTCCCATTAGCTATTGTATACCCTTGACCGAACAGTACACTCCTATCTGGGATGGTTGTCCCCTTTGACCGAGTGCACAGCTTTGGGTGGGACGCACATGGAACAGGGAGGGAAGGGACACCCGCCTAGCCAGCCAGATCAAATCAACCCTGGCGATCAATGTGGTGACAGATATCACAGCCAGATCACCCTCACATCCAACCTCCCGTTATTTAAATGAAAACTGTCATATCACCACTTAAAGGCTGGAATTTGAAGGTGGGGGAAATCCTAGGTGGGGTGAAAGAGTGCTGTAGGTGGGGAAAGGGTACTCATACTGGCTCCACCCAGGTTACAGCCCTGGGAGCAATGATTCTAAAACTACGTTCAAGAGAACCCTGGAGCTCTTGGATGAGATCAGTGATGGCAGACAAGCTGAAAGGGAATGTTGAAGGTATTCCAGCTCCCAATTCAGACCTGACGGCAAAACGTGGTTTGCTACCACATGAAACAAACCTAGGGATTTCAAGTTTGCATGCTTCCTCCATGCTTCCTCCTGCCACTCCCTTTTAAAGATTTCCACTTTCACAACAAACCATAGTTTGCCACTACATTGGAACAAACAAGTGGTAGTTGGCATATTGCCTGCAAACTGCTGGACCCCAAACTGTGGTTTAATCCTTGTTAGGAGTTCTGGTTTGTAGCACGGAATAATTTGGCCATACGGTTGTAATGGCAAACTCTGGTCCATCGCAAAAGCAGAATTTTCTAATTTATTTGCTGTGCACGAGAGGCGCAGGAGGAAAGAAGGCGAAAGTAGGAGGAATGGCATGAACCCAAATATGCCCCACAATTCTGTGCAGCACTCAAGCAGGGCCTCGATTTACCCACCAACCTACCCCTAGCCCATCTAGAAATGGGTCTCTAAAATCGGATTTTGTGGATAGCCCCTAGTGATGCCAAGTGTGTCGCAGCAGTAGGTGAGACCTGAAGAGGAATAAGATGGACAGCATTTTGCTGGAAATGGGCTGGTTCATTTGAATCAACCAGGATGAAGAATCCCCTCTACCGGGTAGCCTTTTGCAAGCCAGCTGCAGATACAATGACCGGAAAACTTGCGTGGCACCAAGGACTAATGTATTTATTACAGTCTTTGGGTTGTGTCGTTGTGAATATCCTATTTATATCAGTGAAATTAGGAATATTTTAAACCAGTAGAACCAGGAGAGGGGGAAACAACCAGGTTGCAGGGAGATTTAATGAAATAAATGTGCGTGTGTGTGTGTTTGTTTTTGTTTTAAAAGGACAATCCCCTCCCGCGAATGCCAGATAAACTCGACTTTTCCCTCACGCTGAGGGAAAGGGGAAGAAACGGAACACACGTCCCCTCCCCCATCTCTGGCTGCCAAGCACTGACTCATTCTTCCCCTCGGTCCTGCTCTCGCGAGACTCGGGATCCGCCTCGTAAACGCGATGTCCTTTTGGGCGCTGGTAGCTCTTCGATGGGGTCGCGAAGAGTCGGACTCGACTGTGCGACTGAACAACAACAAAAGCTCTTCGAGAGAGAGGGGGGGGGAGGGAAGGGACGAGAACAAAGGGGGCGGTCACAAGGGCCAAACCGGTGACTGACAGGGCCGAGCGACCAACGGAGGCGACGGACGGCGAAGCGCGGAGCCAATCGCGCGGCGGAGTGGGCGTGGCCTCCCCGGCGGCTGATTGATCCCCAGCCTTGGCGACGGCGTTGTTCAGTCGGAGCGAGAACATTCTAGAGGTAAGTGCTCGGCCGCCATTACGAGCCCTGCCCCTCCCCCTTCTCGCCTGCCTTTTTTTAATGGTGCCGCCGCAGGCAGGCAGGCTTTCTCCGCGCGCGCCCGTCTCCCCCCCACGCCCCGCGCC
>NW_015170282.1:1334284-1344447 GCF_001447785.1 Gekko japonicus | reverse complement strand
CGCGCGCTCTGCCTTCCGTGGCGCAGTTCCTAAACCCGCAGCGTGGGGAGGGGTGGGGGGGAGAGGGAAGAGGCCTGGTGCTCTCTTGTTTGTTTTTGGGGAGGGTACGGGAACGGCCGGGCCATTGATGGGGAGGAAGGGGGCCCTGGCACCACCCCTTGTATAGGGGGCAGTGGCCCTGGACAGGGACGCGTGCGCGACACGTTGCCACCGCCTGGCGTTTAAGGCTGACTCAGTGCTTTAATTGCTGCATTTCTGAGTCATTCCAACACGGGGAGGGGAGGGGGAGAAACAAGAGAAAGGAAGTGGGATTTATTACTTGACTGCCTCACACTGTGAATGGCTTTACCACCCCCTATATCAAGATGGGTAGCCTGTCTGTAGCAGCAGAAAAGAGCAAGAGTCCAGCACCACCTTAAAGATTTAAGAAAACAGTGTGGCAGGGTAGGAGCTTTTGTGAGTCACTGTTCACTCACGGAACCTCCTACCCTGCCACATATTTCATTAGTCTTTAAGGTGCTACTGGACTCTTGCTCTTTACTACTGCTACCACATATAGAAGTTATTTATTTTCTGTCTCCCCCTCTTCCTTGTTTTTCAGTAGAGACCCCGGTCCCCATTTTCTTATGAGGTATTGCCTTTAATGCTGCTGCAAGGCAGGTGTTTAGGTCATATGGTGGATGGGGGAGTGAAGAAAGTTCCCTGCTTGAAACATAAAGGTCTCTTTGTCTCATTGTCATCTGATAAAAGGTTTTCTGTTTGGAAGTTCTGGATGAAGGAAGCTCAGTTCTCTTGAACAGGAACACAGGCAGCTGACTCTGTCACAGGCAATTTGTGTGATGATGTGTGCGTTCAGATTTCTTGCAAAGGCTGCAGTTAACTCTTGGGGCCTAACTGGTAGCATCATCAAAGGGTGCTGGGAGAATGCAGTTAGGACGTTCCGATGGTTGCAAGTTTTTATATGAAATTTTGATTTATGTATAGGTTCACCTTAATTTCTGTGTGTATCATTTTGTTATGGAAGTGTGTAAAAGGGCTGACAAAGCTGTAGTGGATATGTTCGTTAAAAAGAACCCTTCTGTGCTAGCTGTTAAATATTAGCTAGTGTCGCTCTGAATGAAAAAAGTTAATTGGTTGACTATTGAGAAACGTGAAACAGTGTAAAGTCCAGAACAGTTGCTCTGCAATATAACTGACTCACAGTTGTATCAAACAGATGGAAGTTAAAAAAAATAGAGAATTTGTTCTTGGAATCACAATAAAATACTTTTAGCAATGTCCACAGTATTGTTAATACTAAACCTTTTGTTTTGTTGCCCTTGCAGAGCTGTTGCGCAGCCATTGGTACCTGTATTGGGGAAATATAGCATACAAACAAGAACCACACAGCCTCGGTGGCGAAAATTTTTTCATGTCAGAGACCGAGAACTCTTGCAGTCGTTTATGTCATCACGTCTTCTCCAGACAGAAGATACCAAAAAGTTGCAATCAAAGATCTCTGCATCTTATTGATAAAGCTACTAATAAGCCAAAATGTCTGTCAATGTCAACCGCAGTGTTTCAGATCAGTTCTATCGCTACAAAATGCCCCGTCTGATTGCTAAGGTAGCTGCCCTGGCACTTAATCCAAACCATAGGCATATTTAAAATTTATGATACTACTTAGTGTGCTTACTTGCCCCATTTATCTCTTCCTAGGTTGAGGGCAAAGGAAATGGGATAAAGACAGTTATAGTCAACATGGTTGACGTTGCAAAGGCGCTTAATCGGCCTCCTACGTGTAAGTTGTGTACTATTATTTCAAGGCTTTTTTTTAAGTACAACCCATTTTAGAAATACATTACCTAGAAATATAAGGTGTGTCCTGTGATACAGAATTTAGTGCAAGTTTGAATTGCATAGATGGATTTTCAAGTTCTTCTCTTTACAGTTGCTGCTGCTTCTTCCCTTAAAAGTGCAAAAGCGGTAGCTTTAGAATTGTGCTGTTGCTGTGCATGCAGCTTAATTTTATTCCCAGAGCCAGTAGCTGTTAAGACAAGACGGCAGCTCTGTGTAGCCTGATGTGACAGCAACCAATCCTGATGTACACTGTACTTTGCCACTGACTGTAAACTAGTTCTACTAATCAGTGGGTTGGATTCAGCCAAATTCAAACAATGTGGTCCATTTCTCATCATTACAGCTCCCATTCCACAGAGCTTTTGTCCCTACAGATTCCTACAGATCCTAGAATCCCCAGTATAGTTTTTTTGAAGGGAATTCCTGTATTTTTCACCAGTTGGAAAAGGTAATTGAAGCCAACCCTATGGTTAATGCAGAGCAGTGATGAAAAACAGTAGTGTTTTTTAGCTGTTAAGTAACTGTAGTTTATCACAGTCACGGGGAGGATAATTTGCAGATTAGTTTTCAGACAGCTGGTAAGGCCCATCTGTATTAAAGAATAAAATTTGGCAGTATGGGAGGGTGATGTATTTTTATCTGGACAGTTTAAGGTATTGGAAATTTTGAAGGATTCTGTAGGTCTAAATGGGGCCAGGAAGGCAAGTTATTGCAAAACCTAATGAGGATTTTTTTTTCTCTCTCTATCTGTATTCTCTTGAAAGATCCCACCAAATTTTTTGGTTGTGAGCTGGGAGCGCAGACCCAGTTTGATGTTAAGAATGACCGTTACATTGTCAATGGATCTCATGAGGCGAATAAGCTACAAGACATGTTGGATGGGTTCATTAAAAAATTTGTTCTCTGTCCTGAGTGTGAGAATCCTGAAACTGATCTGGTAGGTAGTATGCCGGGAATGTGAATAAGACACAGTCCAAATTATCAATTAACTGATATCAAGCCTGTTACCTCATTCACACTGATAATTAGTTTATAGCTGAAGTCAAGAGTTTATTAGTTTGAGTTTTTTCCAGCCCATGTGCTAGTATTTGAACAAGCATACCAGACAGTCAGTTTAAATTAGTTAAATATTATAATACCTGAAGGGCTGTAGATGGTTCTAGTTACTGAATAGTTTCAGGCTGTGTATCATAAGTAAGAAAAAAGTTTTGTTTGATACTTTCAATAGTTTTGAGAAACAAACATTAAAATTGTTTTTTCTTTGGCAGCATGTCAATCCTAAAAAACAAACTATTGGTAACTCTTGCAAAGCCTGTGGCTACCGAGGCATGCTTGACACAAACCATAAACTCTGCACGTTCATCCTCAAAAACCCACCTGGTAAGAAATGCATTTCTCGGTTTTTGATACAGGCCTAAAAATTTGAACAGTCTTCAAAAATATCATTGCAGCTTGGTGTACTTCAGGAACATGTTTAGCTTTTTGAAGCAAACATTTGACTGATAGCAAGCCAGCATGAAAAGCTAGTATGCTGACTTTTTAATGCAAGCAACACTCTGTGGTTGATACCTAGTTGTCTGCTTCAATTTTAAGCTTGCTATAGTAAGCATAGTCTTTCCTATTCCAGATGTCTCTGTATGTGAGGTTATCTGTTATGTAGGCTCTGACATCAGTTTCTCAATCTTTATGAGCAAACATGTATTCTGATAGCAAATGAGCGTCTTTTAGCTGCATGGTGTTACTGCTTCAAATGATTTCTATTATGTAGCTGAAACAGTGACTGGATTTAGCTAACAGTTAAAGCTGTGTTGTATCGCAACAGTTTTGGAAGATTAGCAGTTATTAAAACAAAAAATTGTATTACAAACACTTGGTGCCACCTGCATCTAAAAACAATACATTTTGGTGTGTGAGCACTTGTTGGTAGCTGTATTCACACCTCTGTAGTGAGTGGGCAAATGCATTTTTCTTAAGCCTGCTGTTTAATGAAACAGAGGCCCTGTATTCTTGGAGGCTGTGGCTCAGTGGTAGAGCATCTTTTGTTTGCATAAGGTTCCAGGTTCAATCCCTGGCAGCTCCAGGTGATGGGGAAGATGTCCCTGAGACCTTGGGGAGCCACTGCTTATTTATCTGAGTACACTACTAATTTTGATAGGCCAGTGGTCTGATTCAGGATAAGGCAGCTTTGTGTGTGTACCATAAAAATATAGACATCTGAAGCCATCTGGTAT
Source organism: Gekko japonicus (assembly GCF_001447785.1). Classification (NCBI taxonomy): domain Eukaryota; kingdom Metazoa; phylum Chordata; class Lepidosauria; order Squamata; family Gekkonidae; genus Gekko; species Gekko japonicus. The sequence goes on along the minus strand of NW_015170282.1, from coordinate 1,340,377 downwards.
GGGTTTTGACTTTAGACAGAGGTGCAGTAGATGGGAAAGTTGTGTTGATCTTAGTTTAACCCAAACATGTCTTTGCACTCTCATTAAAATCTGGTTCATTGCTCCTAAAGAGGATAGGATCTATTTGGTGGTTACAAGAGGGTCATGCATCCCTACTATGGAATATCCAGCAGCTGCAAAGTAAAATTATATTGTAATAGTTAACACAAGTTCTTTTGTTCCAAATAGACCCTTGGTTACATGTTAAAACATGCACAAAGCATGCAGGCTGAGACTAAACACAAACTAAATACTCTCATTCCTCAAGTAGAATGTTCTGGACTGCATTTGGGGTACATTAGGTAGCTGAGACTTTAAAAGAAAAGTGGAAGCAAGCAAAGGCTCGAATAAAGCTATTCCACACCAAGTGATGACTTTTGTGTTTCCAGAGAGCAGTGATGCTGGTACAGGCAAGAAAGAAAAAGAAAAGAAGAATAGAAAAGGCAAGGATAAAGAGAATGGTTCTGTGTCTAATACTGAGACGACACAATCCACACCGCCAGAAGATCTTAGCCCTCCAACTGTAGTGGTAAGTAGATAGGGCTTCTTTGAACATATGAAATGTTTGTATTTTGGTCATATTCCTCAACGCATTCTGTAATCGACATGTTGGGGGGGGGAGTTTTCTTATAGTTGCTGTGTGAAGGGGGCTTTTGCTATTAATCTTCTAAACTTCTTTACAGGAGGATGATGATGATGACTGGGGTGAAGACACAACTGAAGAAGCCCAGAGGCGCAGAATGGACGAAATCAGTGATCATGCAAAAGTGCTCACACTTACTGATGATCTGGAAAGGACGGTTGAAGAGAGAGTCAATATACTCTTTGACTTTGTTAAGGTAAAAGCACACCTGCATGCAGTTGTCCATGCTTCTGACCCCCCCCCCCCTTTCAGCTAAGTGGACTAAAATGGTACAATACCCTTAATTAGACTGGTCGTGAGATCACTGAGACTTTGTTGTTAGACTGACCTGTCTTAGTAAATTCCTTTTAAAACATAGACGCTTTGGTTGGTATGCTGAGGTGTAGCGGCATTTGATTTAAGCGAAACCATTTTTATTTCTCCAGAAAAAGAAGGAAGAGGGTGTCATAGAGACTTCAGACAAGGATATTATAGCGGAAGCAGAGAGGCTGGATGTCAAAGCTATGGGCCCTCTGGTTTTGACTGAAGTCCTCTTTGATGAGAAGATAAGAGAACAAATAAAGAAATATAGGCGGCATTTCTTGCGTGTAAGTTCTGCTAATGATTTTCCAAAGTATTTGCGGGGAGGGGCAATTACCCTTAGTTGCAGATTATTTGCTCTGCTTGTAGAATCTTATGTGATATGGCTGGAGATGAGCTTCTGTTTCTCTGTAACATCCTTTCTCACAGTTTTGCCACAACAATAAGAAAGCTCAGAGATACCTTCTTCATGGCTTGGAGTGTGTAGTAGCTATGCATCAGGCTCAGTTGATTTCTAAAATTCCACACATCCTAAAGGAAATGTATGATGCAGATCTTCTGGAAGAAGAAGTCATTCTGAGCTGGGCGGAAAAGGTTTGTATTAATAATCCGTTAAGATGGGTTTCTTATCATGTCTAAACTTTGTAAGCTTGTTCTTCGCTTTGAGATACGGATGCATGAGTTCCGTTGCTTTGTGGAGCTGTGAGAATCGCATTAAACTTCTACATCAGCAGTATCTGCAGTTCTCAAGGAAGGAAGTTGGCTGTCTGAAAAGCAATGTGAGAAAGTTTGGGTTGTTTGCCTGGAGAATCTTCCCTTGGGGGGGGGGTGAACTGACTGATGAAACATAGACTGTATTCTGTGGATTACAGCTATAGCTCTGGAGAAGGAAGCTGGAATTTGGGGAAGGCTGGATCCTACAGTACATAATTCCATGCTTCCCTGTGAAGTATCCAGGTTGCTGGTAGTTGGGCTTGCAGTCGGGCTCTGTACTTGCAAGAGGAGAACACCCAAAAGGGCTGTGGAAGACTGGCCTACTTAGTGCATTTCAGGCTTCTAAAAGTCTTTAAGATGGTTTCTCTCAGTGCATGTTGTAAGCTAGTGCAGCTCTTTCTTCTGGAGCCCAGATTAACCTAGCAGTAATTGCATATGTAACTTGGCCAGTTATGTGTTAAATTTATGGTAGGGAAATGCCCATGCATGGCTTTGTGGATAAATATACATTTAACATTTGGTAACCTTCCCTTGTAGGCCTCAAAAAAATATGTCTCTAAAGAGCTTGCCAAAGAAATTCGTGTCAAAGCAGAGCCGTTCATTAAATGGCTGAAAGAAGCTGAAGAGGAGTCATCTGGTAATGAAGAGGAAGAAGATGAAGATGAAAATATTGAGGTAAAACAACAGTGGGGGACCCTCAGTTAATGGAGTCCTGTCTGTGGTGGGAATCATTTGAAAAATTCCTGATGTTGGAAATCAAATGAGTTCCACCATTATCACACACAGCTTGTCTCAGGCTGGTTGTTGTATCACAGGACTGTGCCCAGGAGCACTGAAATGGCCCCAGCTCCTTTCCCCCCCTTTAGTTTATTGTGTTGAATGAATGGGAAGCAGGTTTGACTGGATGTCAGTAATGCAGGACCTCTGGCTGAGCTTTGTGTGCCATGTGCTGGTTTAACTGTGCATTGTAATATAGGTCTGTAAATCAAGTGGTCCCATCCACAGCCCTGTCACATGAAAAGTACTTGGGCTGTGTGAAGATGCCCTGGAATGTGTGAGACAGCCCTTTCCTTACTCTTGCAGGTCGTGTACTCCAAGACAGCCAGCGTACCTAAAGTTGAAACTGTGAAGCCTGCAAACAAGAAGGAGGAGGATATTGATATTGATGCTATTTAAAGTGAACCAACCTAGTTTTCCAGTGTTAACACTGCTTACCTCTCTGGATCTCTTGCCAGAAGTGCAGCCTCTGTGCACAAGGCTACATCGTGCTACACCTCTTTGAACTCAAAAAAATGTATCTTACCATGACTGGTATTGTAATTAAGCTTAACAGATGAGAGGAGTTAATACCACCAGCAAACTGACCAGGTTTGCTGAACAGCATGTTTCTTTTAAACTTGTCCTGGACATAAATACTTGGAACACATTTATACAGTTGTGAAAATAAAGGATTTGGTTTTGGAATCTTCATTTGCGGTGCAGTCCTCCTGGTTTATTCATTGATCGTGAACTGCTGGCCATCGTGCAAGCTTTGTTGCCAAGACTCCGCATTCCAGCACATTCTTTTAGAACCAGTAACCCCAATGGTACTATGTCAGGTGGATTTTAATGTCTGGGTCACATGTCCAAAGGTTTAGCCCTCATCCAAGTGGCTTCCTCCACTGTTCCTTTATAGGCAAGAGAAGGGAGCTCTTCCTGTAAGACGAGACAAAGTAAAAACCCAAACATTCAGACTTTTATGCATCTGTGTACAAGCAGCTCTTTTGAGTTGTAGGTATAAGATGGGACTTATGAATTTCCCAGATAACCGTATGATAACTCTATGAAAGGGGAAGTAAACACCATGATTTGCAGTCAAAAGGATGTAAAATTTCTTAAGTGGTCTTAAGGCTGTGAGGGGGGAAGGAAATTTTGGGGCTCCATTAGCTTTCTACAAGCAAAATAGGAAATACGCCAATGCATGAGAGAGCTGCAAGCTGGATGCAGTCTGTTAACTTTTTGTAAGCTTTCTGGTTTGCAATACATGACTTGCTATGTCAAATACAGAATGCTTGCATACACACAAGGATTAAAGCACAGGTCAATTTTGCTGCACAGGAGCAATTTCTGCCACCCACACGTTTTTCTCAGTTGCTTAGTATATAGTAGATTTGCATGTTCTTGTTTCAGTCTTGGTCACACCACTGCTTTTCTGGGTTGGGTGTGTTACACCTGTGTGCGTCTGTGTGTTTTAAGGAAAGCACCCCAAACCTACAAAGGGGGGGGGGAGTGGGGTGTCCTGCCAACAGAAACAGAAAGGGAGTCTTCCCTGTTACCACAGAAGCTGTGCTGGTGGCAAGCTTGGGTCTAGCATAGTTCAGAAGATGCATCTGGGAAATCTTCCATTCCACTAAATTAGCCTTAATTTCCTTAGACATGTTTTTCTCTGACCTGGATGGCCCAGGCTAGCCTGACGTCAGATCTCAGAAACTAAGCCGGGTTGGCCCTACTTAATATTTGAATGGAGGGGCCACAAAGGGAATACCAGGGTCACTATGCAGAGGCAGGCAAACCCACCTCCTATTTGTCTCTTGCCTTGAAAATTCCACTGGGCCAGCTGCAACTTGACAACACTTCCTCCACCATGTTTTCCTGAGGCTTGTTTAAAGGCAGATTTGCTACCAGATGCAGCAGCACAGCCTTGGATAGGATACTTGGTGTCTGTGTCTGCAGTGTTGTTGCATTGATGTTGCTTCTTACAAGAAGTGTGCTACAGCCTGACGATCCATGTAGGCAATACGAAGGAGGATCAGGTAATCTGTATAAAAGGGAGCTGCTGATTGAGGCAACAGCATATATAGCTCAAAAGCACTACGATAGAAGTCTTGCCACCTACTGCTATTTGGTCTCTAATGGGGGGAAAAGACAATTCTGATTCAGTGATGGGGTTCTGGTTTTAAACAAAGCTGGAGTTTTGCAGGTCATTAGTTTCCTGATGCAATTTACATTCCCATACAGAAGAATCCAGTTTTTTATTTCATCCCAATTTAAACATTAATTTTTGCCTCACCCTCTTTTTATACATCTAGCATCATAAGAGTTGGAAGAGACTTCCAGGGTCCAACCCCCTGCACAATGCAGGAAATTCACAAATACCCTCTCCCCAGTGACCCCTGTTTCATGCCCAGAAGATGGCAACAAACCTCCAGGATCTCCGGCCAGACTGGCCTCAAGAACAATTGCCTCCTGGCCCCAAAGTGATCAGCATTTCCCTGGATGTGTAAGAAAGGGCCATGGGAACTAAGCACTGATGCAACCCTTCCTGCCCTCCTTCATGATCTGCCTAAATTCACAGAATTCGCATGGCTGTCAGATGGCCCCTGCTTAAAAACCTCCAAAGGAGAGTCCACCCACCTCCCAAGGAAGCTATTAGCCATGTGTGACCGCAATCTGCGGATTGGGATCACACAGATGAAAGGGATTTTTCTGCACACTGGGATTCTCCAGGGGTGCAGAAAAATCTGAAATGTTTTTTAAATCCCCCAAAAGTAAAGGAGTTTTCTCTGCTCTTGCAGAGATAACACTCGTTCCTTACCTGCTTGGTGAAGCCTGGGAGCTGCAGCGGGCTGTTCAGGAGCTACTCTGGGCTCTGCTGCCATAGCAGACACCATGAAATGCTCCGGGCCTGGTGGCAGTAGATGCTGGAAGCCATTTGGAGACATGCTGATGCCATGGTGGACACTGGAAGCAGCTCCAGGCCCTGCTGTGGTGGATGTGGGGAGCCGCACTGGGAGCAACTCCAGGCTTGGAGCAGCTCCCAGACACTGCTGCCACTGAGCTCCAAGGAAGGTGGTTGGGCTGGACTTGTGAAGGGGTGGAGATAAGATCCCCCCCCCCACGAGTTTCTTGGGGCCCCAGTTGTCTATATTAATAGCCAAGTCAGCTAAATATGCAAATATTTAAATCCAATGACTGGAGCTGTGAATGTGCAAGACAGATCTTTCTACTGTTTCTACTAACCTGAAAATGCCCAAAGTTTGCAGGACAATGTGAAGTCTAAAGTAAGTAAACGGTAAAAAAAAACCCAGGATGATAAAAGGATTCACTCAGTAGGTGTTGCTAGGCAACCACAGTATTCCAGGCTTGGTTCTGTCAGTAAAAGGCAGAGGGAAGGAGGCAGGGCCCTTTCCAGGCCTATTTTGGCCTTTGAGGGAGCCATTGGCCCGGGCCTGGCTAGGGTTGCCAGCTCCAGGTTGGGAGAACCTCGTCCCTCCAAGGTTTTCACCCCCAAATCTCTAAAGATTTCCCAACCTGGAGGGGGCAACCCTAAGGAGAAACTGATCTCTAGTTGGGAGAGGTTGGCAACTGAGAAGGAAACAGAAAAGGGGAGAGAGGCTATGGGGGCTTTCGAGAAAGGG
>NW_015170282.1:1330489-1334269 GCF_001447785.1 Gekko japonicus | reverse complement strand
AAAGAGAAAATGGTGGTGGGGAAAATATGGGGGAGGACAAGGAAAAGGTCCTTGCAGGTTCCAATTTGTACTGCCTTAAAGGCAAACAGCTCCATTCAGGAATTAGCCAGAGAACTTGACAAAGTCAGTATGCTTTGCACCGAAGATTGGGCCCAAACTAACCCTCATGTTTGGGATTCATTATCAATAATTCAGCTTTAACAAAGCAGCCATAGTGGGAGGTGCTGGTACAGTTCACACATGTAGGGCCGAGGAGTTAAAACTCCTTACCAGAAAAATACAACAGATGCTACGATTGGCAAAAGACAGAAGAGACCCCCTCACTTCTGCAGGAGTATACCGCATACCCTGTACTTGTGGACAGGTTTACATTGGGACCACACAGCATAGCATCCAGCCAAGAATAAAAGAATATGAAACACTGAAGACTTGGCAAACCTGAAAAATCAGCAGGACACAGTATCTTGTTCCAAGACACCGAAATGCTGGACAACACTTCCAATTACCATGTCAGATTACACAGGGAAGCCATTAAAATTCATAAACATAAACACAATTTCATAAATAGGGCATGGTTTCCTGTCCTGAAAAACACAAAATGCTCTACATCTTACAACAGCACTACAGATAAGATTAGAATTTCAACAGCCAATCCATATGCCAAAGAACCTCCCCAGGAAAGCTCCTCTTAGCGTGGCACAGCCTCGGAAACTCCTACAAGAGAATCTCAGCCCTACCCCACCTTCCTGAGTAGATATAAATTATCTGCCTACCAGTGTTTAAGCTGAGTTAGTGTGAGCTAGCTCAGTTTTTTAGCCTCTGGCTCACACATTTTAGTCTTAGCTCAGGAAGGATGGCTCCGGAGCAAACTAATTTATGCAGTAGCCAAATTGCTCGCTCACACAACTTTAATGCCGGTAGCTCACAAAGTAGAATTTTTGCTCACAGGGCTCCATAGTTTAGAGGAAGTATTGCTGCCTACCATTTTTTTCTTCTCACCTTGACACAGAGAGTACTCCATCTCTCTGTGTTATACCTCTGAGGATGCCAGTCACAGCTGCTGGCGAAACGTCAGGTCCTACAATGCCAAGACCACGGCCATACAGCCCGGAATATCTACAAGAACTAAGGAGTTAAAACTCTCCACTCCTATTTTTTTTATTGGTCACATTTTTATCCTGTCTTTCATCCAAGGAGCGGAGGCTATGGTTGTCCCTTTGATTTTACCTTCACGACAATCCTGTGAGTTAGGTTATGCAGAGAGAGAGAGAGCGGGTGCGCATGCAGCTGGCACATGGGCAGCAATTTTTTTACGACATTCTGCACCCATTGTGCAATCTGATCATAGGCCCTTAGCATCGTGTGCCTGTGGTTCCCCCAAGATGCTAGCATATTGGTTGCGTATCAGGTTTTTGCCACGACTACATATTTACCAGCTCTTGCCTGAAAAAAATGACATCGAGAGCATCTAGGGAAAGTGTGACCTTCTTTTGGAAAACCCCTACCAACCAGAAAAAAGAAAACATCCCTCTGTACCTGAGAATTTCAGATCCTGCTGGGTGCATGGACAGGAGGAGTGTTGGCCTGCAGGGTCCTTTCCACAGTGGGAGTTCTACTGGTAATGCTGAAGGGTCAGCTCTTGAATTCCCTGGCAACAGTAAGATCAGCAAGGAATCGCAGTGACAGACTTCACTTATACCCATTGCAAATCAAGCCCAAATATTTGACCGTCCTTCACAACAGAACACGATGGGCTTCAGTCATAGGTCTTCTCTATGGCTCTTAACCTTTGCCGGTTGGGTGGGTGTAGGCTTGAAACCTCAGAACAAACATAGACAGATAAGAAATTGCTGCAAGGTTCACAAATTACAGTAAATAGACAATAATAAACTTGGTAACAGTGATGCTTCGTGATGTTTAATTCTTTCATCAACATTTGATTTGATGTACTGTCAATAGTGCTTTGATTTGTTAAAGTCATTCAATTGCCTTTGTTCTTGTGTTAAAGATGTATAGAATGTGTTAAAACCACATGCACTGATAAGTTGGCTTCCGATGAAGTTGTAACACGTGGTTTACTGCTGTATCTATTTAAGGAAAGTTGGGTTAGTTACCATTAAGACTTGTTGTCCGAATGTAAGACTGGTTAGCCTGTGTGCTGTTGAAGCTGTATTGGATTAAGACCTGTTAGCCTGTGTGCTGTTGAAGCTGTGAACCTTGCAGCAATTTCTTATCTGTCTATGTTTGTTGTATGAATTGCTGGTCCCCTTATTGTTTACTTTTGAAACCTCAGAAGCCAAAGAAGTGGGTGTATCAGTGGCTGGGGAAGGCTCTCGATGCCAGATTTTTATTTATTTGCATTGTTCGTAGTCCGCCTTTCTCAGCAAAGGGGACATCCAGTTAGCAAAATAAACAGAATTAGGGTTACAAAAATCTAAAACCAAGTAGGTTAAACAGTGCAAAAAAGTATATAGAGGGGATCGTACATACAGCACTGCACATGAAAGCTTATGCTCACAATTAAACTTTGTTGCTCTTAAACGTGCCGCTGAACTCGAACTTTGTTCTGTTGCTTCAGACCCTAAAACCAAGTAGGTTAAACAGTGCAAAAAAGTATATAGAGGGGATCGTACATACAGCACTGCACATGAAAGCTTATGCTCACAATTAAACTTTGTTGCTCTTAAACGTGCCGCTGAACTCGAACTTTGTTCTGTTGCTTCAGACCAACACGTCTACCCCCACCTGAATCTAACGGCATCAGAGAGTACGTCCTAAAATCAGGGGTATCAAACTCATTTGTTATGAGGGCCAGATCGGACATAAATGAGACCTTGTTGGGCCAGGCCATGTGTGTCATAAAAGGTAATAACCGAAGGAAAAAAAGGGGGAGAACTCAACCCAAAATGTAGCTGCGAGCTAAGAAGGTCAAGCTAACAAATTATTATTAAAATATACAAATGTTTATTAGGGTGTACACATGAATAAAACATACATAAGGTTAAAAGAAATAGTCTAAATATCAGACTCAAAGCTATATCATTCAAAGCTGATTGTTATACAGATCCAATTGATGGGTAAAACCTTTGACCTAAGGACCGTACGTGTTTTGGCCCCTTTGGGCCTTCCTCAGTGGTCAATATACTTTATTTTACAATGACACACATCCAAAAATACATGCATACAGAATTTCGTATATATATGTGACCAGGTGTTGCTTATATGCTTTGCATTTGCTACAAGTTAGTATGTTGGGCCATAGATAGTAGCTGTGCAAATTCTCCGAATTGTTCTGGTTGCAAATATCCCATTCGTCAGGATGTGTATGACTTCCATCAAAGATAGTGTCATTGTAAAATAAAGTATATTGACCACTGTGGAAGGCCCGAAGGGGCCGAAACGCGTACGGTCCTTAGGTCAAAGGTTTTACCCATCAATTGGATCTGTATAACAATCAACTTTGAATGATATATCATAAAAGGTAATGCCAGGTAGCGGAGATATAAACTATAAAGAACACAAACACAAAGGGTTGTTTTTTTTACTTAAAATAAAATCATGCTTAAAACATTAGCACTCTTGGTGTCTGATAACTGACACCTTTTGCTCTGAATTATTGCATCAAAATGTCTGCGCTGTTGCAATCTTGAGTATGCTGTTCAGGTGTGTACCTGTAAGCTGCAAGCCTACGATGACGCAGCAGCAGCAGCAGAACTGGAAGAAGAAGCAGAAGACAGCCGGTTCCACTGCGGGCCTGATAGAAGCCCTCCGGGGGCTGCA
>NW_015170282.1:1325771-1329549 GCF_001447785.1 Gekko japonicus | reverse complement strand
CCCCGCCCCCTGCTTCTGGCCGCCCTGCTTCCGGCCCTCATTCAGCCAGGAGGAGGCAGGAGAAGAGGGAGGGTAAGTTGCTTCCTCCCTGCCTCTCCCCACCCCTGCCTGCCTGGGGCCAGGGAGGGCCTTCGCAGGGCTTCCTTGCTCTCCCGCCGGCCTTGCAGGTCCACCGCCAGGCCCTTCATGGGGCTTGGCCGTGCAGCTGCAAGGCTGGCGGCAGCGGCCGGGACCGTTGGGGGCGGGGTGGCCTTATGACACATTTCCGGTGATGTCAGGGGGTGTGGCCTTATGACACACTTCCGGTGATGTCAGGGGGTGTGGCATATGCTAATGAGTTATGCTAATGAGTTCCCCTAGCTCTTTTTCTACGAAATGACCCCTGAGTCTGGCTGCGGGTGACCAGATCAGCAGAGTCAAGGTAGACACGCTTTGAATTCTAGCAATGCCAGAAAAAACTGGAAACGCAATTCATTGTACAATTCATTGCTACCCCGCTTTGGTGTAGCAGATGTAGTACTAATTCATGCATTACAGAATACACAGATTGGGTCAGCGATCCCTACCATGTGCAAGAGTCAAATGTGAACTGTGTATTTGTAATTCCTGCATGCCCGGTGCAATTTTGAACTGGGGCCATGGTATGCATGGAGAAAGAACTTCAGCGCCACCCACAACACCATTTTCCCAACCTCCGATAGCCCAGGGGCATAATTTGGCCTGTTGGGGAAACCCACACGAATAGTGCCCACTTGGGCAGCCGTTTCAGGTCAGGAAAATGGCACCAGGACCAGTGTTCCCTCTAAGCTGAGTTAGTGTGAGCTAGCTCACAGTTTTTTAGCCTCTGGCTCACACATTTTTGTCTTGGCTCAGGAAGGATGGCTCCAGAGCAAACTAATTTATGCAGTAGCCAAATCGCTCACTCACAACTTTAATGCCAATAGCTCACAAAGCAGAATTTTTGCTCACAAGACTCCACATCTTGGAGGGAGCATTAACCAGGAATTTGCACTAAAGGGTTCCAAAAGAACCTGTAACTCACACCTGTGTACTCTTTAATGTGTGAATTGGTTAGACCGCAGGGAAACCTGGCTTCTAATCCTCATTTAGTCATGGACTTCACTGGGTGACCTTGGGCCAGTCATGCTCTTTCAGCCTAAACTACCTCACAGGGTTGTTGTGAGGATAAAACAGAGGAGTGGAGAATGACGTCTGCCACCCTGGGCTCCCTGGCAGAAGGGAGATTTGAAAGCAGACTGCAAAATTATGTCTTGTCTTAAAACTGAGTTTGGGTACAAAGTCTTTGTTTCTCTGGTGTGTGGGTTCAGACAGGCATACAAAAAACGAACACTGCTTTCATAGATACAGCATCCTTGGGCTTGCCTTCTAGTGCAGTCCCAAGAACGTTAATCTTGGGCTTAAGCCCCACTGTATAATTTTCCATGGGATATTGGATGGTAGCTGGTTTCCTTAATGGTTTTCTCCAGTCTCTAAGGGATCCCTCTGAGTGTGATCTGCTGCCCCCTTGCGGCAGATAAGTGAACAGCTACTTTTGCATCTTAAGAGAAGACGGGGAAAACTTGACCTAAAAGGGATTTGTTGTCATCGTTTTAAAATCTCTCCCTCTCTTTGAAGCTGACTTCAGCCACCTATTGAAAGTCACCCATAAATCTTCAACCACCAGGTCATCTTCAAATCCTGTAATTGACTACAACTTCAAAGAAGCCCCTGTCAGCCATGAAACAGAACAAAAATCCTCCCAAACAACAAGTTTTGTTTTCTAGCTAAGTGGTAAAATGTCTTTATTTAAGTATGCTGTCAAGAAATATTTAGCCTGATCTCATCAGATTTCAAAAGCTAAGCAGGGTCGGCTCTGGCTAGTATTTGGAGGGGAGACCACCAAGGAATACCAGGGACATGATGCAGAGAAAGGCAATGGCAAACCACCTCTGCTTGTCTCTTGCCTTGAAATTTTATTTATTTATTTATCAAGTTAGATTTGCTAGGCTGTCCTTCCCTACAGTAGGGCTCAGGGCGGCTTACAAGATGATATACAAGTTCTCAATTTAAAATCTAAATTAAAACCAACCGATAGGCATCAATAGATAAAACAGTATACATGTACAAGTATAAGAGGGCAGAAAAAAATTCACCTTCCCCGCCTTTCCGACGGGGAGGGGTTTCGAGGGATGGGGAAATGGTTGAGAGCGCCCCGTCACTATCCTCAACCAAAGGCCCAGCGGAATATCTCTGCCTTTCATACCCTGCGGAAAGGTATTCCTGCAGGGCACAGATGTCTTCTGGCAGAGAGTTCCACTGGGCAGGGGCCAGGGCTGAAAAAGTCCTGGCCCTGGTTGAAGACAGCCAGACTTCTGTTGGGTCAAGGACCACCGGGAGGGTATGCCCTGAGCGTAATGCTCTTCCAGGGGCGTACTGGGAAAGGCGGTCCCGAAAGAATGTGGATCCCTGACCATTAAGGGCCTTAAGAGTCAAAACCAAAACCTTGAACCTGATCCAGGGTCACCATAAGATGGCTGTGACTTGATGGAATTTTACACACACACATACAGACACTCGAAGTGTGGTTGGCACATGGTGAAATTACAGGCCTTGCACGCAGTGACAGATCCATCCAGCAGGTGTCACCGATGTGGTATATTTCCATGCCACCTTCCTCACCTGCATCTTTATAGAGGCAGACAAAGGTGGAGTCGCTGTCATCATGAATAGATCAGATGACATCCAGGAGGCGCAAAGTCAACTCTCAAATACTGCTTTTTACAAACAACTGGACTCAGACTCCACACAGGAGTACAAAAAAAAAGAACTAAACAAGATTATAAAGGAATTAATTACCCCTGCACATTCAGAAACAAATCCTTTCAGACACACCACAGGAACCTTGACCAAGCTACCTTTTATCTTCTACCCAAAATCCACAAACCGGGCAACCCAGGATGTCCCATTGTCTCAGGCATAGGCACGATCGCCGTGGGGGTATCTGGATATATGAAATCATAGAATCATAGAATGTTAGAGTTGGAAGGGATCTTGTAGGTCATCTAGTCCAACCCCCTGCACTCTGCAGGAGCATAGCCAAAAGATAGCCCTACAACTTACCCGAAAGATGGTCGTCCAGCCTCTGCTTGAAAACGTCCAGCAAAGGAGCATCCGCCACCTCCCGAGGCAGTCTGTTCCACTGCTCAACCACTCTTACAGTTAGGACGTTTCTCCTGATATTTAGCTCCCTGATATCGACTCCCTTGTAATTTCCACCCATTAGATCTAGTCTTGCAATCCGGAGCAAGAGAGAATAGATCTGTTCCATCTTCTACATGACATCCCTTCAAATACTTGAAGACTGCAATCATGTCCCCTCTAAGCCTTCTCTTTCCCAGGCTAAATGTACCCAACTCTTTCAGCCTTTCCTCATAAGACTTGGATTCCAATCCTCTCACCATCCTGGTTGCCCTCTTCTGGACACGCTCAAGCTTGTCAACATCCTTCCTAAAATGTGATGCCCAAAACTGGACACAGTACTCCAGGTGAGGCCTAACCCTAGCAGAATAGAGCAGAACTACCAGCTCCCACGATCTGGACACAATGCTTCTGTTAATGCATCCTAAGATTGCATTAGCTTTCTTCGCAGTCACATCGCACTGCAGGCTCATGTTTAGCTTGTGATCAACCAGAACACCTAGATCCCTTTCACATGTCAAGCCAAGTCCCATTCTATATCTGTGCCTTTGATTTTTTGTACCTATGTGTAGGACTTTGC
>NW_015170282.1:1318662-1323053 GCF_001447785.1 Gekko japonicus | reverse complement strand
CACACTAACTCAGCTTAGTGTCGTCGTAAGGATAAAATGGACAAAAGGAGAAAAATGTAAGCCACTCCGTGTCCCCAATACGGAAAAAGGCAGAGTATACATGAAATAGATCTGTTTTTACCTCACAATGTGAAGCAGCTTAGGCTGACAGCATGCAGCTGGCCCAAACTCACCCAGCAAGCATAGCACGGACTTGAACCCAAGCCTTCCTAAGGGACGGTGGCTTTGCATACCTCCCAGGTTTATCCCTGTCATCTCCCACTAAAACATCTCAGACAGCAGGTATTAGGGGAAACCTTTCCTCTGCCTTCGACACAGTCAGGCTATTTATTTTGTTATTTTATTTAATTCATCTGTACCCCCGCCTTTCTCCCCAATGGGGGGACTCAAAGCGGCTTCCATCCTCCTCTACGTCTCCATTTTGTCCTCACAACAGGGCAAGGCACATGCTCCAAAGAGTTCCCAACAAGGCCCCCCCCACCCAGAACTCGAATAGATTCTGCTGTCTTAATATTTTATTTATTTAGTTGTATCCCATCTTGAAAGTCCCTTGGACTGCAAGAAGATCAAACCAGTCAATCCTAAAAGAAATCAACCCTGACTGTTCCCTGGAAGGCCAGATAATGAAACTGAAGCTCAAAGACTTTGGCCACCCAATGAGAAGGGAGCACTCACTGGAGAAGACCCTGATGCTGGGAAAGACTGAAGGTCAAAGAAGATGGGGATGGCAAAGGATGGGATGGTTAGACAGTGTCATAGATGCAACGAACATGAAGTTGAGCAAACTTCAGAGGACGGCGGAAGACCGGAAGGCCTGGCGTGATCTGGTCCATGGGGTCGCGAAGAGTCGGACTCGACTGTGGGACTGAACAACAAAATCCCATCTTTCTGTTCAAAGGAACAGTCGGGATTCCTAACAAATATGAAACATCATATTGAAGTAAAGACCTACGGTACTAAACTATTGAGATGCCCCTTTCTTATTCACACAGAGTGCCTCCCACCCTCCACAACCCCTCTCCCACAGGTTCAGGGTTGCAAGTAGGTCAGGTCGTCACACGTCTACCCAGCCCACGTTAATAATTGCTCCTCACTCAGCCATTGCACAGTTATTGGGGTTGGGAACTCGAATATTGTTCCATTCACACGCTGCCACCATTTAGTCATGTGTGTGTGTGTGTGTGTATGACAAGATAGCCTGTGATTAGCACACTCTGATTTTGTCTTCACTAAATCCAGCTGTACTCCACATCAACAGGAATATATATGGCAACCCCATAGGGTTATCAAGGCAAGAGGCACTTAAAGCTGGTTTGCCATTGTCTGCCTCTGTGTAGCAACCCTGGATTCCTTGGTAGTCTCCCATCCAAGTACTAACTAGGACTGACCCTGCTTAGAGGAGGAGGAGGAGGAGAGATTGGATTTATAACCCGCACTTCACTTGAAGACTTAGAGCACTTATAATCTCCTTTCCCTTCCCACAACAGGCATCCTGTGAAGTAGGTGGGGCTGAGAGAGCTCTTTCGAGGACTGCTCTTGAGAGAACAGCTCTGAGAGAACTTGTGACTGACCCAAGGTCACACCAGCAGCTGCATGTGGAGGAGTGGGGAATCAAACCCAGCTCTCCCTGATTAGAATCCGCGCTCCTAACCACTACACCAAACTGGTTCTCAGTTGATATCCAGACAACCAAGATCAGTTCCCCTGGAGAAAATGGCTTCTTTGGAGGGCGGACTCTATGGCATTGTACCCTGCTGAGGCCCCTCCCCAAACCCCGCCCTCCCCAGGCTCCACCCCCAGAGCTGGCAACCCTAGAAGTTGATGAGGCTTTTTCAATTGACAATTACAACAATGGCTCTCCGTGAGCCACAGAGTGAAAACTACTGATGTAGGGCAACTTGGGGGAAGAACCCAGGCCAGTAGTAGAGCCGCCCAGTTAATTAGTTAATTGGTCCAATAAGCCGAGCAATCAGTCCAGCTAGTTCAGTGCCTCCTAGTTCAGTAAGTCCTTAGTCACTCCAGCAAAGAACAGTCCTTCCTAACACCTGAGGTAGCAGCAGGGGTCATTTCGGGGGGGAACGCGGGGGAACGCAGTTCCCCCGGGTGAGGTGCAGGGGGTGGGGCACATGATGAAGCCCCGCCCCCTGATTCCGACCGCCCCGCTTCCAGCCCTCATTCAGCCAAGAGGAGGCAGAAGAAGAGGGAGGGTAAGTTGCTTCCTCCCCGCCTCTCCCTACCCCTGCCTACCTGGGGCCAGGGAGGGCCTTTGCGGGGCTTCCTCGCACTCCCGCTGGCCTTGCAGGTCCACCGCCGGGCCCCTGATATCAGGGGGTGTGGCATATGCTAATGAGTTATGCTAATGAGTTCCCCTAGCTCTTTTTCTACGAAATGACCCTTGGGTAGCAGGTTTATAGAATTATTCACTGAGTGGACAAGAGAGTTCACAAAGAGAATTTTTTTCTCCCTTTCCCAAAATACTAGAATTCAAAGGTATCCAATGAAGCTGATGGGCAGTAGATTCAGAACGGACAAAGGGAAATACCACTTTACACAGAAAGTGATTACAATGTGGAATTCACTGCCAGAGGGTGTAGTGATGGCCACAAGCATAGCTTTAAAAGGGGGTTAGATAGATTCAGGGAGGAGAGGTCTGTCAGTGGCTCCTAGCCATGATGACTGAGGGGAACCTCCAGGGGTCATTTCGTAGATAAAGAGGTGCAGGAGCTCATTAGCATAACTCATTAGCATAACTCATTAGCATATGCCACACACCCTGACATCATCAGAAGTGTGTCAGAAGGCAACACCCACCGCTCAGTCTCCACTGGACTGTTTTTGATTGCTAGCTATTTGGGGGGGGGGAACGTGCAGATCTGTCCTCGCAGAGGAGGGAGAGCTTGTACCTGAATAAAACTTGGTCTTAAAGGTACCGCTGGACTGTTTTGGACTGGGAGAGCTCTGCAACTTACCTGGCTGCTTCTTGCTCTGACTGAGGGCTGCTGGGAGCAGGGGGTGGGGCTTGTTGCATGTGCCCGCCCCCTGGGCTCTCTACTGCCGGAGCTCCGCTCCTGTGCGCTCCTGCAGGAAATGAGCCCTGGGAACCTCCATATTTAGAAGTAGTCAACCTCTGAATCCCAGTGCCAGGAGACAACATCAGGGGAAGGCCTCGGCCTCTATGCCCTGTTGTTGGCCCTCCAGAGGAACTGGCTTTCCACTGTGTGAGACAGGATGCTGAACTAGATGGACCACTGGTCTGATCCATCAGGGCTCTTCTTGTGTTCTTATGACAGAACCCAGGGCCTTCTGCTCTGCTAGACTCATGCTCTGCTACTGAGCCATATCTCACCACCTCGCCCCAGTGGCAAAACACCAGTTTCCTCAAACATATTCCCCTTCCGAACTGGGGCAGCAAGATAACGGATCCTTGTCTCTGCTACTAGCCTTGCCACTAACGTTCTGTCCAATTTACGAGGCTGTTGGAAGAAGTGCAAATGTTTTCAGATTTCCCACCCAGAATAAAATTGCACTTGGTCTCTGATGGCTAATGCAGGTTAGTTGAGCTCCATAAAACTTAGCTCGGAAAGAAGCAAAAACGGACAGGTGATACTTTGACGTTCCACACTTGGTGCTTAACGGCTCCCAGAGGCCACCCAGTGTTATGTTTGAGCAGATGGTTTTATGGGTTGGTAATTCTGGAAGAACCGGCTGTTGGCTGTGAGCTGGAAAGTAAGCCCACTAGCAATAGAGCCAGTTTACCGCTCTCTGGAAAAGAACTAGAACTCTGTCTCCTGGTTTATAGTTTTATGAGTCTCATTTCTGTGTGAACTGTACCCATGTGGGTGGTGGGTTGGAGGTCTTGTGTTCTCTTTCCTTTCCTTGAGGGTTCTGTTCCTTACAAGCATGGACAGCTTCAAGAGGGAACTGGATAAACATATGGAGCAGAGGTCCATCAGTGGCTATTAGTCACAAGCAGTGTTCCCTCTAAGCTGAGTTAGTGTGAGCTAGCTCACAGTTTTTTAGCCTCCAGCTCACACATTTCTGTCTTGGCTCAGGAAGGAGGGCTCTAGAGCAAACTAAGTTATACCGCAGCCAAATCACCTGCTCAGAACTTTAATGGCAGTAGCTCACAAAGTAGAATTTTAGCTCACAAGACTCCACAGCTTAGAGGAAACATTGGTCACAAGGCATAGATAGGAACTCTCAGGCTGGGGCAAGGGATGCTCTGTATTCTTGGTGCTGGGGGGTGGCAACAGTGGGAGGGCTTCCAGTGTCCTGGCCCCACTGCCGGACCTCCTGATGGCACCTGGTATTTTTGGCCACTGTGTGACAGAGTGTTGGACTAGATGGGCCAATGGCCTGATCCAACATTGGCTTCTCTTATGCTCTTATGT
>NW_015170282.1:1309481-1318645 GCF_001447785.1 Gekko japonicus | reverse complement strand
AGGTCTGCCCCCGACAGCCCGATTGTTTCTCTCACGTTTTAATCTTTTCCTCGATTCATATTCTCCCCCACTTTCTTCCCATCTCCAGTTTAGAGGAGTCCATATCACCTGAAAGGCCGGGAACAGAAAGAGGCTGTCTTTCCATGACTCTGCAAACCACGCCCCCTGGGTCCAACACTTTAAATGGAGAAAATGGCTGCTTTGAAGGGGGGACTCGATATCACATCACTGATGAAGTCGCTCCGCTCTCCAAATCCCGCCTTCCCAGGCTCCACCCCCAAATCTCCAGGCGTTTTCTAACCCAGATTTGGCAACCCTACCTGTACCTAATGCCGCTGCTTTAGCAATAAGAATGGCACTCTGCCTATGCCCAGAAGCACTCTCATCTCCCACACTGCTGGTGACTTGTATTCTAGCCTGACACCGCCGCTTGAAAACTATTGCCCGGCACATCGCTCCCATCTGAAATCCAGCATCGTTTCTGTAGTTCTGCCCTGTGAAAATGAGGCGACCGCCCATAGAGCTGCCCTTTTTTAGTTGCTTCATGGAATGCCTTTTTTTTTTTAATCAGCTGAAAGGGGGAGGTTGTGTCTGGCTTGTGATTTCAGCAGTCGCCCCTGCAGCCACTTTGCGGCAGTTTCAAAACTCTGCGTCAGCAGAGACAGACGGCTGTCTGCTTTGGCCAGTCAGTTACAAAGATATGAAGGACGGCTAGCCAGGAGTAGGCCTCAGCTGGGTGTAGATAAGCATGTGTTTTCTTACACGGCTTTTGGCCTGAATCTTACAGATAGGGGGTGGTTTTCAGTCTGTAAACACTTCATGGTTTACCACCCAAGCAATGTTCCCTCTAAGCTATGGAGTCTTGTGAGCAAATATTCTACTTTGTGAGCTACTGGCATTAAAGTTGTGAGCGAGCAATTCGGCTACTGTGTAAATTAGTTTGCTCTGGAGCCATTCTTCCTGAGCTAAGAGAAAAATCTGTGAGCCGGAGGCTAAAAAACTGTGAGCTAGCTCACACTAACACAGCTTAGAGGGAACACTGCACCCAAGTGACTGCTGCTGTACCCACAACACAATGAGCAGGATCTTACAAAGAGCAAGCACAACATCACTGAGGGACACACAGAGATCTTTTGCATCATCCCCCAAGACCTTCTAAAAGCTGGTGGTAAAGACCAAGAAGAAGAAGAGGTTGGATTTACACCGCCCTTCACTACCCGAAGGAGTCTCAGAGTGGCTTACGATCCCTCTCCCTTCCCTTCCCCACAACAGACATCCTGTGAGGTAGGTGGGGCTGAGAGAGCTCTTTCGAGAACTGCCCTTGAGAGAACGGCTCTGAAAGAGCTTATGACTGGCCCAAGGTCACACCAGCAGCTGCATGTGGAGGAGTGGGGAATCAAACCCGGTTCTCCCAGATTAGAGTCTGCGCTCTTAACCACTACACTAAACTGGCTCTCACATGCTAGTCTTTAAGATGCCTCAAGATTCCTGTTTATTCTTTGTTAGCAAATAGTTGACACAATAGTTGTGCTAAAAGTGGCAAACGGACTACAGGCTGAGGCTAAAACGAGTTGGGCCTAATCTGAGGAAAAATCATTCATTTATTATATTTTTCCCCTGCCACTTCCAGCATTGTGGGAGCCACTAGAATTACACCTGATCTACAGTAGGGTTCTTAATACTACCTCAGCAAATGCTGAGAGATTTGGGGCGGAGGCTTGCGGAAGGAAGTGGTCTGGACGATATGACATCACTTAGTTCTAGGTGATGCTCTTGCCTGCCTCACCTAGTCTTCATGGTCTTCAACATAGAGGAAATTCTTAAAGAGTGATTATGAGGCTGCCTCCCCCCCCCCATTCTGCAATTCTTTCAGAGGTGGGAAATTGGGGGTAGGGACTAGTAATTCCCCACCTCAGGCTACAGTGATCAGTTCTGATGGACAAAATGGCAGCTTTGGAGGGTGAACTCTATGGTGTCCGATAGAGTCCAGGAGAAATGAAAGTCCTATAGTGACATCCCGTCCCTGCTGAGTTCTCTTTCCTGTCAAACGTAGCCTTCTCCAGGCAATGCCCCCAAATCTTCCGGAATCCCGCAGCCCAGAGTTGGCAACCCTATTTAAGACCACCCCGCCATGACAATGGTTGAGAACAACCCCTAGGATAAAACCAGCCCATATAACTGAGGAAGGATTTTCACACACACACCACAAATAATCGTCTTTATTATCATTAGAAAGTGGCTCCCGTGTGGTTGTGTGATGTATAGAGTTGCCAGACGGTTCCTAACAAAAATAGTGGACACTTTTGATAAAATTTATAGACACCCTTCACACACATGTGTTCTTATTTCTGGGACTTACTTCTGAGTTGACCTACATAGCATTTCTCCCTAGGTGATTTCTGGTTAGGCTGAGAGTGTGTGACTGGCCCAGGGTTACCCAGTGAGCTTCCATGGCAGAGTCGGGATTAGAACCTGGGTCTCCCAGATCCTAGTCTGGCACTAACACCTACACCATACAGTAGGTTCCCAGAGCCCTGCCGGAGATGAGCGATCCCCTGCTCTGTGGCCCCTCCCCCAGCACTGATCAGCTGGCCAGCGGTGGGAGGGACTTACCAGCAGCAAACTGAGGACTGGGCCTCTGTTGCCAGCAACACAGCGATGTCACTTCCGGGGCACACCGGAAGTGACGGCATCACATCGCCAGCAACATGGGGGCGATCTGGTATTTCAGCAAAAACTCTATGGTAGACACCCCGTCACTTCCCTAACCATACCACACATAGTCACATACCATACCACACATGACGTCACATGGGGCAATGTGATGACGTCACTAACCCTAACCATACCACACATAGTCTCTTAGTTTAACTGATCTTGGCAATTGTACTCTGCAAAGAGGGCCTCTACTATTGCCAGGGTTCCTTGGAAATGCCGGGATAGTTAAACTAGTATAAATCTGATTGTGCAGCTTCAATTTTATCAAGCTGCAGAAGTTTACCAGCTACTGCTAAATTGTCCACTCCACGGGTATCTTCTAAGCATCCTGGGAGAAACAGCCCTGCAAATGAAATTCTTCAGAAGATATTTGTGGCTCTTCAGAATTACCTCTAAATTTCTTCCGTAGCAGAGGGAGTGGACAGGAGAACAAGGCTTCATTTTAGCCCTGGGCTTCCAGGAACAGTCTAAGTGCCACTGGGCATGTGCAGAGCGCCTTTCACTCACCACTGTATAATACCAGCTCACAGTTTTAGGCCAATGTTAAACATGTGATTAGACAGGAGGGCCTGGCGTGATGTGGTCCATGGAGTCGCGAAAAGTCGGACTTGACTGTGTGACTGAACAACAACAACAACAAACATGTGATTAGGATCTCCCATGGTTCTTTAAAGCTGTGAATGTGGAGAGAAGTTGGAGTAGGGCTATGATACTGAGGAGAGGTTATTTTAACTCCTTCCCTGGTCTGTTTTCCCGTGCCCCTCTCATCTTCCTCCACATACCAATGGGGGGAAACAGACCGATACCCTCAGGGTCTCTAACGGTGAAGGGTTGAGATTGAGAAAATGGGAATCAAAGGAGGGAGATTTGTTTCAAAAAACCCTCTCCTCAGTTTACTGGCCCTGATCCAAATCACCGCCCTGCAGCTTTTAGCCTTTAAAAGCCCCACAGGGGATCATCACCACAGATCTCCCAGGCCCCATTCAGTTGGGCCCTCTAAAAAGTCTGAGCGTGACAATTGTTTATCTGGATACCAGATTCCAGAGCCCTTTTACTACCATTCTTCTTTAGAAATGCAAATGAAGGCCCCTGGCTCTTTCCCCCCCCTCAAACAGTGTAACATGAGGGAAACCCCCCCCCCCCTCGATTGGGTAGCCAGATGTGTTAGGGCCACAGGGGCTGACTAAGAATTTCTCCTCAGAGTAGAAATGAAAATAAATTTGTTTCCTGTGGACTGCAGCCGGTGGATCTCCTTCTGGATTTCTCCACCCCCAATGAAACTTTGCCGTCCCTGGGCCCCTGCTTTCGTCCCATCAGCAGTCTGTAGCATTGCCAGGTCCCCTCAACGCTCTGGCGGGGGAATTTGGGGAGGCGTTCTGGGGGTGGGTAGGGACGCCCCCAAGCCCCATCCCAAGACCAATCACCCACGAATCGCCACTGGGAAATGAGCCCCATGAGCCGCACCCCCCAAGCCCGCTTGCAAAAAGACCCTTTAAAGGGTCTTTTTGTGAACGGAGTGTGCGGCCAGCGACAGCCCCTCTCCCTCCCTCCTGAAAGATTTAAACAGCCCATCAGCTGATTATTGGGCCGCCTTCTCCCCACCGATCAGCTGAAGCCTTTTGAATCTCGCAGGAGGGGAGGGAGGTGGGTGGTCATTCTTGGGGGTGGGGCTTCCCCCACTGGCCAGCTGGCCAGCGGCAGACTGGAGCCCCCAAAAGCGGGGGAACTCCCACCTGGACCTGGGGGCTGGCAACCAGTGTTCCCTCTAAGCTGAGTTAGTGTGAGCTAGCTCACAGTTTTTTAGCCTCCGGCTCACACATTTTTTGTCTTCGCTCAGGAAGGACGGCTCCAGAGCAAACTAATGTATGCAGCAGCCAAATCGCTCGCTCACAGCTTTAATGCCAGGAGCTCACAAAGTAGAATTTTTGCTCACGAGACTCCACAGCTTAGAGGGAGCATTGCTGGCAACCCTAGCAGTCTGAGTATAATCGGGTCCCTTCTTCTCACAGCCAGTAGGTAGGGTCGTCAGCTCCGGGTTGGGAAACACCTGGAGATTCGGGGAGGGGAGCCTGGGGAGGGAGGGACCTCAGCGGGGTAGAATGCCATAGAGACTCCACCTTCCAAAGCAGCCATTTTCTCCAGGGGAACTGATCTCCGTAGCCTGGAAATCAGTTGTAATTCTGGGAGATCTCCAGTCACCACCTGAAGGTTCACCCCACCAAAGTTCACTGTGACAAAAATGATTCTATTACATACAGTCCACAAACGTGCTTCTTCTTTTGTTCATTTATTTTACGTCATCCAGTGCTGCTGCTGCTTCCAAACAACTACCAAACAACAAACAACAACGTATTTTCTATGTAAGTATTCCGTTTCCCCCAATGCTTCGTCAGGTCGCTTTTGTATACATGGAGCCAATGCTCTTCACCTCCTACTCTGAGTTAATCTTGTGTTTTCCTTTGGCATCTGCTGGCTTTCACTGTGGGTCCAATTGTGGCTTGAACCATCTGAAGGGGACACTCTAGCATTTGGCTAAAAACTCTATGGTCGCCATAGAGTTTTTAGCCAAATGCTAGAGTGTCCCCTGCACAATGTGCCTGGCGTGGTGACATCATCGCGCCGGGCACATTGGGCACAGTGGGGCTCTTCAGGGGCAGGGCTCCCCCACTGGTCAGCTGCCCGGTGGCCAATTGTGGGCCCCAAAATCAAAGGAAACCCCGCCCCCATCGAGGCATCACCGCATCAGGATAGGCCAGGCTGAGAGCTTCTAATTGGCCCACAGTCACTCTGTGAGCTTCTACGGTTGATCCTCCCAGGATAGTCCAACACTCTATCTACTACATCATGTTGACTATCAGTCGAGTACCGGATTTGCTTCAAGGTCCTGGTTATGTCCTTTAAAGCCCTATGCAGCCTGGGACCGACATAACTAAGGAACCGCCTCTGCCCATATATGCTCCGGAGGGCCTTGTGCGCCATGAACCATCATCTGCTGGTTGTCCCCAGCCAGAGGCACAATCACTTAGCCTCAACCAGGGCCAGGGCTTTTTCTGCCTGGTGGGACATCCTCCCGATCAAGATCAGGGCCCAGTTTCGCAGGGCCCGCAAAATGGAGCTGTTCCGCCAGGGCTTCGGGTGAGGCAGTGGGCATCCATCAATTGGCCTTCCCTGCTGCAGCTGCTGCAGTTCTGCTATTGGTAGGCGGCTATCGGTAAGATCTTTGTGGCTCAGCCGCGGCCCAATTGTTCCCAGCTTTAGGACTGCTGAATCTGTAATTGCTGCTATGCCTATCTTTTAACTGTTTTAACTGCTTTTATCGTTTGAGATTCACTTTTAATTGTCTATTGATTGTAATTTATAGTTGTAACTCGCCCAGAGCCCAATTGCGGGAAGGGTGGGGTATAGATGGACGGATGGACGGATGCTGGCTCTTGTATTTACACCTGCTGACTTGGTTACCACCAATAAGAGACAGCTCTGACGTTCAGGGCTGGATTTAGAGGCAGAGTGTGGGAAGAAGCAAAGAAATACAAATATGCTACTCTTAGAGTTTCCACTTTGATTTGGGAAATCCAGCAAACTCTCCCTGATGGGGCTGGCCTTGGTCTCAGCAGAGGGAGAGTGAGGGGCTCAGTATAGCAGGGGGGGAGTATTCTTTACATTTCGTAGCAACAAGGGCTCTTTTTGCAGCAGGAACTCCTTTGCATATTAGGCGACACACCCCTAATGTAGCCAATCCTCCAAGAGTTTACAGAGCTCTTCTTACAGGGGCTACTGTAAGCTCTTGGATTGGCTACATTAGGGGTGTGTCGCCTAATATGCAAAGGAGCTCCTGCTACAAAAAGAGCCCTACACGGCGGGCGCACAAGGGCACCGCTGTGTACTACTGATGTTGTTCCTATGCTCGCGTGCTCTCTTTGTCCCTTACACATGCACATTTTTAAAAAAAATACTAATGAAAAAAAAAATTGCTGACTGGAGTTTCAGAGAAAATTGCCTCCTAAAGGAACTATCTTCTTACTTACCACAAAATATATAACCATGTTTCACCCAGAGCCAATTCTTCTCTCCTTCATCCTCCCTGTCCCCCCAGCCCCATTTTGGACACTACGGGAATAAATTCCATGTTCCTTCAGGTGCAATGAATGTTCCTAGGCCATTCAAAACATGTAGTGATGATTTATATAGCCAGGAAGCAGGTCTTAAATCACAGATCGTTTCCAATTTCATAGCAGAAAATGGGTTTCTTGGGTGGGGGGAAACAATTCAAGTGGGAGATTGATGCAATACTGCAAGCTAGGGAAATTCTGACTCTCTGAATCGATTCCAAGAAACTTTTCATTAAAAAAAGGAAGCCGTTCTCTATTCTTTTTGGGTTTTTTGCCTGAGGGGACAATGACTTTTGTGATTCACTTCTGCATTCAGAGAGAAGCTTAACGTTCAAAGTCCAGACTAATTATAACACACCCCTTCATTATAGTCTTTAAATGTGCTGCGGCCTTTGAAATAGGTTTCCTGGGTCTTTCTTAGCTGGCTGTAGGGTTCTCAACCTCTAGGCTGGGTCTGGAGTTCTCCAAGAATTACATCTAACCCTACAAATTATAGAGATCGGTTCTCCTGGAGGAAGTAGCAGCTCCAGAGGGTGAACTCTGTGGTAGTCCATAGCTTCTAGGTGAAACTCCTCCCTCCACAGACACACACACAAATCTCAAGGAGTTGCTCAGGCCACACTTGGCAACCCAAGTTAGCTCAAATATACTGAGTTAAGGTACATATTCAAAATTCAATCACACGCCTGAATAAAATCTATATTGCTATTCCCCCCCTCCCAATCAGTCTACTTTCCTTGATAGCACCAAGCCCATAACTATAATCAGTTCGACAGCTGTGTGGGAATTCTCATCAACAACACTGTTGCTTCCCACCGCTGTGCATCAAGATATGTGAAAACAGCTGGGAAAATAGATGTTTTCATATGAAAACTAGGACTGTGAATCCCCAAATTCCCACACTGAAAATATACATGTACATTTCTGCTTTGGGTCATTACTATGTTATCTGGAGTCGTAAACATAAATCCAGGGTTCTTAGGCATTATGAAAAACATCTCCTGCAAAAAAAATCTATGTTGTTTTTCATGCTCGGGTGTTTGTTTTTCTTTGATTCTCCTGATTTCCCCAGCAAGGCATTTCTCACTTTCAACTGGATCCTTGCAAGGGATTCAGGAGTGTTCCCAGCCAATCACTGTTAGAGGCAAGCCCAGAGAAGGTATTTTTAAGGCCCACAGCTGCTGTTCTAAGCTGGACAGCATTTTTAGGGGAATGAAGGACCCACCTGGAACTCCTTATATAGTAGTAGTAAATTAATATGGTACCCCTATAGTGGACACCCAGTGTGAAGACGTGTCTCAGCTATGGGATGATTGATTAATCACATATAATCATACATATATGTTGTATTTGTTTTTTAAAAATTGAACTATTTTCAGCAATAGCTTTTTTTATACATAATTTTTTATTGTTTTCTGACTACAAAACTACAAACAGCCCAACACTAACACTATACCTAAAATAAGCTATACAAGGATCATATATAATAATTAAATGCATATTTAGTAAAGCTCTCTCTATAAAAATAGTTTTTGGAATATTGCTAATTTCTACTGCTTCGATTACAGACTGGTAATTATGAAATTGAATCAAGTAAATACAGACAAATAAGACTTTTAGGCTTTTACAATTCTACTAAATCTGTTACTTTCCTTTATCTTTCTTCTTTGTATATTTCCATTTGACTTTCAGGACTTTTGGGGCTGCCGCCCGTAATTCTAATTCAGAGTCTTCTTCCGGATTACGACTCGCTATTGATTTGGATTCTTCTGTCCCCTGTGTGCTGCTTTTTTCTTCAGTGTTTTGTTCCTCTGCTGTATCTTTTTTATTCGCTGGTCTTCGTTGCTGTTCCAAGAACAGCTTCGCTTTTAAAACAGAGTCTATCTTTCCTTTTTTATCTTTGTAGTTGATGACCAATCCTTTGGGTACTATCCATCTGTAGGGGGTGGAGTTTTTCTGCAAAAGCTGGTTAAATTTTTGTATTGTATCCTCTTCCTTCTTATTTCAAATGGAATGTCTTTTAAGACTCTGATTTCTTCGTCTTTGATTTTTAAGGTAGTCCCATTTGTGGCCTTGCACCACGTCTCTTGTTGGTCTTTTACAGAATCTCGCCACTATCTCCCCAGGCAGGTTCTTTTTCTTAATAAATTCTGGATATGTCCAATAGACTAAGTCCAGATTGCTTGGCAATGTGTCCGCCGTTAAACCTGTCATTGGGGCCTTTCAGGTTCTCATCTTGCTGTTCAGGAACACTTTGAAATCTCAGAACATATGCTGATTTTTCCATTTGTAGTCTTAAAAGTTGGTCTTTATCAGAGGATCTTTGTTTTTCCATCA
>NW_015170282.1:1308866-1309014 GCF_001447785.1 Gekko japonicus | reverse complement strand
GCTTCACAATTGCCAGCCCTGGTAGGGAATGCTAGGATCCTACTTGCCCATTGTCTTTAGATACGAAGCTTGAGGTAAGAAGAGCTCTGTAAACTCTTGGAGGATTGGCTACATTAGGGGTGTGTCGCCTAATATGCAAAGGAGTTCC
>NW_015170282.1:1304634-1304757 GCF_001447785.1 Gekko japonicus | reverse complement strand
CACCAGCAGCTGCATATGAAGGAGTGGTGAATCCAACCCAGTTCTCCCAGATTAGAGTCTGCGCTGCTAACCACTGCACCAAACTGATGCAAGGACCAAACAGGAATAACAAGCTTAGGTTAT
>NW_015170282.1:1290423-1304342 GCF_001447785.1 Gekko japonicus | reverse complement strand
AAGGTCGGTAATTCAGCAGTTCGAGACCCGAGTGGGCCGCATGACGGAGTGAGCTCCCGTCTCTAGTTCCTGCCAACCTAGCAGTTCGAAAGCAAGAAATTGCAAGTAGATAAATAGGTACCACTTCGGTGGGAAGGTAACAGCGTTCCGTGCGCCTTGGTGTTTAGTCATGCCGGCCACATGACCACGGAAACGTCTTCGGACAGCGCTGGCTCTTCGGCTTTGAAACGGAGATGAGCACCGCAACCCTAGAGTCGGATTCGACTGGCTTTCGAGCAAGGGAACCTTTACCTTTACCTTTTTTACTCTATTTGAATAGGTTTAGATCACTATACTCATTGATTGTTGAATATATTTTTCGTTATTTAGGCACGGTTTGATCTTTTGTATCTTCTGTACTGCTTACTCCCTTCTGTGCATCATTACCTGGAAGTTGTCAACCCTATCTGCAGCTCCCACACTGACACCTCTACCTCCACGGCCTCGGCCTCCTCTCCTTCCCTTGTCCTCTCCGTTAATGAGATGCGTTGGAAATGAATGCCACCCAGTTAGTGATATGACTGACACAGCCAGAACGGCGGTTTATGACCACACAAAAGTTCACATCGTTGAAGAGCAAAGTATGCAGAAAACAGCACCACGTCCCTGACACACAGGAGGACTTCAGTGAAAAAGGACTACAGGATGGAGTGACATACATTCAACTCACGCAAGTTTGTGCTACCAGAATTATTGGTGGACTTTTATTGGCTAGACTGGAGGCCCATCTTATAGAATAATAATAAACAAATACAGAAGTATTTAGGAAACAACATCTGACCTTATACTGTATATGTATTTAACATCTTATGTAAAAAAATTTTTTTTGAATGTACATCAAATTTGTAATTGGAATTGTGACCACTGAGGAAGGCCCTTTGAGGGGCCGAAACGCGTTTGGTTCAGTTGCACAGCACTAACCCATCGATGTATGAATGTTGAGAAGTTTTTTATGTCTGAATGGTATATTTTTAATGAATCTAAGTTTTAAAATGTGTACACCTGAATAAATTTTGTATTTTCATAATATTTAGTGTCAGCTTAACCCTTGTGGATCCATAACCTTAATCTGAGCGCCATGGTCCCAACAAAAAGAGTAGAGAGGAAAAGGGGGGAGGTGCTACCTATGTTGCATGCAGGCTGGATCGTAAACATTTGTGCGCTGGAAATGAACGAACCGTTGGTACCAGGACTGAACAATTCTTACAGAAGTAGATCCCTTTACTCTGCACAACTCCAGGGGTGGATTCCACAGTGTATTGCGGGAATGGACTAGGGTTGCCAACTCCAAGTTAGGAAATTCCTGGAGATTTAAGGGTGGGGTCTGGGGAAGGAGGGCTTGGGGAAAGGAAGGACCTCAGTGAGGTCTAATGCCACAGAGCCCACCCTCCAAAGCAGCCATTTTCTCCAGGGGAACCGATCTCTAGGAAATTCCTGGAGATTTAAGGGTGGGGTCTGGGGAAGGAGGGCTTGGGGAAAGGAAGGACCTCAGTGGGGGTCTAATGCCACAGAGCCCACCCTCCAAAGCAGCCATTTTCTCCAGGGGAACCGATCTCTGTAGCCTGGAAACCAGCTGTAATTCCAAGAGATCTCCAGGTCCCACTTGGCAACCCAAGTGAACAGAGACCTTGTGAAGCTGTTTTTTCCTGTGCATGCTCCAAGGGCTCCAGAATGCTCTTTCCCATAGTTGTGGCACCTCAGCTCTGGAATTTTGGATGCTAACCAGCTGCTCAATTCATTGGCTTTCCAGCATCGAGTGAACACCTACTTATCTTCGCTGGCTTTTTCAGTGCCTTTGTTCTTCCCTAGTAACATCCATCCATCCATCATCTATCTATCTGTCTGTCTGTCTGTCACCTATCTTTCTATGATAGGTACAAAAAGGAAAGCCAGTCGAGTCCGACTCTAGGGTTGCGGTGCTCATCTCCGTTTCAAAGCCGAAGAGCCAGCGCTGTCCGAAGACGTTTCCGAGGTCATGTGGCCGGCATGACTAAACGCCAAGGCACATGGAATGCTATTACCTTCCCACTGAAGTGGTACCTATTTATATACTTGCAATTTCTTGCTTTCGAACTGCTAGGTTGGCAGGAGCTGGAACTAGAGACGGGAGCTCACTCCGTCATGCGGCACACTCGGGTCTCGAACTGCTGAACTACCGACCTTCCACAGCCTGCAGTTCAGCATCTTAACCACTTGAGCCACCGCAGCTCCATATGATAGGTATACATACATACAAATTTTATTTACACACACAAAATAAAATACTATCTTCGCTGCTTTAACTGTTGCTGCTTATTTATTTCCATAATGGTGAATGTTTGCCAGTAGCTGTATGATTTCTGTCTCTCATTTTGTTCTGATTGGTTTTATTATATATGACATTTTGATGTTTGTGATTTTTTAAGCCCTCCCCCCAAACCAGTTTTTTTCATTACGGGAGGGGAGGGAGGGAGGGAGGATATAATACCACAGAGTCCTCCTGCCAAAACAGCCCTTTTCTTCCAGTGAGCTGATCTCTTTTGCCTGGAGATCAGTTGTAAAAGTAGGAGATCCCCAGCCACCACTTGGAGGTTGGCGACTCTACCAGTGGAGCTAGACTGTGCCACCAAGTTACAGCTTTGCATTTTGGCTGGGCACCACCACCATAAGGACTGAAGCACTGAGACACAGCGGGCAATGCGCACCCCCGCAGCTGCTCCTGTTCCTGCAGAGTCATGCCAGGGCTTGATGCAAATCGGCACTGTGAAGTGTGAAACCACACACGGAGTCTGTGCAAGCCATTTGCATCGTGAGATCTTCGACAGGCAACCGCAGACTCTGCTGGCATGCCAGAGCGGTTAAAGGTGATAGTCAAAATACATGCTATAGGTAGGGTTGCCAACTCCAGGTTGGGAAATTCCTGGAGGTTTGGGGAGGGAGTCTGGGGTGGGTGGAGTTTGGAGGAGAAGAAGAACAGAAGAGAAGGAGTCTCAGAGTGGCTTACAACCTCCTTTCCCTTCCCCTCCCCACAACAGACACCCTCTGAGGTAGGCGGGGCTGAGAGAGCTCGTTTGAGAACTGCTCCTGAGAGAACAACTCTGAGAGAACTTGTGACTGCCCCAAGGTCACACCAGCAGCTGCGAGTGGAGAATCAAACCCGGTTCTCCCAGATTAGAGTCCGCACTCTTAACCACTACACTAAACTCACTCTCCAAGGAGGGGAGGGTGCTCAGCTGGGAAGCGATTCCATAGAGCTCAGCCTCCACAGGTGCCCTTTCCCCAGGAACACTGATAGCTGTAGTCTGGAGATCAGTTATAATTCTGGGTGAACTCCAGGCCCCACCTGGAGGTTGGCAACTGTAACCCTACTGGTCTTTCCTCTTCCTCTCCTCCCCCACCACCCATGTCCTGATTTTGCCAGGTTCTCAATAAGATGTGGGAACTGAACAAATGTCTGCAGAACCAATTAGCATACATATTATTGCTAACACATTCTTTAAGAATCACTTCCCTCTTTCCCCTGCCGACTCAGCTAGGGCTGCCCCCCCTCCCCCCCCTTTTCACATCATGACATTTGCAGCATCCTGGGATAATTACACAGTTTTCGCTGTAAAGTTCAGCTCCCTCTGCCAGGAATAGCTTTCTCCTTGTCGGAGGGACACACTGTTTACAGTTCCGGAGCTGCCCTCATGTGGTACTAATTAACAGTCTGTCCTGTTAGAAGCTCAGCGCCAGCGGCGAATGGCAAACCCTCCAGCTATACCAGCAGCCTCATGTTCAGACCCAGCGTGTGGGCTAGCAGCCTACCCTCCCACCAAAATCCTTGCTCGGGAATGCTCTTGCTTTTAAATACAGCATGCTGTTGAAACACGCGTACCGGTACGGTCGCCAACCTCCAAGTAACTGGCTGGAGACCTCCTACTATTTCAACTGACCTCCAAGCTGGCCCATAGCTATGGTGGGGCTATTGGGGGCTCCGCCCCCTTCCTTAAAGCCCCCCCCCACTTCTTCCCAAAACCATTTAAAAGGATCCCTTAAATGCTTTTAAGAAGCAGGGTGGGGTGGGGTGGTGGCACGCGCTCCTCTCCCTCCCCTCCTGCAAGATTCAAAAGGCCCTTCAGCTGATCGGCGGGGAGTACGTGGCCTGCCGATCAGCTGGAGGGCCCCTTAAATCTTGCAGGAGGGAGAGAGAGGGGCGTGTGCACCCCCCCTTCATTATGGCAAATAAGGGCAGCCCCACCAGAAAAAAATGTGCCCCTCAAGCCACAAAATCCTAGCTACAGGCCTGCCTCCAGGTCACAGAGATCAGTTCACCTGGAGAAAATGGCCGATTTGGAAGGTGGATTCTCTGGCATTATACCCCGTTGAAGTCCCCCCCCTTCCCAAAACACATCTTCCTTAGGCTCCACCCACAAACTCCCCCAAACCCCACCCTCCTCAGGCTCCACCCCCCAAAATCTCCATGTATTTTCCAACCCAGAGCTGGCAACCCTGCATATTGTCCATATCTATCCATCCCCCCCTCTCACGTTTTTACTCTGTTACCCCTCCAAGAAGCTCAGGGTGGGGTACATGTTTCTCCCTGGCTTCATTTGAACCTCACAACAACCCTGAGAGGTAGACTGCTAAGCTGAAAGGATTGGCCCAAGGTCAAGCAGTGAGCTCCATGGCTCAGAAAGGATTGGAACCCAGATTTCCCCAGCCCTGGTATGACACTCTAATAATCACACAGCCTCTCTCTAGCACAGATAATACTTAAAAATCAAAACAGTTGTTCAAAATCAGCATTGAAATTCCATGCAGCATTCCGCAGTAAAATCAAAGGATTAGCCAGGCGACAGGCCAATTCAAAGCTGTGGGTCTATAAATAGGGTTGCCATCCTCCAGGTGGGGCCTGGAGATCTCCCAGCGTTACAACTGATCTCCAGATCAGTTCCCCTGGAGGAGGAGGAGGAGGAGGACGCGATTGGATTTATACTCCGCCCTTAAGTACCCAGAGGAGTGTCAAAGCACCTTACAATCTCCTTTCCCTTCCCCTCCCCACAACAAACACCCTGTGAGCAATGCTCCCTCTAAGCTGTGGAGTCTTGTGAGCAAAAATTCTACTTTGGGAGCTACTGGCATGCAAGTTGTGAGCGAGCCATTTGGCTACTGCATAAATCAGTTTGCTCTGGAGCCCTCCTCCCTGAGCCAGGACAAAAATGTGTGAGCTAGAGGCTAAAAAACTGTGAGCTAGCTCACACTGACCCAGCTTAGAGGGAACACTGCCTGTGAGGTAGGTGGGGCTGAGAGAGCTCTTTCAAGAACTGCCTGTGAGAGAACAGCTCTGAAAGAACTTTTGACTGAGCCAAGGTCTCACCAGCAGCTCCAGGTAGTACCTGGAGATCTCTCGCTATTACAATTGATCTCCAGACGACCAAGAACTTGAGGGCATCCAATGAGCTGATGTGCAGTAGATTTAGGATGGACAAAAGGAGGAAGAAGAAGAAGAAGAAGAAAGAGAAGGAGAAGACGGAGGAGAAGAAGAGGAGGAGGAGGAGTTGGTTTTTATACCCAACACTTCACTCCCCAAAGGAGTCTCAGAGCAGTTTACAATCACCTTCCCTTCCTCTCCCCATAACAGACATGCTGTGAGATGGGGGGGCTGAAAGAGCTCCGAGAAGACAGTGACTGACACAAGGTCACCCAGCTGGCTTCATGTGGAGGAGTAGGGAATCAAATCTGGTTCTCCAGATTAGCGTCTGCCACTCTTAACCACTACTCCAATCTGGCTCTTTACACAGAGAGTGACCAAAATGTGGAATTTGCTGCCAGAGGATGTAGTGATGGCCACAGGAATAAACACCTTTAAAAGGGGAACAGATAGATTCATGGAGGATAAGGTCTGTCGGTGGCTACCAGCCATGGTGACTAAAGGGAACAGAGGCAGTCAACCTCTGAATCCCAGTGGCAGGAGGCAACATCAGGGGAAGGCCTCAGCCTCTGTGCCTTGTTGTTGGCCCTCCGGAGGAAGTGGTTGGTCAGTGTGTGAGGCAGGATGCTGGACTGGATGGACCACTGGTCTGACCCAGCAGGGCTCTTTTCATGTTCTTAAAATCAATTCCCCTGGAGAAAAGGGCTGCTTTGGAGGGTGGACTCTATGGCATTGTACCCCACTGAGGTCCCTCCCCTCCCCCTCCCTTCCCCAGGAGCCACCCCCAAAATTCCAGATATTTCCCAACCCAGAGCTGGCAACCCTAAGTTACTGCTAAAGGTGCAGTTATTATCATAGAATCACAGAGTTGGAAGGGGTCCCACAGGCCATCTAGTCCAACCCCTTGCTCAGTGCAGGATCAGCCGGAGAGCTTGTCGGGCCGGGCCATGTGTGTCATAAAAAGTAATACTTGGTAGCGGAGATATAAACTTTATAAAGGACACGAACACAAAGGTGGTTTTTTTTACTTAAAATAAAAATATGCTTAAAACATTAGCACTCCTGCAATATTTTGTTTATTTAACAGTGTCTGATAACTGACACCTCTTGCTCTGAATTACTGCCTCAAAATGTCTGTGCTGTTGCAATCTTGAGTATGCTGTTCGGGTGTGTATCTGTAAGCTACAAACCTACAATGACGCAGCAGCAGCAGCAGAACTGGAGGAAGAAGCAGAAGACAGCCAGTTCCACTGTGGGCCTGACAGAAGCCCTCCGGGGGCCTGATCCGGCCCCCAGGCCGCATGTTTGACACCCCTGGCCTAGAGCAACCCTGACAAGTGTTTGTTCAGCCGCTGCTTAAAGACGGCCAGCGAGGGGGAGCTCACCACCTCCCGAGGCAGCTGATTCACCCGTTGCACAACTCTTACTGTAAAACAAGTTTTTCCTAATATCCAGCCGGTTCCTTCCCGCCCTTCATTTAAACCCATGATTGTGAGTCCAAAAGGAACAGCTCCCTGCTGTGAATTCTTGTTGGTGGAACTTTTATATTCTTATTATATTGGCTTTGGGAGCCTTTGAGGTGCAGCCCACTTTTGGAGTTTAGTGTTTTTGGTTACAGCTGCTTAAAGACTGCCAGGGAGGGGGAGCTCACCACCTCCCTAGGCAGCTGATCCCACTGTGTTATGGGCAATGTTCCCTCTAAGCTGAGTTAGTGTGAGCTAGCTCACAGTTTTTTAGCCTCCAGCTCACATATATTTGTCTCAGCTCAGAAAGAACGGCTCCAAAGCAAACTGATTTATGCAGTAGCCAAATCGCTCGCTCACAGCTTTAGTGTCAGTCGCTCACAAAGTAGAATTTTTGCTCACAAGACTCCACAGCTTAGAGGGAACACTGGTTATGGGTTGGCTGAAAAGATGGGCACCCCTTCCCAGAGCTGTGCTGGGAACGTTTCAACACCTCCCTATCGGCTGCCTTCTTAGCCATGCCCCCAAACTGAGTTTTAACTTCTTCGAACAATATGAGAAGCTGGCCCGATGGTGGGGTGGCCAGAGACGGAAAGGAGGACCGAGAGCTGTGTAAATGAGGTCATCCTCATAGGCGTAGCTTCCCCCATGCCTCCATCATCACAAGCTGCCTCTGCCCAAATTTGTCCTCTTCTACGCTCATAAATATACATGTTTGCTTTTGCATCAAAGTTGCATTCAGGTTTGCAAGAGCTGATTATTCCAAAGCTGCCTCCAGCGCAAAGGAGGAGCTGTGGCTCAGCGGTACAGAACATCTGCTTGCCTTGCAGAAGGTCCCCAGGTTCAATCCCCGGCATCACCACCGGTGAAAAGGATTGTAAAGTAGATGGTGGGAAAGACTCTCTGCCTAAGGCCCTTGGAGAGCTGCTGCCAGTCAGAGCCGACGATTCTAACCTTGAGAGACCAATGGTGAAACTCAGCATATGGTAGCTTCGCAAAGTCGGTCTTATGGGGTGGATGGGTCAGTGGATCATGGTTCAGTAGCAGAATATCTGGTTGGCATGCAGAAAGTCCCAGTCAGAGGTCATTTCGGGGGGGATCGCGGGGGATCGCAGTTCCCCCGGGTGAGGTACGGGGGGCGGGGCACATGACGAAGCCCCGCCCCCTGCTTCCGGCCGCCCCGCTTCCGGCCCTCATTCAGCCAGGAGGAGGCAGGAGAAGAGGGAGGGTAAGTTGCTTCCTCCCTGCCTCTCCCCACCCCTGCCTGCCTGGGGCCAGGGAGGGCCTTCGCGGGGCTTCCTTGCACTCCCGCCGGCCTTACAGGTCCACCACCGGGCCCCTCATGGGGCTCGGCAGTGGAGCTGCAAGGCCGGCGGTGGCCGGGACCGTTGGGGGCGGGGTGTGTGGCCTTATGACACACTTCCGGTGATGTCAGGGGGTGTGGCCTTATGACACACTTCCGGTGATGTCAGGGGGTGTGGCATATGCTAATGAGTTATGCTAATGAGTTCCCCTAGCTCTTTTTCTACGAAACGACCCCTGGTCCCAGCTACAGTCGCTGGCATCTCCAGATAAAAGGATCGGGCAGTAACTGATGTAAAAGACTTATGCCTGAAACCCAGGAGAGTGGCTGCCAGTCAGAGTAGACGATACTGACCTTGACAGACCAGTGACTTGGTGATGATGCAGAAGAAGAGGAGGAGTAGTTTGGATTTATACCCCGCCTTTCACTCAGAGTCTCAGAACGGCTTACAAACTCCTTCCCTTCCTCTCCCTACAACAGACACCCCTGTGAGGTAGGTGGGGCTGAGAGAGCTCTGAGAGAGCTGCTCTTGACGGAACAGCTCTGAGAGAACTGTGAACTTGCCCAAGGTCACACCAACAGCTGCATTTGGAGGAATGGGGAATCAAACCCATTTCTCCCAGATTAGAATCCGCGCTCCTAGCCACTATATCAAACTGGCTCCCTGTGTTCATCAGGGCTTTGTTTCCGGTGAGCTCCCTTCATACTGACCTCCGAAACCCTTCTTCAAACTCATTTCATGTGGAGCCCCACAAAACCATGAAGCCAGAAGACCTGTTTATACTATGTAACCTACAGGGCATCCAGCTTCAACCACTGAGGGCACACCTGCTCACCCCTCCGCAGGAGACTATTTTGGTGCTGTGAACAGCTGTGTGTAGCTGCCAAACAACCCCCCCCCCCAGTCCCTTGTTCAATGGTGAAACTCAAAGATAAAGAGTTGTTGCTGTTAGGTTAAACTGACACATTGAAGTGTTGGTATCGAACAGACCCCGACTGGAAACGTTACCAGAGGGTTGTGGGTAAGTGCAAAATAGCAACGGATTCATCGCCAGTCTACTAGTCCCCCCAGGGGACGCAAGGGCTGCAGGTTCACTGGTAGGGGAGCCAGGTCCGTCTTGGCCAGTGGTGGTGGGTGGGAGGTAGGGTTGCCAGCTCCAGGTTGGGAAACTCCTGGAGATTTTGGAGTGGAACCTGGGGAGGGCAGGGACCACAGTGGGGTACAATGCCATAGAGTCCACCCTCCAAAGCATCTATTTTCTCCAGGGGACACTGGTCTCTATTGCCTGGAGATCAATTGTAATAGCAGGAACTATCCAGGCCACACCTGGAGGTTGGTAACCATACACACAGGGGATGTGAAAGGCCCCCGGCTAATGTTGCCAGCTGCTCCCTGGCTATTGGCAGGGGATATAAGGGTAGGTTTGGCAGATGCAGGTTGGGAAACTGCTGGAGATTTGGGGATGGAGCCTGGGGAGGATGAGGACCCCAGTGGGGTACAGCGCCCTAGAGAGTCCACCCTCCAAAGCAGCCCTTTTCTCCAGGGGACCTGATCTCTGTCATCTGGAGATGAGCTGTCATTCCAGGGGATCCCCAGTTCCCACCTGGAGAGTGGCATCCCTCTCCGGAGTTATCCCAGTCAGTGTTCCCCACAGCAAATTGATCAAGTATGTATGCTGGACCCCCATCTTGAAACTGCCGTGAACATGGCTTTTTTTGCTGAGAGTATCAAATGGGAGGGGGGAGGGCGTGGAATCCCAAAGGTTTATTTTTAACTTTGTTTCGTGGTCCCAGGAGGATTCCGCAGGAAATCCTGCATCGCAGGCATCAAGACTAGCAAAGGGGGTTTCCCCGGTTGTGTTACATACATTAACAGAGATAGGATCCAGACCCTGTTGTTGTTTTTTAAAAGAAATAAGGGCTATAAATACTCGTCCCAGCTGCATCAATATCCCCCTCATGATCCTTCTTTCCTTGAAGACACCTGTTGACTCCAATGCCCTCAGTTAAGATTAGATGCACACACAGTGGTGAAAGGGGTGTCCTGAATTGTCAGGATCTCGTCGCTGTCAGCAAGACGGTTTTGGCCTGCTTACGAAAGCACCATCATCTTGCCTGCTTCTCTGAGCGCCGTCTAGACAAATGGCTTGCCACGTGAGCGCAGTATCTGAATCGCACCGTTTCAAACTGCTGATAAAAGGTATCCGTACGAAATCTTTCCCATGGGGGTGGAGGAAATCCCTCTGTGTAAGAAACAGCTTGTCTGCCTCGAAACTGCCTTCGCTCCTTTAAAACATGTATATGTGGCATACTTATGCATAAATCCGGAATATTAACTCATTCACAGTCTCGAGGATTTTGACGCTCGGTTGTCACATAAACAGGCTTCCTTTCTGCCATACGGCTTCTTCTCCAAGCCAATCTGTCAACATCAGGGAGGCTCTGCCAGATCTGATTTTTTTTAAAAAACCTGGGAGACGCATTGGAGCTAACAGTGATGAAATAAGGTACACGGATCAGATTCTACTGCACAGAGATCTGGGGAAACAAAGAATCTTGACATCCTACAGAATGGTGACCACCACAGACTACCCAGATTAAATAAGAAAGATCCGGCGATCCGGCGACAAAAGAATTGATCCAAATATGTCGAAAGTGATCAAATTGTTATTTTTTTCTCATCCATTTGAATCCCCCCCCCCGTTTGAAGCTGAATCATGAGGACACATCAAAATTGCGACGTTTTCAAGAGCGTAAACTGGCCTATGTCCCATGCTAACAATTTCAAGTGTAGATCCAAGTAGTCAGCCGTGTTGGTCTGAGGCAGAACAAATTTAGAGTCCAGTGGCACCCTTAAGACCAACAAAGGTTTATTCAAGGTACGAGCTTTCATGTGTAAGGCACACTTTTTCAAATACAATGGGACGGGAGGTAAGGTTCGAACTTCTGTCAAGGGTAGGCAGGTTTACAGATGCCAGAATTGTTTTTCCAAATCCTAAATTAACACCAAGGCTTTAGGCCACTGGCTGCTTTGGATGAAGGGTATTTTCTGTTTCTTTACCAACTGGGTGTTACAGGGATTTGCCATAGAATAAGAACATACGAAGAGCCCTGCCGGATCAGACCAGATCTAGTCCAGCATTTTGTCCAGCTGCCTCGGAGGGGGGGTGCGCTCCCCCTCACTGGCAGTAATGAAGCAGTGGCTGGACAAACACTTGTCATCATCATCAAGTTTATTGTATTAGCCATTGGCCATAACAAAGCATAAATACAAACACAATCCATATACATCACATTAAGTTATCCCTTCACTAACTTGCGCTGAATCCTAACCTTAATCTTATCTTTTTTGCCGCCAAAGCAAACAGGGACATTCTGCTGGTAACATATATGTCCATATCAGAGAGCAAAAAACAACCAACTCCTGTTTTGAGAATCCATTGTGCAAAGGTAAAATAGGGTATATAAATCTCTGCCTAAGTGATTCGTGCCATGAGCATCTCAGTAAATAGTGCTCAATATCATCCACTTCGCCCAAACCTCATTGACAGATTCTTAAGGCAACAGGTAAACCCATAAAACGACCAACACAGACCATTGAAGGAATGGCATGGAATCTGAGGGCTGTAAATGCCCTTCTTAGGTCAAGATTGGTTAGTTTCTCTAAATAGCCAGTCCTACAGTGATCTCTTTTAAAGATCTTAAACAGAGGGGCCGTTCGGCAACTTGCCGCCGCATGAAGGTTCAAAAGGCCGTCCTTATGAAATACCCATTCCTTCAATTTGGGCTTTTGATTATCATTGTCCGCTAAACCCATTAGGTCATCCGGAATTGAGTATTCCTGTAGGATAGAAGACATATAGTCATTTAAACTTTTGGAAGATTTCAACAATAATCCAAAACTTTGGACCCCTAGGATACCCTGGGGTCGTTCCTGACATTTCCTCCAGTAGGAAAGAATTCTTACATTTGCCCTGGCTTTCAGCGATGACAAACACTTGTCAGGGATGCTCTTAGGCTGATCTTGCATCCAGCAGGAGGTGGGACTAGATGGCCTGTCTGGCCCCTTCCAACTCTGTGGTTCTATGATTCTGTCCTGCCACACAGTTCAGCAAAGTGTGGAGCCATCTTCCAACTTAAGGGGGGAAATCAAGGGGTTGGATCAGGCTCCCATGGGAGTGGGGGGGAGTAAAGTCCCTGTGCCTGCAGAAATCCTAGATGAGATCCAAGCATTAAAACTTTGGAGTCACTTGAAGAGTGGTTCTTCCTCGAGCCGAAAAGCAGTTGAAGTTGGAGGAAGGCCGAAGGAAGGCTTCAGACTTTCTTGAGCATAGGGGTAGGGCACATGCCCTTGAAAGGATCCACCTTTGCACCTTCTGCAAAATGCTTTCATAATGTGCTCATTTGGGAAGCACCTGGATAATAATATATTTTTTTAACATTTATATCCTTTCTTTGGAAAAAGAGAAATCCAAGGCAATTAAGGTCTGGCAACCCCCTGGGAGTTGGGGAGGGACATGTCGCTGAAGCAGCAATTATGTCACCAGTGATGTCACCAACGTTCTAGAAACTTCTCCAAATGTCTGTGGTAAAGGCTACAGAGACGGGGGAATTCCACAGCATTGCTGCATCCATGATATCAACCCCTCGTTTTCTCCTGCAGGCAAGAGAGGGAAGGAATGTTCTGTATCTGACAGGGTTGAGAGCCAGTTTGGTGTAGCGGTTAGGAGTGCGGACTCTAATCTGGAAGAACTGGCTTTGATTCCCCACTCCTCCACTTGCAGCTGCTGGTGTGACCTTGGGTCAGTCACAAGTTCTTTCAGAGCTGTTCTCTCGGGAGCAGTTCTCTCAGAGCTCTCTCAGTCCCATCTACCTCACAGGGTGTCTGTTGTTGGGAGGGGAAGGGAAAGGAGATTGTAAGCTGCTCAGAGACTCCTTTGGGTAGTGAAGGGCAGGGTATAAATCCAATCTCCTCCTCCTCCTTCTCCTCCTCTTCTCCTTCTTCTAAATCAGGCTGTTATGTATTGATCAAGGACAGCACTGGGAACTGACTGAGCTTGAGTTATCTGAACAATGGGCTGCCAGGATCCACGGATGGACCTATTGATTTAGGGTTGCACTGTAAATAGCCAACCACGGGGAGTGTGTGGGGTGTGTGTGTGTTGTTTTGCACGAATCCTGCCCTGCAGTTTCTGTCTTAGAGTTAACTGAAATCACTAAATAAATATGAGCTGATCACTAAACGCATCTTGAACCCAGTATATTACACAGGCCAAGCCTAGCAACCAAGCCTGGCAACTGGCAGGAGGATTTGGAGCTGGAACACGGTAGGAGGCGGCATTGCTGGTGCGATGATGTCATTTCCAGGTTTTCCCTGGAAGTGATGTCATCATGCCTGTGAAACAGGGTTGCCCACTTCCAGGTGGGGGCTGGAGATCTCCTGGAATTACAAGTGACATCCGGACTACATAAATTGCTTATTCGTTTATTATTTAAAGCATTCGTTCCACTTCTCCTGGAGAAAATGGCTGCTTTAGAAGGTGGACTGCAGGTAGGGTTGCCAAGTCGAAATTTCTCCTTACCGGGGGACTCTCATGCTGTGGCTGGAGCGCGTGTGCGCGCCGCATGCACGTCACCCAGAAGTGACGTGACACCGCCGGGCACGCTGGGGGCAGGGCCACAACCATCCGAGGGAAAACCATAGAGTTTTTCCTCGGATGAC
>NW_015170282.1:1281850-1290403 GCF_001447785.1 Gekko japonicus | reverse complement strand
TGGGGTTCCCCCCAGGGCCCGATCCGCCGCCGGCGGGGAACGGGCCTCTGGGGCGGGGGTTTCCCCGCCCCCCGGGGGGACTTGGGAAGCCTAACTGCAGGGCATTAGGCTCTGTTGAGGACCCTCCCCTCCCTAAACCCAACTTACCCAAGCCTCCACCCTCAAAACTCCAGGAGGTACCCCCAAACCCAGAGTTGCCAGTCCTACCTGTGAAGCTGCCATTCCTCTGCCCATTGCCACTTGGAGCTGCATCAGGCGATGGGAGCTCAAGGTGG
This sequence comes from Gekko japonicus, assembly GCF_001447785.1. Lineage (NCBI taxonomy): Eukaryota > Metazoa > Chordata > Lepidosauria > Squamata > Gekkonidae > Gekko > Gekko japonicus. The sequence continues at coordinate 1,290,128 of NW_015170282.1, read as the reverse complement.
GGGAAATCCCTCGTCCCCGTCAGGAGCTTGGCAGCCCTAGGATTCGAATTTGGCTCCTTTGTGCTTTGGAACTGATTTCCCAGCAGGTGAACTCTCAGCTGACGTCTGACTGAAAGCCCTTGGGGCGGACCCAGGGAGGAAACGTGAAAAATGTCACACAAAGCTCGCCTTCCATCACTCCGCTGGGATAATATAATATCTTTGGCAGACGGAAAAAAGACCGAGAGAGATGGTGGAGATTTCAGGGCTGTTATTAATGGCAGAGTCAAGAGGAGAGAAAGGAACTTTCTTAAAAACAGAAGGCTGTAATGGAGGAGGGGTGGGAAGGCATCTCTGTACAGGTTCTTCTGGTTTGCGCTTCTGGTTCCTGTCGTACAACAATGAATCACGGTCTCTTCTGCTACCCACCCCCCTCCTCCTATCCAGAACATTAGTCTTTGACCCAGATGTTTCTTGAACCCCTGTGAGACCTTCCTCTGCTATGTGAATAGAAGTTCAGGGTTTTCTCCCGTTCAGCTTCCCCTCACCCGCCCACCCACTCACGGCTGGTTCCCTTGACAGGAATCCTGTTATCTGCCAGCTAAAACGTATGCTAAATAATTATATTAATTACCTAAGAATGCTTTACCTTTGTGACTCACCTGCCCTGTGTCTGCATGCTGTTCTTTGCAGCAGTTGTATAACTGTGCAAAGAGGAGATGCCGAATTGCAATTCCGTGGAGCCACATAAAGGCGTCTATTTTCAATGAAAAGAGGGGGTGTGGAGAAAGGGTTTTTATACAAATTTATAACCAGGGGTCATGGTGTGGAGAGAAAAACGCAGAACCACTCAGGATATTAGGGTTGCTTCTGGCATTGTGTTTTACCTAAAGGAAAGTAGGCAGGCGACTGCCAAATAGCTAAGCCTTGTTCACACATGCAAGGGCATGAGGTGGCAGAGGCCCACCCTGGGAGAATGGACTGAACCACTTCAGACGTCAGGTGGGGGAGCATGGAAGATCACATTTTTGGAATTATCCCCTCTGTTACAAACTCCCTGCAAATAGAAAGCTAGAATGACAAAGAGCGGTGGCGAGGTGAACCCCTTCCCTCTGTTCTGCAAGGAACCCTCCACCAGCAGTCTGAAGTGGTGTGGTCCATTCTGTCAACTCCAGAATGGACCACACCACTTCAGCCCCTCCAGCCCCTCTGGAGAAGTCCCTTATAGGGAATAACGGGACCCAAATTATTCCGGAATTCTGGAAAACCACAAACCTGAATCCCAAAATAGTACTGGGGGACATGAATACCATTGAATACCAGTATTTATGCCCAGGGGTCATTTCCTGCAGGAGCGCACAGGAGCGGAGCTCCTGCAGTAAAGAAACCAGGGGGCGGGCACATGCAACAAGCCCCACCCCCTGCTCCCAGCATCCCGCAGTCAGAGCAAGAAGCAGTTAGGTAAGTTGCAGAGCCCCCCCCGCCCCCCCAAACAGTCCAGTGACACCTTTAAGACCAAGTTCTATTCAGGTACAAGCTCTCCCTCCTCTGGGAGGACAGATCTGCACGTCCCCGTCCCCCCCAATAGCTAGGAATCCAAAACAGTCCAGTGGAGCCTGAGCGCTGGGTGTTGCCTTCTGACACACTTCCGGTGATGTCAGGGGGTGTGGCATATGCAAATAACTTAGGCTAATGAGTTATGCTAATGAGCTCCTGCTCATCTTTGTCTACGGAATGACCCCTGTTTATGCCCTTCCTGAAACCCAGATCCAAAAAATACAGTGGGTTTTTTTGTTCGGAAGCAGTAATTTCCATTTATTTATTTTTATTCTGCTTCCCTCACACACACAGTTGGGACCAAAGTTCCCTCTAAGCTGAGTCAGTGTGCGCTAGCTCAGTTTTGTAGCCTCCGGCTCACACATTTTTGTCTTAGCTCAGGAAGAAGGGCTCCAGAGCAAACTAATTTATGCAGTAGCCAAATTGCTCGCTCACAACTTTAATGCCAGTAGCTCACAAAGTAGAATGTTTGCTCACAAGACTCCACACCTTAGAGGGAGCATTGGTTGGGACTCAAAGTCACTTAGAACATTGTTCTCCTCTCCTCCATTTTCTCACAACAACCCTATGAGGTAGGCCAGGCTGATAGTTTTTTCCCTTTTTGATGAGTATTTTTTGTGTGTGTGTGCGTGCGTGCATGTGCACCTGGAAGTCATGGTTTACTTCTGGCAACCCTTAGTGGAGCTAGGATGTTTCAGAGAGGTGGCTTGATATTGCCTTCCTCTGCGTCCTGGCCCTGGTATTCCTTGGAGGTCTTCCAAGGTTCCACTCCCAAATCTCCAGGAGATTCCCAACTGGGAGCTGGCAACCTTACCCCCCCCCCATACACACCCCAGTGGCCGGGGGGACCTGGAAACCCTACTGGCTCACCTGGTGTCCTTTACATGCTGTTCAAAAAATTTCTTGTTGCCCAGACATTGAACTAAGGGGTACGTAGTTGTTTTTATGGTCTGCTTCTAGCCAGAAGACTCCTTTATAAATATCATTTTAGGCTGCTTTGTGCTGTATTAATGTACCTGGCTTGCTTATGTGGCTTGCTCTTAAGACTTGTTAATACTGATAAGATCTTAGGTTGCTTTTATTATTTTATTGTTCTGTGTTTACTTTGCAAGCTGCCTTGGGCAGGTCTCTGAAGAGGTAATGCATAAATGTTTGAAACAAATAAATAATGCATATGTCATGGCTGAGAGTCCAGTTTAAACGTTGGTCTTGTGCTTGTTTTCTCGCCTGCTTTTTTGGAATCTTAGCAGGCAAATGTAATATGTGTTTTTAGAAGCCCACCTTGAAAGAGAAGATCAGAAGATACAATTCAACTGCAGAAGCCATCTGAACTGGGTCCAGAGTAGTGCTGGCAGGAGTCATTCGCAGCCGGAATGAGCCGGGACGGCGTTCCAGCAGTAAGAAACTCCCCCTCCCCGCCGGCCTTCCATGGCCTGCCCGCCGAGATGGGCGAGCCAGGGGAAGGCCCTGCATGAAGTGGTGAGGCAGGGAAGGCTGGGGGGAGCGCTTCTTACTGCCTTCCCTGGCCCACCTTCCCTGGCCCGCCCGCTCCTGCACCTCTTTTTCTACGAAATAACACCTGAGTGCTAGGATATGAAACCCTCAGGGAATCATATGCAATGTGTTCTGGGTTCCTTCAACAGGACCAAAACAAAGTTCGTAATGTGTTCAACAACATGCTTCCCCCCATACATTCCGTCCCACAAAGCTTACGTTGCAAACACGATTGCTTCTAACTATGATAACTGCGGATAGATTCAGGTGGGGTAGCTGTGTTGGTCTGAAGCAACAGAACAAAGTTTGAGTCCAGTGGCACCTTTAAGACCAGCAAAGTTTAATTCTGGCTATAAGCTTTCGTGTGCATGCGCACTTATTCATTCTTGATGTATCCGAAGAAGTGTGCATGCGCATGAAAGCTTTTACCCAGAATTAGACTCAAACTTTGTTCTATGGTAATTGCAGGCAAGCTATTCCATTCCAGAACAATATCGCTTGGACAAATCCATGGAGGACTGGGCTATCAATAGCTACCAGTACCAGCATGCCTCTTTGAATCAGTTGCCGGGAAGCATGGGCGGGAGGATGCTGTTTCAGTTGTCCTGTTTGTGGGCTTCCTAGAGGCAGCTGGTTCATTGAATCATAGAGCTGGAAGGGACCTCCAGGGTCATCTAGTTCAACCCCTTGCCCCATGCAGGAAATTCACAAATACTTCCCCCCCACCCCCCACCCCCAGTGACCTCTGTTCCACACCCAGAAGACGACAAAAAAACCTCCCCGAGTCTCCAGCCAAACTGGCCTGGAGAAAAATTGCTTCCTGATCCCAACGTGGCAATCAGCATTTCCCTGGGCGTGTAAGAAAGGGCCACGAGAACTCAGCACGGAGGCAACCCTGCCTGCCCTTCCTTCTCATGGTCTGCCTGAGCTCACAGCAGAGCCCCAGAGAGCCTCTGCTTGAAAACCTCCAAAGAAGGTGTGGCCACTGTGTGAACGGGATGCTGGGTGGGCCTTTGGTCTCACCCAGCAGGGCTCTCCTATTTGGAAGGCTGAGCACATGCGAGGTGACAGCTAGGGTTGCCAACTCCTGCTTGGGAATTACCTGGAGATTTGGGGGTGGAGATAGGGCATATAGTGGAGTCTGGGGAGAGGAGGGTACCTCAGCGGGGATATGATGCCCTTGAGTCCGCCCTGCAAAGCAGCCCTTTCCAGGGGAACCCAATCTCTGTTGTCTGGAGGTCAGTGGCAATGCTGGGAGCTCTCCGGGCCCGACTGGAGATTGGCAACCCTCGGCAAGGCAGAACATGCAGCCATCCCTGGTAGGGGGCAGGGAGGCTGGCTACCACTGGTCCCCGCCTAGAGAAGACACCCCTGGATTGTCTAGGGTTGATCAGGATGGGGGGAAGGGAGGCTGGGCCTGGCAGATGGATGGCCCAGCATCTGGGAAAGGCGACTGAATCACTCGAAGGCTGCCGGCATGCACGGGCAAGTAAGGCTTAAGCAGTTGCGCATGTATAAATAGTCCATGTTGTCTGCATTCGTCAAGCACAGATGTATTCCTGGCTGCCACTGCAAAACCTCCCATCAGCTGAGGGTTGCTGAAGCTGGTGAAGGGGAAGATCAGAGGTACCTCCACGTATTTATTTATTTAATTAATGCCCTTTTAACCTCACCCTACTCCAAGGAGCTCCATGCGGCATTTGTCGATCTCCCCGCATCCATTTTTACCTTCACAACAATCCTGCGCAGTAAGAAAAAGTGTCTGGCCAAAGTTAAACAACAACGTTCACGGCAGTGTGGGGATTTGAACTTGGGTTTCCCAGGCCCTAGTCCAACACGCTACCCTACGGGTCCCCAACATGGTGCCCATGATGGGCACCATGGCAGCCGCCAACACTTTTCCTCGTGCCTGCCAAGTGCTTCTAGAAAGTGGGTGGGAATCTAACATTTATAAAATCTTGTTGAAATGGTTTACTGAAGACGAGACTGTAAAAGAACAAATGCTCAAGTGGGCAGTTAATATGAACATAGAGGTAACTATGGATTCGTGGGAATATTTGTGGAAAAATTCTATTAAAATGTTGACATGTACTAACGTAAAAGAGAATTGTTATAAAATGATGTATAGGTGGTACATGACACCAAAGAAGATAGCAAATATGAACCAAAACATGTCTAATAAGTGTTGGAAATGTAAAAAACATGAAGGTTCATTTTATCATATGTGGTGGACATGCGAGAAAGCTGTGGATTTTTGGACAAAGGTCCACAGCGAAATGCAAAAAATTTTGAAATGTTCCTTTAAAAAAGCACCAGAAATTCTGCTCTTAGGACTTAGAATGGAAGAGCTGAATGTAACTAAAAAGACTATGTTATGGTATATGATCACGACTGCAAGAATGGTGTATGCACAGTGTTGGAAACAAGAAAGAACACCAGAAATAGAAGAATGGATACAAAAAATTCTGTTCATGGCAGAGATGGACAAAATTACGAAGAAACTGAACAACAGGGAAGATCTTGACTTTTTTGAAGAATGGAATGACTTTAAACTTTACCTAGAAAAAAACTGGGATGTGAAGCACAATTTACTATGTTTAGAACAATATTGAGATTAATTGATGTTATCGTAAAATGTACTGGAGGGTCAAAGGGGGAAACATTGCGGGAAGCCACCAGGAGGGAGGGGGGATATAGGAATATAGGTATTGGTTTAAGAATGATAATAGTTTTTTTTTAACTGTAAGAGGTTATTTCCATGAAAATAAAAAATTATTTTACCAAAAAAAAAGTGGGTGGGAATACGGGGACTTTTCTTCAGCAGGGCTTCTGATTGGCTGTGTAGATTGAAAGGCACCCTGTTAAGCCGAGCTTCTGCCTGAAATGTTGAAGAGTTACAGTGGGTCAGATCCAGGTGGGCACAGCCGTGTTGGTCTGAAGCAGCAGAGTGAAGTTCGAGTCCAATAGCACTTTTCAGACAAGAAAGTTTAATTCTGGGTATAAGCTTTCATGTACGTGCACACTTCTTCATATACAATGAAAGGGAAGTTGCCAGTCCATACGTATACGTAGAGCAGCAAATAGCATAACTGGAGAGCCAGTTTGGTGTAGTGGTTTGGAGCGTGGACTCTAATCTGGGAGAATCAGGTTTGATTCCCCACTCCTCCACACGCAGCTGCTGGAGTGACCTTGGGTCAGTCACAAGTTCTCTCAGAGCTGTTCTCTCAAGAGCAGTCCTCGAAAGAGCTCTCTCAACCCCACCTGCCTCACAGGGTGTCCATTGTGGGGAGAGGGAGGGAAAGGAGATTGTAAGGTGCTCTGAAACTCCTAGCTTACTGTCTGCTAGAATGCTGGCAGCTCTTCTACGGCAAACCTCATTTGGATTTCTTGTGCCATCAAAAGTCAGCTTTCTATCTGTTGTGGAAGTCCGTTCTAGTGATCCAGTGAGTGAGATTCCCACATCTTCAAAGACATTGCAATGAATTAACAAAATGGAACTTTTATTTGAAAACATGACAGCACGTTACAACAAAATAGCCGTGGCATCTTTGCCTAAGTAATTGGATGACATTGTCATCACAAGCCATTCTATGTTCCTTTTAGCTACCATCTTTCAGGGCACAGAATGTCTTCCATTGGAGAGGTTGATATAAATAGCCCTTAATATTCTATTAATTTCCCTTTGTCTTTGCAAAGCAAAGCTATGCTTCTGTGCATCATTTTCCATTTTCCCGTTTTGATAAATGTAGAAATCTCTCTTGCGGGGAAGCAGCGATTCTTTACTGCTAGACCTCCTATTCCATAAAACTTTCTCGAAGTAAACACCATCATACAACAGCTGATAAAGCAGAATAAAATGCAGAACCTCCAGAGAACATTTCCTGCTCCCTTTTTAAAAAAGTAAACTAGTGCTGGTCTGATGAGTTTCCAGTTTCTGTGACTTTAGCTGCATTTGGCTGTCATAATTAACCATGGTTAGCTTAAAATGTGGTTTATAGAGCTAACCACGGTTTGTGCTGCAGACAATCAAAACTAACCAAAGTGCCTGGAAATTCTGGTTTGTCGGCTACCAGTGAGAGATGACTAAGAAGGAGAGACAAGGACTGTATCCAGTGGAGTATTTCTGTCTGCAAAGTGCAATTTGTTTTGCCTCTGTCTTCCTGTTGTAGCCCAAAACACCCCCCGAAATGCTGCTCCTAGGGAATTACAAAAAACTGCCCTCAGCAATCCCTCCTTCAAGGCTTCATTGTCCAGTGTTTTAATTCTTACTCTTAGGTTTCTGTATATAGTTTAGCTCTGGGAATAAACAGTTTTAAAAGGGGATTAGATAGATTCCCAGAGGGTAGGTCTGAATGCCTCTGAATCCCAGAGCAAGGAGGCAACATCAGGGGAAGGCCTCGGCCTCCATGCCCTGTAGTGGGCCTTCCAGAGGAACTGATTGGCCAGTGTGTGAGACAGGATGCTGGACTAGATGGACCACTGGTCTGACCCAGCAGGGCTCTTCTTATGCTCTTACCAGGGGAAGGTCTCAGCCTCTATGCCCTGTTGTTAGACCTCCAGAGGAACTGGTTGGCCACTGTGTGAGACAGGATGCTGGACTAAATGGACCACTGGTCTTATCCAGCAGGCTCTCTGTATGTTTTTGACCTCCACATCCAGAGGAACTAAACCTCTGAATCCCAGAGCCAGGAGGTAACATCAGGGGAAGGACTCAACCTCTATGCCCTGTTGTTGACCCTTCAGAGGAACTGGCTGGCCACTGTGTGAGACAGGATGCTGGAGTGGATGGACCACTGGTCTGTTCTAGCAGGGCTTAACAGATATTCCCACCACCACCACCTTTCCCCACTTCCTCTGTGCTAGAGGTTTACTGCTTTTTGGAACTTGGAAGAGTTTCAAAAGTTGTTGGCAATCACAGTGTGATATGCTTACCTGCCATTCCGGGAGAGGAGCAAAAATCCTGTTCCTTTATATTCCTTTATATTGTGCAAATTTGACACTGGGGGAAGAAATGGGTGGTGTACTACCAGTATACTGAGCTAATGGTGGCACTTTCCTCCAGTTTTCCAGTGCTGGAGGAAGTCTCCGTGCTGTGGAGACTGAGAGTCAGTTTTGTATAGCGGTTAAAAGCACAGACTCTAATCTGGGAGAACTGGGTTTGATTCCCCATTCCTCCACATGCAGCTGCTGGTGTGACATTGGGTCAGTGACAAATTCTTTCAGAGCTGTTCTCTCGGGAGCAGTTCTC
>NW_015170282.1:1275439-1281808 GCF_001447785.1 Gekko japonicus | reverse complement strand
TGTGGGGAGGGGAAAGAAAAGGAGATTGTAAACCGCTCTGAGGCTCCTGTGGGTAGTGAAGGGTGGGGTATAAATCCGATCTTTTCTCTTCTTCTTCTTCTTGCTAGAGGAAGGCATCCCCATTCACAAAGTGACATGGTAGCATACAACGCAAGGACAAGGATAAGTCTGGTTCTCTTCCCATTTTGCTTACAGGAGCTCACTACATTTTTCAAGAATCTTAGTGCGATTCGCTTTTGATCCCTGTCCTGGGGCTACTTCTATTACAAAAGAGCTGAGCTGGCATCTCTTGTGGCCACAGAAGAAGCTCCTTCCTGCTAATGTTCGGGCACATCAATTATTCATAGGCACTCGAAAACGCTACCCGGGCTTGGAGCCTCATCTCTCTTTTTTTCTCCCATCGCCATGAATGGGAATCTTTTGACTCAATATGAACCGCATAGGAAGGACGACTTAGGTGGAATGGTTACATGCCTGAGTCATAAAGCAAAGCACCCAACAGGATTTATGTCAGGGATGAATCTCCAAAGAGAGGCAGGTAGCTATGAGAATAGAGGGCGTCCATAAAACAAGTTTTGTTGGTTTTCAACATGTTGGGCCCAATTAATTATTAGCATCCCCGTCTTGGGCTTCAAAGGTGGAAAGCCTGACCCGCTGACCTTTACGGCAGTCGCTTTGTGAGCCAGGAACAATGCCAGATTTATAGCACATTAAAAGGCGTGTTAAGCTTAGAGCTCAATCCTAAACACATTTATTGGGGAGCCTGGCTGGCCCCACTGGTTCTCGAACCTGGACCCCATCACGATGGGCTTTGGGGCCATGAACACAATCTACTTTTTGGCAAATCCCATGTTTGTTTATTTGGAAATAAGACCTGCTGAGTTCAGTGGGGCTAATTGGGGACTGTAGCCTTAAACTGGTTTATAGCCCAATCTGATACATCAAAGAGCTCAGTGGTGCTTTGGAGACCATCACATTTATGGCGACTGAAGCTTTTGCAAGCCTGAGCATGTGTTATTATCAGATGCCTGAAGTTGTATCTATAGACAGAGGAGAAGAAGAAGAAGAGTGGAAGAGATTCAAGTCCATCTTGACCATCTGAAGTTGTTCCCCCCCCCCAGGTCACACTATAATACAGTGTTCCCTCTAAGCTGAGTTGGTGTGAGCTAGCTCACAGTTTTTTAGCCTCCAGCTCACACATTTCTGTCTCAGCTCAGGAAGGAGGGCTCCAGAGCAAACTAATTTATGCAGGCGCCAAATCCCTCGCTCATGACTTTAATGCCAGTAGCTCACAAAGTAGAATTTCTGCTCACAAGACTCCACAGCTTAGAGGGAACATCACACATGTATTGTGAGTTCCATACAAGGAGGAGGAGGAGGAGGAGGAGGAGATTGGATTTACACCCTGCCCTTCATTCAGGAGTCTCAGAGCAGCTTACAGACTCCCATCCCTTCACCTCCCCACAACAGACACTCTGTGCAGTAGGTGGGGCTGAGAGAGCTCTGAGAGAAACTGCTCTTTCAGGAACAGCTCTGACAGAACTATGGCTTGCCCAAGGTCATCCAGCAGCTGCGAGTGGAGGAGTGGGGAATCAAACCCGGTTCTCCCAGATTAGAGTCTGTACACTTAACCACTACACCAAACTGGAATAACCATCATACCAAACTAGGAATAATCCCAAGCATGTCTGAGCCCATATTGGATCACAGCGTATGAGGAGAGAGGGGCTGAAGCCATGCCATCTGCCCAACCAGAAATGCTGTCTGCATGCCTCATCCACCCTGCACTTGGGGCTCTTGGTGCCCCCCCCTCTTTGCACCCTGCAGAAGTGCCAAAATGACAAGACTCTTGCTAGCCTCTACCATGAGGCTTGTAGGGATGTGCACCTGGGGGGAAATAGTATTTTTCAGATTCAGATTTCAGGAATGGGTTCCGTATCAATATCCTCCTAATAGCATTTCGGAATTTGCATTTGGTGTTGTTTTCTTTTGAATTCCAAAATTGGGGGGGGGGCAATTAATTCCTACAGGATACACTTTCTGGGAAGGAGCAGCTGTTTTTCAAGAAAATGATACCACAATTGCAGGGACCTAGTTGTCATGGGTCAGCTTGACCAGCCTGAGTCCAGTGTGGCTGTAGAGTCCTCAGGAGTCGAGGAGCCACATATAGCCAGCTCTGAACCAGCTGAAGTTGGTGAATTAGAGATACCGGAGCCTCAAGATTCATTGCCAGCACCTGACCACCGTGACACACCCAGGCACAGCTCTGAAGTAGCTGACCAAGCACAGCTGCAGGAAAGTAGTCCACCAGGCTTCCCTTCATTAATTGAACAGTGAAGGGAAAGGCTCCGACAAGACTTAAGGACACGCAGACAGAGTGCTCGCCTCTTGGCTCGGCGCCAGTTGCTTAATGACAGCGGTTCTGAGTAAGTGCAGGAGCACCTCGAAGCAGATGGCTGTAAATCAGGCTTGTTAAGGAATGCCTATATAAATCAGACCTGGAGAACTGCAGATTGTGGAAGCAACTTGTCATAACCCTGTGAACTTTGCAACTACAACTCCAGATTCTGCTTGCCTCCTGTGATCTTTGGACTGACCCTTGACTCTGCTTTTCAGACCTGTCTGAACTTTGCTGATCAGTGATGTCAGACTGCCTTGACTTTGCTTTCCTGAACAACCCATGAACCCTGGCTGCTGCTAAACTGGTATTTGATCCCTGGAGTGGACTTTTGACTGTGGCCTAGCTCTCTTGCCCATCTCTTCTTGTATTCCCGGACATTAGTCCTGCCTGTCCATTAAAGACCCCCAAGTTTCAAGAGAATTGGACCAAGGGGTCCAATTTTATGACCCCTGAACAAGATGCCCCCAGCTATTGTATTTGTCTCTCTTATAGAGAAAAAAAATAATCCATACTTCCTCCAAGGCCAAGAAGCCAATAGTCAAACACAAGGGCAATCATTGGCCAAAAGCCTCTGAAAGCAAACAGAACTAACAAGCCCAGGAGACCCAACATCAAACTAGAGCATCCCTATAGAACCGCGGGCCAATGTGGTAAGCCCGCCACAACCAATTTTAAACCAGAGAATGCAGGCCAAACCAGCTTAAGTAAGGGACATCATTGCAAGCCCAACAAAACCAATATCAAACCACAGAAGCCAAGCAGAACCCAGGGCCAACATGGCAAAACCAACAGAACCAATGTCAAACCAGAGAATCCCAGCCAAATCAAACAAGCAAGCCAGCACCAAGGCCACCAGCCAGACCCGTCGGACACTGACACAGACATACTGTAAAATGGAAGAAAAACAGGCCTGGGAACCTTACAATGCTGGTCCCAAATATTCAAAAATATTGCTATAATTTTTCAAAATTTTCAGAACCCCACTCCTCCACATGCAGCTGCTAGTGTGATCTTGAGCTGTGTTCTCAGAGCTGTTCTCTCAACAGCAGTCCTCAAAAGAGCTCTCTCAGTCCCACCTACCTCACAAGGGTGTCTGTTGTGGGGAGGGGAAGGAGATTGTAAGCCACTCTGAGTGAAGGGCAGGGTATAAATCCAATCTCCTCCTCCTTTAAAAAGGTAAAGGGTCCCTTGCTCGAAAGCCAGTCGAGTCCGACTCTAGGGTTGTGGTGCTCATCTCCATTTCGAAGCCGAAGAGCCAGCGCTGTCCGAAGACATTTCCGTGGTCATGTGGCCGGCATGACTAAACACCAAGGCGCACGGAACGCTGTTACAGACTAGAAATATCCCAATGCAGACTTAGTAGCATGGCAACCCTCTCTTTGCAACTGCAGCTCAGCTGTGAACTAAAGAAAAACCTTGTTAAAGGATGGGGGGGAGAGAACTAAGCTTAGCTCTGCCATTTTTAAGGTAGATCTTAGCTCCGGTTCCCTTCCTAGATTGGCTGCAGGCAGAGCTTCTAGTCCAGGAACCAACCTATAGATAAGCAGTGTAATGTAAATAGCCTATCACTGAGAGTGTGTGTGTGTTGGGTGTGGTGTTTTGCATGCATATAAGCAGGGCTCCAGCCCTGCTAGCTTCGTGCTTTGCTGAAATCACTGAATAAACTAGAGCTGATCACTGCAATGCATCTAGAACCCAGTATTTAATATCCACACAGAGGTTCTGTCCCCCCATTAAGTTACAGCAAACAAGGATTTTTCTTTGCTCCAGCTTAAAGGGGGAAACCCCAGGAACCAGAAGCATCATGCTTGCAAAGATCACACCATCATATAATGGAAGCTTGCTCCAAAAGGGCATGCTGTGTTTGACCTGGGGGAAATCCCCATGTGCAAGCAGTCCTAGAGAGACTAATGATTTGACTCATTTTCATCTGTTCCATACATTCACTACAACACGGCTCTTTGTCTGACGGCTTACGATGATGACCCCTAACTGGGTTACACCACTGACAAGATCACAATTTCCCTTTGTGTTATTAAGGCTTAATGCCATACAGTCCATCCCGCAAAAGCAACCACGTCCTCCAGGGGAACTGATCTCTGTAGTCTGCAGATAAAATGGTAATTCTGGGAGACCTCCAGGCCCCCACCTGGAGGCTGGCAACCCCAGTCTCTAAACAGACACTGGTCTTGGGTTTGATTTCAGTGGCACTTTAGAGACCTGCACAAATTTATTCCGCTGTAAATGTTTGTGAGTCAGGGGTCTCTTCATCACATGCCTGAAAGAATGCATCTGACAAATTGGTATTCATTGCTGCATACACCACCACCACCACCACCCTGCCACCTTTCTGTTGTTTGCAGTCTTTAGTATAACTTGATCAGCCTCATGGATGCACAGTTCATGCATCTGATGAAGTGTATGCTGACCCACACCATCTTATGCTGGAATAAATGCTAGTAAAATTAAACAGAAGGGTTAAACCCTTTCTCCCTCTATGCTCTACAAGCCGAATCTGAATTGGCTCACCATGTGCCTGGGAACGGAGTTCCAAAAGAGCACCGACACCCAGAGAAGATGCAAGAAACATAGTGTCAGATCCTGAGTATGAGATGCTAGGGAGGGGTCAGCAGGAAGATCTATTGCCTATGTGCCCTCATTGTGGGTTTCTCTGTGGGGTCTGACTATTATTTAATTATTATGTATTAAATTAGATTTCTTAACTGCCCTTACGTGGGGCTCAGGGTGGTTTACAACAATTAATCTAATACGTTATAAAATCAATCGAAACCGTAAAAACTTTCAGTATCAAAAAGCATTCCAAAACATTGAAAAACAATGCAAAACAAGATGGCAGTGCTAGCATTCGGCCACGGGGGAATGGATGGAAAGGGAATGCCAGACTACAGGGATCACGGGGTAAATGCAGCCTGGCTCAGGTTGCCAGCCTCCAGGTGGGGCCTGGAGACCTTCCAGATTTACGGCTGATCTTCAGCCTGCAGAGATCAATTCCCCTGGAGGAAATGGCTGGTTTGGAGGGCAGGCTGTGTGGCATTATAGACTGCTGAGGTCACTTCCAAGGCTCTACCCCCAAATTTCCAGGAATTTCCGAACCCAGAGTTGGCAACCCTAAGCAAGGTGCTCTTACATTGGGCTACATTGGGCTACATTGGGCTAAATGCCCCTGAGACCTTTATGCTGAGCTGGTTTTTAAAAAGGACCTTAGAGCAGCATGTCCAGGCCTGTAGTTATGCTTTTGGTGGCTCCGCCCTCTTTCTTAAAGGCACAGCCTCACAAGAATTACTCCTGTAAACGCTTTTTAAAGGCATGTGCTCCTTTAAGCAGAGTGGGGTGCTGCAGCTGACTAATTCCCACACTAAGCAAGGGGGTTGGAGTAGGTGACCTCTAGGATCCCTTCTAATTCTGTGTCAAGAAACTGGTCTCCTTTAAGAAAGTTCTTCTGCCTAAGAGTTAGCTTTCTTGACTATAGAAGTCATCACCCCCACCTGCCAGCTTATTATCAGAAGTGTTGCTTAGGCTGGCAGAAGTGATTAACTTGCAGCAGCTGAGAACTGTCGTCTAAAGTGGTTTAGAGATCTATCCTGGGAACAGCTTTCTTTTGGCTAAATGGCTTTTCTTTCTGCACTGAGAACTTCAGCCCTACCAGAAAAAAAATTTGCCCCGCAAGCCACAAAATCCTGGCTACGTGCCTGAGCATGTCTGAACGTGTGCAAAGTATGGGAGAATGGCTAGAGTGGTGGACTAAGACCTGGGAGACCCGGGTTCAAATCCAGACAAGATTTGCTGGATTACCTTTGATTAGTCACTTTCTCTCAGCCCAATTTACCCCCCAAGGTAAGGATAAAATTAGAAAGGGAAAATCATATGTTCTGCATCAAGAACCTTGGAGGAACAGCAAGATTTGTTTATTTATTTATTTACATAGTCTGCCAGCTATCTGGCAGTTG
>NW_015170282.1:1192810-1275424 GCF_001447785.1 Gekko japonicus | reverse complement strand
GCAGGAATCAGGTTGCCAACCTCCAGGTAAGGCCTGCAGACCTCCAGGAATTACAAGTGACCGCCAGAAAACAGAGATCAGTTCCCCAGGAGGAAATGGCTGCTTTGAAATGAAAACTTTATGTCATGATACCCCATTGTGGTTCCTCTACTCCCCAAACCCTGCCCTCCCAAGGTTGTACCCCCTAGTCTCCAGGAATTTCCCAACTCAGAGTTGGCAACCCTGTATAAATCAGTGCAATTGGCTAGCACAGAACAACCAACAAACAATGTGAGAGGACTAGAATTACAGAATTGCAAAAGAATGCAAACAAAAAACTACCTGAGGCAAGGTGCATGATAACCAATGCAGAAAGTGGATCACAAGGTATGAGATAATGCAGCGAAAGCAGGTGATACCTACAGTAATCATTGCAGTGGACCAGAATCCTGTTCCATTAGAAAAGTGCCCTCTTAGGCTCTTCTAGGAAAAAAAGGTAAAGGTAAAGGTTCCCTTCCTCGAAAACCAGTCAAATCCGACTCTAGGGTTGCGGTGCTCATCTCCGCTTCAAAGCCGAAGAGCCTGCGCTGTCCGAAGACGTGTCCGTGGTCATGTGGCCGGCATGACTAAACACCGAGGCGCACGGAACGCTGTTACCTTCCCACCGAAGTGGTCCCTATTTATCTACTTGCAATTTCTTGCTTTCGAACTGCTAGGTTGGCAGGAGCTGGAACTAGAGATGGGAGCTCACTCCGTCATGCGGCACACTACCGACCTTCCACAGCCTGCAGTTCAGCGTCTTAGTTTAGTGTTCTCTTAACCACTAATTCCTTTTCTAACATCCGGAGGTGGTGGGCTCTCCTCCTTTGAAGGTTTGCAAATAGAGGCTAGATGGCCATCTGACAGCAGTGCAGATTCTGTGAACTTAGGCAGATCATGAGAGGGAGGGCAGGAAGGGTTGCATCAGTGCTTAATTCTCATGGTCCTTTCTTACAAGACCAGGAAAATGCTGATCGCCACTTTGGGGTCAGGAAGCAATTTTTCCCCAGGCTAGTTTGGCTGGAGATCTTTGGAGGTTTTTTGTCCTCTTCTGGGCATGGAACAGCAGTCACTGGGTGCGTGCGTGTGGAGGGGGGGAGGTAATTGTGAATTTCCTGCATTGATCAGGGGGTTGGACTACATGACCCTGGAGGTCCCTTCCAACTCTTAGATTCTATGCTCTCCCTGAACATTTCTTTCTTGCACATTCACTAGGCAGACAGAGTATTGGATTCGGAATAAGAAAGCTCAGATTCAAACTGCCCAACTTCTCTGGGTCATTCGCAGCCCAGCCCACTTTGCAAGGGTGTTGTGAGGATAATGTAGCAGAAAAGAGAACCATGCCCACCGCCCTGAACTCCTTAAAGAAAAGGTAGGAAAAAAAAATCAATAGGAAGTGTTTTGGGAAGGGAAATAGCCATGCATCCACGTGCCAAATCTATTATATCATCTCGTATTTTGTTGCTAAGCGAAGGTATGCCTGATTGTAGCATTGTGAAAAATCGGGTAAAAAGAAGCAAATTAATTAGGCCCTAAGGAATACGCAAGTGCTCTTTCACTTCCCCTTTTCACGCATCACTTAATAACAATTACAGCGATGAAGACAGGGTGTGAAAGTATTTTTTTGCCAGGTCCTCTGGGGAGCTGCAAAATTAACTTCTCTTAAGGGTTATTGGAGAGGTGACATGCCGCTGCTGCTAGAGTTGCCAGTCTTCAGGTAGAGCCTGGAGATCTCTGAGAATTACAACTGCTCTCCAGATGACAGGGATGGGTTCCCCTGAAGGTTTGGAGGGTGGACTCTATGGCGTCAGGGCACTACTGAGCTCCCTCCCCCACCACAAAATTTACCACCATAAAAAAGCTTCTCTTTTTGTTAACTCTTGCATTTACCTGCTAATTTGCTGCTAGCCTGTTACTGGCCACCTGCTCCAATTTCAGCTCTGCATAGGCATCTTGGCTCTAAGTGGCCCCTCCTAACAGCTTCACCTACCCTCTTTTTTCCTGCAAATAACCCTTGAGGAATTTTTATTCCATTTGTTTGAAGAAGTGTGCTTTGCACATGAAAGCTTACACTTTGAATAAAACTTTGTTGGTCTTTTTTTTAAGCTTTCATTTTTTTATCATTTTCAATACAATAAAAAAATAAACATTTGCATAAAATGGAACAGATATTCGGAACTTTGTTGGTCTTAAAGATGCCACTGGACTCAACTTTAGTTCTGCTGCTTCAGACCAACACAGTTACCCACCTGAACCCACCCATGGTTACCTAGGGGAAATCATACTGGGAATTCTTATGGGATAG
This sequence comes from Gekko japonicus, assembly GCF_001447785.1. Taxonomy (NCBI): domain Eukaryota; kingdom Metazoa; phylum Chordata; class Lepidosauria; order Squamata; family Gekkonidae; genus Gekko; species Gekko japonicus. Next base: position 1,273,101 of record NW_015170282.1, on the reverse strand, counting down.
GTAGATGTAAAAAAATAACCATGACACCAGTTCCGTTCAAGTGTTTTTCTGAACACATGAACAACCTGCCTGTTTGAAATAAAGAGCCAAAGATCGTTATATCCAGGGCTATTTTTGGGCAGGAACGCACAGGGAACGGAGTTCCGGCTGGCTCCCAAGTTGGCCACACCCAGCAGGAACTCATTAGCATAACAGGCCACACCCAACAGCAGAAACTCATTAGGATTGGCTACATTAGGGGTGTGTGGCCTAACATGCAAAGGAGTTCCTGCTACAAAAAAGCCCTGGGTTTTGACAACAAACAAGGTAAATAGAATAAGAAGCAAAAGGTGGGTGTGGCTGGATGACCACACTTCTGGTAACATGGGGGTGCGGCCTAATGGGCTAATGAGCTGTGCTGTCAAGGGTGTGGCCTAATAGGCTAATGAGTTCCTGCTGTTGGGTGTGGCCTATTATGCTAATGAGTTCCTGCTGGGCTTTTTCTACAAAAAGAGCCCTGGCTATCAATAGCCAGAATCTGGTTGTCTATGTGCCACCTACACTTCTTACATGCTTAGCTACCCCTGTCTTCTAACAATCATATTAAAATGTGTATTTTACATAGGGTTGCCGGCTCCAAGTTGGGAAATACCTGGATATTTTGGGGGTGGAGCCTGAGGAGGGTGGGGTTTGGGAAGGGGAGGGACCTCAGCAGGATTCAGTGCCATACCTTCACAAAGTTGTTGTTGTGAGGATTAAGTGGAAGAGCTGAGAACAAAGTGGAAAGCCACTTTCATTCTCCGATCAGGGAGAAAATAAATAAAAATAAAAATAAATGAATAAAATAAACAAAAAGAATAAGAGTAGGTTTTTATAGCCGACTGTTCTCTACCTTAAGGCATCTCCAAGTGCCTTACCATCAGTTTCCCCTCCTTCTCCCCACAACAGGCACCTTGTGAGGCAGGTGGGCCTGAGAGAGTCCTGAGAGAACGGTGACTGGCCCAAGGTCACCCAGCAAGTTTCGTGTGGAGGAATCGGGAATCAAACCTGGTTCTCCGGACTAGAATCTGCCTTTATTGACCATTATACCACACTGGCTCTCAGCGACTTAATCAGATGAAAGGAATAAAAGGATTAATATGCATAAATTATATTGCATGTGTATACACACATGCCAGGTCTGCTGCAGAGAGGATACCAGTCCTCCCACAAAGAATGAGATTCTTTATATATATCTTTACGACTTAAATTAGCAAATCTAGCCACAGACGTCTTCAGCTGCTTCTGCACTGTGCTCAGAGAGGCAACAGTAGTCGATTGGCTCCATGCAAAGACTGGGTCTCCCCACAACAGACACCTTGAGGGGCAGGAGGGACTGAGAGAGTTCTGAGAGAACTGAGACTGGCCCAAGGTCACCCAGCAGGCTGGAGTGCTAGTCTGATCCAGCAGAGTTCTTCTTTCATTCCCCGCTTTTCTCTACCCTAATGAGTCTCAAAGTGGCTGACAATTGCCTTCCCTTGCTCTCCCCACAACAAGCACCTTGTGAGGGAGGTGGGGTTGAGAGAGTTCTGAGAGAACAGTGACTGGCACAAGGTCACCCAGCAGGCCTCGTGCGGAGGAGGAGGAGTGGCGAATCAAACCCGGTACTCCAGATTGCTCCTCTTAATCACTACACCACGCTGACTCTCAAAGTGGTTACAACATCGCTCCTCCCTCCTCCATTTTATCCTCACAACAATAACTTTTGTGAGTTAGGTTTGGTTGACAGAGAGTGTGACTGGCCAAAGGTCACCCAGCAAGCTTCTATGGCGGAGTAGCCATTTGAACCTGAGCCCCCCTGATTGAAGTCTTTGTGTTTTTTCCCCTACTATGGAAATCTGTCAGATAGAGACGGATTTGCCTCAGGCACCATCTGGCAGTCTAGATAACAAACAGGTGGAGCAAAGGGATTTTGTTGCAGGGGGAAAAAGAAATCTGGAAAAACCTGCACATCTTCCCGTTGCCATCTCGTTTTGCTGTGTGATCGGATTGTGGCACCGGTCTGTCTTCTCGGTTCTCACGATGAGGAAAGAAACACAAATGGAAATTAATCAGGTCAAAACCCTCACATCTAATATGCAAGCGCTCTAAGCTGCTTGCTGATATGGTTCCTAGACATCGTGCAGTTATCTTCTCATATGCAAAGTTCTTTACAATCCTCATTTAATTTGTCCTTGGGACAATTCTGTCAGAGAAGCAGCTATCCACTGACAGTAAAAGCTCGGTTTAGCTGAGTCTCTGGCTGTTTCCACATATAGGGTTGCCAACCTCCAGGTGATATCTGGAGACCTTCTGCTATTAGCATTCATCTCCGGGGGGGGGAGAGGGAGAGAGAGAGGGAGGGAGGTTCCCCTGGAGAAAATGGCTCCTTCGGAGGGTGCACTCTGTGGCATTATAGACTGCTGAGGTCTCCCCCCCTCCCCAAACCCTGCCCTCCCGAGGCTCCACCCCCCAAATCTCCAAGTATTTCTCAACCCAGAGCTGAATGCTCCCTCTAAGTTGCAGAGTCTCGTGAGCAAAAATTCTACTTTGTGAGCTACTGGCATTAGAGTTGTGAGCGAGCGATTTGGCTACTGAGAGCCACTTTGGTGTAGTGGTTAAGTGTGTGAATTCTAATCTGGGAGAACCAGGTTTGATTCCCCACTCCTCCACTTGCACCTGCTGGATAACCTTGGGCAAGCCACAGTTCTGACAAGAGCTGTCCTTGAAAGAGCAGTTTCTGTCAGAGCTCTCTCAGCCCCACCCACCTCACGGGGTGTCTGTTGTGGGGAGGGGAAGGGAAAGGTATTTGTGAGCCGCTCTGAGACTCAGAGTGAAGGGCGGGGGCATAAATCCAATCTGTTCTTCTTCTACTGCGTAAATTAGTTCGCTCTGGAGCCATCCTTCCTGAGCTAAGACAAAAATGTGTGAGTCAGAAGCTAAAAAACGGTGAGCTAGCTCACACTGACTCAGCTCACTTCACCAGGTCCGTTCACCTGTACATCCATAGTAGTTACGGACACGTACAGTCCATGCATCTGAAGGAAGTGAGCTCTGAGTCTTGAAAGCTTATGCCTGCATAAAGGGAGCAGTCCTTAAGTTGGTCTGCTTAGAATCAATGAGGCTAACTTTTGTTTCCCAGCTTCCAGGTGGGGCCTGGAGCTCTCCCAGAATTACAACCAATCTCCAGACCACATGGATCAGTTCCCCTGGCGAAAACGGCCGTTTAAGAGGGCACGCTCTATGGTACACCGAAGATTCTAAGTGAACTCCGCCCCCAAATCTACGGATCTTGCTCCCAAATTTTACAGACCAGAGTTGACAACTGTAGCTTACTCTTACAAAAAGATTGGTATTGGAAATGTTGTCAGATTTAAGGCACCACTGCAATTTTAAGGCACTACTGGATTCATGATTGCTTTTCCAGCTACGAACAAGCTGTGTAGTCCTAAAAAGGAGTTGCACCCTGTTAAACTTAATTCAATGGAAGGGTGTAACTCTGCTCAGGGGTCATTTCCTGTGGGAGCGCACAGGAGTGGAGCTCCGACAGTAAGGAGCCCAGGGGGCGGGCTCATGCGACAAGCCCCACCCCCTGCTCCCAGCAGCCCTCAGTTGGGCCACGAGGCGCAAGAAGCAACCAGGTAAGTTGCAGAGCCTCCCCTGGCCTGCCTTCAAGTACAAGCTCTCCTCGAATAAGAGAAAAATGGTCGCCCTACTTCGATTGGATCAAGGAGGATGAAGCCAAGAAGGACAGTCATTGGAAACTTTGGACTTTGTGCCCATGGCTGAAGCAATGATGGAAGAAAAAAAGGGGGGGGCGGACAGAAGCAAGGGGGGGGAAGGAAATATTTGTATAAAGACGAAAACGTTGACTGTAAGACACGTGGTTAAAATAAAAAGCAATTTGTTTTTGTTTTTTTAAAAGTACAAGCTCTCCCTTCTCTGGAAGGACAGATCTGCATGTTCCCCCTCCCCGAAATAGCTAGCAATCCAAAACAGTCCAGTGGCACCTTTAAGACCAAGTTTTATTCAGGTACAAGCTCTTCCTCCTCTGTGAGGACAGATCTGCACTCCCCCCCCCCAAATAGCTAGCAATCCCAAACAGTCCGAGCCTGAGTGGTGGGTGTTGCCTTCTGACACACTTCCGGTGATGTCAGGGGATGTGGCATATGCAAATAAGTTATGCTAATGAGCTCCTGCCCCTCTTTTTCTACGAAATGACCCCTGACTCTACTTAGGATCAAGATAGGTAGTGTTGTTAGTCTGTCTGTAGCACTACAAAAGAGCAAGAGTTCAGTAGCACCTTAAAGACTAACAAGATTTGTGGCAGGGGAGGGGGTCGTTTTAGATACCGCTTGCTGTATCTGAAGAAGCGAGCAGTGACTCACCAGAGCTCCTACCCTGCCACAAACTTTGTTAGTCTTTAAAGTGCTACTGGACTCTTGTGCTCTTTTCTTCTACTACTTAGGATGGCCTTTTAAGACGGCAACCCTCTTGGAATGGCTAGATTCGAATTCAGTAGCACCTCAGGGACCAACAACAAGAGTCTTTCAGGCACATGCTTTCCGAGGATCAAAGCTTCCTTCCAAAGATACCAGTTGGAATGGAGATCTCTGAGCCTTCATATACCAGTCAGAAGGTGGGAAGGGTGTTGTGAAGAAGGAACTCAGGCTGCAAAGGTGCCACGCATATTGTGACCAGCTTGATTAGCTGAGAGGGGAAACGCTCCCCCCCCCCCAAAAAAAATTAGCCTCTGTGGTGAAATAAGAATTCAGCCTTGGGGTGGGGGGTGGATCCATTGTTTTGAACTTGTGAATTAACTCAGCAATCTCCCATTGTGGTTTCCCTTTGGGGAAATTTTTTTTTTGCATCCTCTTGGAATTATCATTTATATGTGATTTCAGTTCTTTCTGACTGGTGTTAAACTGGTATCTGAAGAAGTACGGTTTCTGAGAGGGAGGGCAGGAAGGGTTGCATCAGCACTTACCTCTTGTGGCCCTTTTTGACACACCCAGGGAAATGCATGGACGGCTTCAAAAGGGAATTAGATAAGCATATGGAGCAGAGGTCCATCAGTGGCTATTAGCCACAAGGTATAGCTAGGGGCTCTGGGGCAAGTGATGCTCTGTCTTCTTGGTGCTTGGGGGGGGGGTCAACAGTGGGAGGGCTTCTAATGTCCTGGCCCCACTGCTGGACCTCCTGATGGCACCTGGTATTTCTGGCCACTGTGTGACACAAAGTGTTGGACTGGATGGGCCTTTGGCCTGATCCAACATTGGCATCTCTTATGTTCTTATGTTCACTCTGGGGTCAGGGAGCAATTTTTCTCCAGGACAGTTTGGCTGGAGTTCCTGGAGGTTTGCTGTCATCTTCTGGGCATGGAACAGGGGTCACTGGATGTGTGTTTGTGTGTGTGCGGGAGGTATTTGTGAATTCCCTGCATTGTGGAGGGGGTCGGACTAGATGACCCTGGAAGTCCCTTCCAACTCTATGATTCTATGAAGCCGTGACTCACGGCCACATATTCTGTTAGTCTTTCAGGTGCTACTGGATCCTCGCTCTTTGCTGCTGCTGCTGCTGCTGCAGACAGACTTAACACGGCTCTCCCTGATCATACACGTACAGTGCGTGAAACCAGATTTCAAACTGCAGCGGGTGAGAGGAGCGCTGAGGAAGGGCGAGGGGAAAGGAGAAGGGGGCAGAAGGAAGGACCGCGCTCGCTTCCTTCCCCTCGGCGTTTGCCGCCGCCCCGACCAAGCAAAGCGCCCAAATTCAGGCTCCCCGCCCTTCCCCCACCCCTGCGCAAAGGCCCACAATCCAGGCCCCCCGCCCTTCCCCCACCCCTGCCGAGGGACCTTAGCAACAAGAGGGGCGCCCGCGCCGCCGCGCTTGCGCACTCCCCAACCCGTCCCCCCCCCTCCACACAGCCTCGGCCTGTCGCTCAATCCGAAGGGGGCGGTCTCTTCCGGTTCATGTCGGAGCGGAGGAAGCCGGGCGGCCATCTTGGATCATCCGGGAGCGGCGGCGGCGGTGCTGCTGCTGGCTGAGGGGGGGGAGAGAAGCCCGCCTAGGTCCTCATTCCCACGAGCACAGACGGAGCGAGGCCTCGGGCTCCGTTGGGCCGCCGGAGGGGGCGGGCGGGAGCAGAAGGCCCTGCGTGGCCTCAGCCTGCCCCGCTGCCTAGAGTGCCGGGGGGGGGGACGACCACTGCTGGGAAGAAGGAAGGGGGGGTGGTGTTTCCCAGTATGAGAGCTGCGGCCCGGTGAAGCGGGGCCTGGGAGAGAGGGGAAGCGGGGCTTAAACTGAGGGGCGGAGAAGCCTCCTTGGAGCAGCCCTTGGGACAGGCTCCCGCTGCCTCTCTGCAGGCGGCGAGAGGGAGGGCGTGAGGGGGGCAGCCCTCCCCCCTCAGTTCTCCATATAGCCTCCTAGTTGCCCTTGCTGCGGCGCCCTGCACCCGCCTCCTCCTCGCCCGCAGCCCCGTCTTGCAAGCCGCTGGGCTAGTCGAGTCTCATCCCCCCCTCCTTTCCTCTCATCCCAGCTCCCCTTTTTCTCAGCATTCCCCCCCTCCCCTCTCCCCCTTTTGGCACTTCCGCGAGAAATCCCCTTTCTCTTTAATCCCTCCGCCACACCACCTTCTGAGGCTCTTAATCTCGTCTGTAGGATGATCCCTGAAGATTCCCGGGGGGACACAGTGCCCCGTGGCCAGACTGGAATGTAGATGAGAGAGTAGTGCTGGAGGAGGAAATCACCCAAATTTCCTTCCCCTCACACTCCATGGTTTCTTGATGGTGGCCCTTTGTAACCACTATCATGCAGTAGGATTACCAATTTTTTGTAAATATATATAGTTTTTTGGGGGGAGGGATAGGAAGGGTGTTTAGGATTTTTTTTAAAAAAAACAAACCTATAGCTGGGTTTTTGCCATCACGAAACGGTGCTTCAGCACAAGTGAATGAAAATGTCCACTAGAACTCCGTTGCCCACGGTGAACGAACGTGACACTGAAAATGTAAGTGTATTTTGGGATGGTCCGTTTGTTGGTATGAGTTTTGCAGTGACTGCCTTTTGTCTTCTGGACTTTGTAATAGATATGTAGCTTATGCTAACGCTGTGTTTTGTTGCCCTCTTATCGGGGGTTGATGTGATGTGGCTTTCTTTAATTATAAGCAAAAGTGTTTTATTGTGAAAACTTGTATTGTTATAGAAGATGAGTGTCAGCAGTTGTGATATCTCCAAACCGCGATAATTAAAGTCCCTTCAGATAGAAACTTGACATTGCATGGGATATGCTCTGCCCTACTGTTATGACATGCACTGTTGGGCTGCTGTACATCTGGGAACAGATGTTTCACAGGTTGCTAAGAAAACGTTATCAATAGGGAAGCTGTTACTGAGGCCTCTCTACAATTAGCTTATGTTCATTCAGAAGGGCTAAGGCCCTTGTGTTTTAGTCTCACATCTTCAGAATGCAAATATAAATTAAAACCTCTAGCAGATGTTCATTGGCATAAAATGTGTTCATGACTAAAGGCAGAGTTTCTTAAAACGTAGGGCAGGAATGTAGTTCTGATAAAGAATGGAATTATTTCTCTTAAAGTAATAAACTGAAGCTTTTATTATGGTAGCCACTTATCTGGTGATATGAAAAAGACTTTTCTTCTTCAGGCATTATATTTGAGTATGCCTTTGCTTAGGTGCTAAACAAAACAACATTATTTATATTAAAAAGTGTGATGTGTTTATGTGGCTGTGTTAAGCTGGAAGTGGAAATTGAATGTGTCTGGAACGTGGAGAGGAAAGCTATTGTATTTGCTGAAGTTATGACAGAATTTGCTTGTAACTAATGAAAAGGACTGTTGTGGTATTCTATGAAACTGTAGAAGACACACGTGAGCTTGTATACAACTGAATATGAAACTCTTCTTTCGTGTTGCTGATTTGATTGCCAGTTTCACTATAAACTTTGAGATGTTCCAAGAACTGGGGAAATTCTGTATTTGTGAGTATGACAAAGAAGCTTAGCTGTGCATCTTTGTGGTGCATATCCTCACCCAGTCTGTGCACTGCTACTGATTGAAGATACTTCCAATATGCCTAGATACAGAAGTGGAAAATATGCTCAACGGAACAATTGCTTTATTGTCCCGACTCTGGATTTATTGACATAGTAGATAACACCTTCTCTGTTCTTTTGTTTGCTTTAGTTCTTAATACAGTCTGCAGACTAAAGTCTATGCTCAGCGAAAGTCAATTTAAGTAATTCAATTATAGAATATTTGTGGATTTCAGCCCAAGCCTCAAGCCTCCAAAGTTGCATTTGACCAAAAAGTCTTCAAAGTTGGAACTTCTGTGCTCACTGTCAGCCCTGAAGGCAGCTGAATACTCATTAGGTCTGGTGTCAGTAATTTGGCCACCCACTCTTTTGCTGGCTAGTCCACTCTCATGTATAGTATCACCTATATATCAGCAAACACATCGTTCAGAGGTCTTCTGGAGATTTTCCAGTGTCTTCCAATTTTCAAGCTTTCCTGTTCTGTAGGTACATTGGGGGGGAGGGGTTTTCCAAGTTGAAGCAAGCTTAATATTTGTGGTCAGGCTGAAGTTCATTTTCAGAAACATGTCCGGTTTTGTTTTAAAAATATAAAATTCACATAGTACAGTGTTTGATTATTTTGCTTCTGGTCATGTTGCCTCTTTGATCTTGTCAGAGCTTGTGAGCTAAGCAAAACTGGGCTTGGTTGGTCATGGAGTTTACACACAGGTAGCAATACTGATGTGTTAGAAATGCCATTTCAAGTGAGCCCTGCTCTTGACCACAGAAGTCCTAAATTGAAGAAGGATCCTCAATGCAAGAACAATGTATGTTAATTTTGTCTTAATGATATGTGTGTTAATTTTGTCTTAATGATATTAGTTTGTGTATAGACATACCCACAACTTCTGCTGGCTAAAGAAATGTCCTTTCTTCTTCCTTTCTTCTCACGTTCTAACCCTGCTTACAAACGTGATAATACTTCTGGTGGCAAAGAACTGACCTTGTTTTGCTGGCGATTTTTTCTGAACACAAAACACACACAATTTGAAAATACCCCAGTTGCATTTGGGTTCAAGTGTCATGGGACGGCCTTCAGTGCTTTACACCAGGAAAAAAGTACTAATTTCTGACAATAGGGATATATCTGAGTCATTGCCAAATTTTCCAACTTAATACCGAGTAAGGTCCATTGGCAAAGACAGAAAACGTTTGCAACAGTTTCATATTGGTTTCTTGGGAAACTGCTGATTGGGCATTGTTCTTGTCCTTGCCTGAAGTTTTAAGTATGTTTAGGAGTTTTTAAGGTAAAGACAAATCCTACAAGTCCATGCAGAAACATTTTTGGGGGGAGGAGGATTCCGGAATTATTAGGCACAATGAAAACCCTCTAAAGGCAATTTAAAGTTTACAAACTGAATCATCAAAGGCAGCCTTAAGTACTGAGGAAAAACGTGTCTCCTTCCCTGGCTCTGAACCTCTGGCTTTTTATAGCTACTTCAGTTTGCATGCGTGAGCCTAGCCCATTCCTTTCAGCTTGCATTGTATCTGACCTGCTCTGAGATGGTGCTTGTTTGCGATGCATGTGAGCAGCTTTTCCATTTGAACTCGTTTGTCAGAAGCTGTAGAATAGGCCTCCCTCTTGAAACCCATCACAGGTTATGGGGTTTTGCCTACAAGCAGCAGCTTCCATAGGAAAATCGGCACTTACACAGATTTCACTAATCCTTCCGAAAGTAGATATATGTTTGTTACCTGTAAAGCGTTTCTAAGCCTCTTGTGGTTTAGATATTCTATTAATTGCAAGGAGGGCTGGGAAAAAAAATCATTGTGCCCATCTAGTTCAAATGGTAGTTTATAACGCTTCTCACAGCTGAAAAAAAGTTAACAGTATTTCCATTCAGCTTTGATACTAGAAAATTTCCGACAACTTGTAGTGTTATTTACATCATTAGGGTATTTGTTGTTGGTCTGTCGTCATATTGGCTTAGACTAACTATCTATTTAAGATAATGCTAGACTTGAGTCCAGTAGCACCTTGGAGACCAGCAAGTTTCAGGGTATGAGTTTTCAGGAGTCAAAGAGAGCCAGTTTGGTGTAGTGGTTAAGTGTGTGAACTCTAATTTGGGAGAACCGGGTTTGATTCCCCGCTCCTCCACTTGCACCTCCTGAATGACCTTGGGCAAGCCATAGTTCTGTCAGAGCTGTTCTCTCAAGGACAGTTCTGGAAAGAGCTCTCTCAGCCCCACCTACCTCACAGGGTGTCTGTTGTGGGGAGGGGAAGTGAAAGGAGATTGTAAACCCCTCTGAGACTCCGAGTGAAGGGCGGGGTATAAATCCAGTCTCCTCCTCCAACCTCTTCTTCCTTAATCTGATGAAGGGAGCTTTGACTCTCAGAAGCTTATACCCTAAAACCAGGGCTATTTTTGGGCAGGAACGCACAGGAACGGAGTTCCGGCTGGCTCCCGAGTTGGCCACGCCCAGCAGGAACTCATTAGCATAACAGGCCACACCCAACAGCAGAAACTCATTAGGATTGGCTACATTAGGGGTGTGTGGCCTAACATGCAAAGGAGTTCCTGCTACAAAAAAAGCCCTGGGTTTTGACAACAAACAAGGTAAACAGAATAAGAAGCAAAAGGTGGGTGTGGCTGGATGACCACACTTCTGGTAACATGGGGGTGCGGCCTAATGTGCTAATGAGCTGTGCTGTCAGGGTTGTGGCCTAATATGCTAATGAGTTCCTGCTGTTGGGTGTGGCCTATTATGCTAATGAGTTCCTGCTGGGCTTTTTCTACAAAAAGAGCCCTGCCTAAAACCCTTGCTTGTCTCCAAGGTGCTATTGGACTTCTATGGCAGGACCAACACATCTACCCTCTGAAACCATTGAAGATAATGTTTTCTGTCTTTCTTTATGACTGTGGTAAGGATCCTGCAAGTAATTATACTTGTTTGTCAGCCGCATTTCTTCTGCAGAATGAGTGAAAACAGCAGTCAGAGCTTCCTTGGGCCACTTGAAATTTGGGGCAGCACGACTTTTGTGCTCCAGTCGAGAGATGAGCTTTCGGTATTGCACGAGAAAAATAGCACCTTTTGAGTGTGTTCACTGGCTTTAATACAATGCAATTGCAATACAGTCTGCTTGAGTGGGCCTGTAGGCTTAGTAGCGAGTACTGCTGTTGTACTGTTTGATCAGAGAAGCTGGACTGTGCTGCACTGCCGTTGCCAAGAAGCTAATTTATATGAACCATGTCATGTTTGTGGCAAGTTGACTTTATCCCCCCCCCCCCGCCGCCCGGATTAGGACACTGCTTTAGGGCCTTAGCCATAATTTACCTGCCACTCTGCCATGTAGTGCAACTGGTTTCTATGCTGACACTCCTGGAATAACGAGGGTTGCTCTTCGCATTCCCTTTTCACACAGAGTTGCATGATCACACATGAGATGCATGTCTTTTGTAATGTGAGAATAGCTACACAAGTGTCTCTTTTTCAAGCTAATATATTTAGCAGAGACGTTACATCCAAAATACAGCCACAGACGAGCCCTTCTCACAAGATACAGTAAGGACTGTACATTCCGCAGTTCTTAGCTTTGAATGTCCGTGGTTATTTGAGGTTCTGTGGTATATGCCATTAGGCATAGAGTTTAACCTTTTAGAAGTAACGTACTCCCAAAAGCCCTGCTTTAGTGAGCCTCTGGAGATGAAATCCCTAAATGAACTTCTGGACCAAAAAACCAGTGTCTCAAAAATAGCATCCAGTTGCCTCATGGGATTAAAATCCAAGCAAGGGTTTTCTGTCTCAGACCTTTGAGCACTGGGTATCCTCCTGGCTTTAAACATAGTTGCTAACCATGGCTATAGGAGAATTGGACTTAGTTTGGCAGTTTTATTGATGATTCAGGCGTGACAATGTCTTGTTCTTCATCTGCTATATTTAAACTTCAGTGCTGATGTCAGTAAAAAAAAATGTGTTATGACCAGTGAGCAAAGTCAGTGTTATTTTGGAGGATATATTAATGTGGATACAAGTTTCACCATTTCCTTTGAAACGTATCCTGTCTGAATACATTTGCTTTATAAGGTACCTTTTGTTGCAGGGTTGCATCGGATCTTTTTGGATAATTACATGCTCTGGAGATGGTGCCTTCCTCCCCCCAAAGTCTGGGGCCGTGCCCTTTATTCAGTGACACGCCCCCCCTCCCCCCAGCATCCAGATACTTGGGGTGGGTCTTTAAAACAGCAGGACTCCAGTGGCAGCCCGCAGCCCTCTATGACTAATAGTAACTAATTCATACTTACTCCAAACGGCAAGGCAGTGTGGCAGTACAGCCGTAACCTAGACCATTGACTGCTGTTTTCGATGGCCCTACATGTTGAAATAATGAATTTCAGCACCGTAATATAGCAGTCCCTTTAAGGCTGCTTGGCGTCTTTTTGCTGCCAGGGTTTAACAAGCTGTTCCCATTTCTGGCTCCTTGGCATGATGATGCCCAGCTTTGTAACTCTTCCCTGTCTGCAGGTTGGCTGTGGAAAGGATTCTATATTTGGAGTACGTGTGCTTGTCTTTGACCTACACGATTAGAGTTGCACGAGGAATACAGCCGCAGTGACACAGGAAAACATTATGCGAATAAGAGAGCCCTTGAACACAAATGCTCGACAGTTCAGTGGATCACATACTTGGCCCTTGGCAAACTGTTTTTCAAATAGTTGCTGAAGGTACTATTGTCCTAGAGTTGTGTCCTTTTATTTGTAGTGCTGTAATCTTTCTCTCCCCCCCCCCCCTCGCCTTTAAAGGTTTGATTTGTTAGGCAGTGATGGTGAGCACAGGAAAAAATTGGGGCATGTGGCAAAATGATCGCGCTATTTGTAGTAAAGATTATATTTGCTCTGCCAGTTATCTCTTAAACTTATTGTTTGGCAAGTATGACCTGGTTAAATTGGCAAGTCGTTTTAACCATCTTAAGGAGCTATATAATTGGGCAGGAGAAAGAGCACAGAGATTATATTTGCACAATAAACTCTGTTGGCTGTTGCCATTGCAGTTGCAGCATGACTTCTGGTTACAAGCACCTGGCTGATTATCTGGCAATATTGTAATCTAGTTCTTAAACAAATTGTTTTCTTTTCACATTGAGGTGAAGTGCCCAAGGTGTGCATCTAATATGTTCCCATGACTCTATTTTTAGTGGCTGTTCTGTTTACAAAGAGGCATTTGTCCCCATCTTCAGACTAGAACTGCTTATGAGAGACTGTGTACATAATGAGATTTTTTAGAAGAAAGAGGTAATGTCGTGTATGCAAAATGGCAAAGGATGCGTACACCAATGCTCCCTCTAAGCTGTGGAGTCTTGTGAGCAAAAATTCTACTTTGTGAGCTACTGGCATTAAAGTTGTGAGTGAGCGATTTGGCTACTGCATAAATTAGTTTGCTCTGGAGCCCTCCTTCCTGAGCTATGGCAAAAACCTGTGAGCTGGTGGCTAAATAACTGTGAACTAGCTCACACTAACTCAGCTTAGAGGGAAAACTGGTGTACACCCCAAGTTAGTAAAAGTGTTCACAGAGATCATGATTGTGGTGGAAAAGACACATTGCCCTTGAGATTTAAAGAGTGTGTGTATACGTCCGTATGTGTACACACACACAGATTCCACAGATTTGTTTTGGAGCTTATATCAATCTTAACCAATAGAAAAGATCAGAAAAATATCAAATAGGGCAAAGTATGCCCCCAGAGCCCGCAAAAGGCCAGAAGTTCCCTACCATGGCAAAATCCTGTTTCAACTAATGATGTTCAGTAAACTGGAATCAAAGTCACAGAACTCCCAAGGCGAGTCCAGAGTAGAAACGTGAATTAGAATGCTGACTTGTTCGGAGAGTCTGGGTAGGGTGGAGTGGAGAGAAGAGGGTATTGAAACTGGCTTCCAGCCAAGATCCAATTGTAAGCATAGCCTGGAGGAAGTCTTGGGGTGGGGCACAAAGGAGCGGTCAGTGGGAAAGTGCTCTATACGATCCATTACCAGGTGCCCAGCCCTGAAGCACAGGTGGTTATTGTAGAGGGCAAGACTCGGTTTCAGTAAAAAAAAAAAAAGAGAGAGAAGATGTTTGGTGTATCCTTCTCACCAGCTAATGATTAGATTCTGCTGACCCATTAAAACTAGCCAAGCCTTGCATATTCCCATGGAATGGAAGCTCCCTTAGAAATGTAGGAAGTAGTCCTATCACAACACGTCAGTTTTGTTGTTCTGTAGGTGACCCCTTACCAACAAATCTTGCTGGGCGGATTCCAGCTAGTTGTTTTAACTGCAGCCCAGGCGATGAGTACTGTTAATTTCTCACTCTGAAACCTGGATTGGCTGAGCTACTCTGATGTCACAGAAGCTTTGAAAACTAGTATCGTTCCATAATAACAGTTGATATAGTTTAGTAATTTGCATAAGTTACATTTTGTTCAAAGTAAAGTCAAGCGCTCCTGTGAATCCATTCCCCCAGCACAAGGTTGGAAGAAGCGTTTTCTGCTTATGCCCAAGGAGAGTTCCACCGCCAACAGAACAGTTTTATTTATTTAAAATGCTTTTATTCCACCTTTCCCCAATGGATTGATCCGAAGGCATGTTAAAATAGTTGTTAGAACTCCATAATTAAGTTACAGAAACACTGCACCTCCCCCAAAGAATAATCTACACACAGTACTAATAAAAAACCACTATAGTCAAAGGAGTATCCAGGTAGTAAGACCTTAGAGACAGATTGCTCTGTGAGGCAGAGTATAAAAGCAGGGGACTGCCCTCACTCGGTGGCTGAATATTGGAATTGGGCAAGCCCCAAGCTGCTGCTAAAGTGACAATGCTAATCCTAATGTAGTGCACCGCAAATTGTAATGGCTTGAAGGCCCACGGCAGCCGGTGCAGTCCAAAACAATGCAAAAAGAATTGGACCTGAGTAAGGGGATTCTGGTCTTGATACATCAGCAAGGAGCCCTGCCCGTTTGGGCAAATGGCATGGATAGCCTTGATTGCCTAGCCCAGGTATAGTCCAGGTAATGGTGCAGCAAACAACTGCAGTGGACTTCCCTGATCAAGCTGGTCAGCTTTGGCTCCCCGAATTCAGAGGACTGGTCTGATGTCAACAAACTGCGCATCACTGTGGAATAGACCTGGATGTGTCTGAACAGGAGGCAGCCAACCACCTGAGCGCCCCAAAGAAAGCTGGGCAAAAGGCAGCTTTGAAAAGCTTTGCTTCATACTTAGAATGGAGAACCCTACTTCGTGAGGGAGACCAGATAGAAGTTTACAAGTTAGAGGACTCCTGTGATGGGGCCCGCTGGACACCTTTGCAGCATCAGCCTTCAAGGGCCTGTCTGGTCCTTTGAGAAGCCCAGCATGGCCAGTCATCCCTTGTAAAAGGTCAGGCAGAGACCAAAGGGAATCCCCCTGCGCTCCATTTTGCAGCTGATAAAGGAGGATGGCGCCCTGGACGGCAACCCATGAGAGTCAGTCTGAGGCGTAACCCGGGGCTTGATGAACTTCGTGGCGCCTGGAAATCTCATTGTGGCACCTAGTATTTTCATCAGTCATTTGCTGTAGGCGCCTCTTGGTGATTCTCAGAAGCACAAAGCTTATTCAGGTGAGGGATAGGGGTTAGCTTTTTGTTGTGATGACAACCAGAGTCACCCCGTATTTATTTGTGTACTAGAACACTTTCGTTCTGGCTTTATTTTTTTAAAAAAGTCAAGCAACTGTAAAGAGTTGGGATTTGGTTCTGTGTTAGCAGTAATTAGAAAGTATGGTCATTAAAACAGAAATCCCCGGAGGCTATAAAGGAATTCTAGCTCCTAAATTTTGGGGGGGTTGCTCCTAAGGCTGAAGAGAATTTGCCAAGGCCTAAAATTTGTCGAGGCCCAACATTTTCCTGCTCTCCCCCCCCCACTCTGCGAAAGAAGCTCTTGTCTGAAGGGCACGTAGCTGGCTTTTTGACCAGGCCAATTCAAGCTCTCACACACAAACTGGATGGTAAGGTGCTGTGGAGAATGGGTAGAACCATAGAGGAAAGTGTGCTCTGTCTTCTTAATTTGCCTTCATTCAGAGAGAATAATGTCACGGGGGTTGCCCATGGCTTATTGCAGTGTTTGTTGGCTTTCTAACTACAGCCCAACAGATAATTCCTTGGTGTTCCTCATTTTTAAGAATTGTTCATTGTACTTCTCAGTCTACAGGGATTTTTCAGTAAAAAACTTTTTTGTCAATACCTGGTGTAAACCACCAGGCTCTCTAATTTTGTAGGTATGATGTTGAAAAGAGAGAATCCCCCTTCCTGTGAGTGTGTGTTTAGCAGCATTGTTTCCATCCGTGTCTCTGGGGACAGAGTTTGGCTGCAATTAGGCATCACAGCTAGCGGCAATTAAGCTCCACAGTTGGGCACAAACACAGTTTATTGCTGTGCTCATGCACCACCCCTCACTCCTCCCACCTCCCTATATGTGCAGCACCAGGCTCTCTTAATTTTGTAGGTATGATGTTGAAAAGAGAGAATCCCCCTTCCTGTGAGTGTGTGTTTAGCAGCATTGTTTCCATCCGTGTCTCTGGGGACAGAGTTTGGCTGCAATTAGGCATCACAGCTAGCGGCAATTAAGCTCCACAGTTAGGCACAAACACAGTTTATTGCTATGCTCATGCACCACCTCCCTATTTGTGCAAGGCTTGATGCAAAACTTTTCAGATTGGTCAGGTTCACGCAGTATCTGACTGCAGGAGCCTTGGTAAATTGGAGGTTGTTTGCAGAAGCTGAAGATTAGATGTGCCCTTTTGGATCAGGCTAGCGGTTCATCGCATCCTGTTGCACACACTGGTCGGTCAAGCAGAACATATAGGCCAGGAGTCGGACCTTTTTCCCCCCTCCTGCCTTCTAACCCTGGTTTTCAGAGCGGTTTACAAGTTGGATAGTAGTCATGGTCCTGTCTTCCACGCATCTGTCTTCCACGCATCTGTCTCATTCCCTTTTAAAGTCACATCTGTGCTCAATGGCCATCGCTGCATCCACTTGCAATGAGTTCAACAGTTTAATTACTCAATGAATGAAGTATTTCCTCTTGCCCATCCTGAATCTATTGCCTGTCAAGTTCATTAGGTGCCCCTGAGTTGTAGTATTAAGGTAAGGTAAAAGTTCCCTTGCTTGAAAGCAGGTCGAATCCGACTCTAGGGTTGCGGTGCTCATCTCCGTTTCAAAGCCGAAGAGCCAGCACTGTCCGAAGACATTTCCGTGGTCATGTGGCCGGCATGACTAAACACCAAGGCGCACGGAACGCTGTTACCTTCCCACCAAAGTGGTACCTATTTATCTACTTGCAATTTCTTGCTTTCGAACTGCTAGGTTGGCAGGAGCTGGAACCAGAGACGGGAGCTCACTCCGTCATGCGGCACCCGGGTCTCGAACTGCTGAACTACTGACCTTCCACAGCCTGCAGTTCAGCGTCTTAACAACTTGAGCCACCGCAGCTCCTGAGAGTATTATGGGAGAGGGAGAAAAAGTTCTCACTGTTCATTTTCTCCATTCTGCGCGTAACTATATTTACATCTATTGCGTGCCCATCTTAGTATTCATTTTTCTTAACATGTGTAGAAAAGGTGCTCTAACCCCTTGGTTAACCTTGGTTGTCTTCTTCAGCACTTTTTCGGCTCTGCATTTCCCCCCAAGATACAGTACCTGGGAGTACGCATAGTTTTCCAAGTCAGTCCACACCATAGCTTCATGCACTGACGTTACAGAATTGGTCATTGCCTTTTCGATTAGAGAAGCCAAGGCCTGCAAGAAAACTGTGAAACTGGGTGTGTGTGTGAAAAAAATAATAATCATGTGCTAGGATACTGCACTTTGCAGTGCTCTCTCAAGTATTGGGTATATTTGCAGTTTTGCTTGTAGAAAATGATGGTGTTTATATTTTAAAGCTCCATGAATGTGCCAGTTAGTACAAGGGGCATGTACTAAGTAAGTTATAACTGATGCATTTTATGCTAGTAAAGCAGCAAAATAAGGTTAGGTTTGGTAGGAAAGTAAGTGTTGCATATATTACAGTTTTTCAGAACACTTCCATTTTTCCAAACCCCTCCCTCCAACCTTTCAATGCCCATGTTTTTCCATGGCTTCAAAATTTTACATCTCTAAATTCAGTTCCTTCCTTATTCATCCCCAGCCCAAAGTTTGCCTTTTTGCCAGTACAGTGACCAATGTTCCCTTTAAGTTGTGGAGTTTTGTGAGCAAAAATTCTACTTTGTGGGCTACTGGCATTAAAGTTGTGAGTGAGCAATTTGGCTACTGCATAAATTAGTTTGCTCTGGAGCCATCCTTCCTGATCCAAGACAAAAATGTGAGTTGGAAGCTAAAAAACTGTGAGCTAGCTCACACTAACTCAGCTTAGAGGGAACATTGACAGTGACTTAACATTTTTGTCAGTCTACCTGCTACAAGCCCTTGATCTCTCTCTCTCTCTCAGACGCTGCCATTTTAAACCCTATCAGAATATATCTAACATTACTGTGTTTTTTCCAGTGCGCTTCACTTTATTCTTACCTATATTGAACTTCATTTGCCACATCATTGTCCGTTGATCCAGTTTGTAGAGATCCTTTTGGAACTCTTCAAAACCCGTTGCCACCATCCTGAATATCTTGTTATTACCTGCAAACTTGGGCTTGAATCCTGTGAACGAGCTCCCTGTGTACTAGATAGCCTCTGCATGGAATCCGTTCACTCTTGCGCTAACACTTCCGTTGGTGTAAGATCAGTGGGTTTCAGCAAGCACTTGCCAAGTGAAAATGCTAGTGCCGGAGGAAACACGCATCCTGATGTAGGCCATCTAGAGCTAAACAATCTTTGGAAGGCACTTTCTGGACCAGAAATTATCATCAGTGAAACATCATTTGACATGTGATTGCATCTGTGGAGGCCTCATTTATACTTTTATTCTGTGCCTAGTGGTTTCACTTTGGAACAGTTCTTTTCTGGTCCATCTTGTATCTATGTTGCATAATTGTATGATTGTACTGTATTATGTTATAAGCCAGTATGCTCCTCATTGTGTTTGACCTCTGAAGAAGGCCTATACAGGCCGAAACGCATCAGGTCCAGTCCATTGGCCCTTGTGTGCTAGATTTTGATTTTTACATGAAGTGTGATTGGGCCCTTATATGTTTTTCCATTCTTTGTTAATAAATATGTGTATCTTTTTATACTGTATACACCAGGTTTTTATTGTTGGCCCTCTATTCTGTTTGACTTACCTCTTT
Source organism: Gekko japonicus (assembly GCF_001447785.1). Taxonomy (NCBI): domain Eukaryota; kingdom Metazoa; phylum Chordata; class Lepidosauria; order Squamata; family Gekkonidae; genus Gekko; species Gekko japonicus. Next base: position 1,253,784 of record NW_015170282.1, on the reverse strand, counting down.
AGGTTCTGGATCCCAGGTTTCAGGGTTAAGTCCCCCCCCCCTTCCATCCCTAGTTAGGCCATCTAGTGCTCACCAGGCTCACTCATAGGATCCTGCTTAGCCCATTTGCAGATTTTGTCGTGAACAGATTAAATAGCACAGCTCTTGATTGCTGTGGGATCCCACTTCTTGCTTCCCTCTACTGCATTTCACTGTCCATTTAACCCTACTCTCTGCTTCCTGTCACTTAACCAGTTTATAATCCACAAGAGAACCCACGACTGCTAAGCGTACTTCGGAGTCTTTAGTGAGGGACCTTGTCAAAAGCACTTTGGAACCTGGTCATCCTTCCTTGTCTGTGTGCTTGCTAACTGACAGGACTCTAAAATGTTGGTGAGGCGGGACTTCCCTTTGCAGAAATAATGTAGATTTTCTCTCAGCGGGCTTTGTGCCTCTGTGTGCTTGACAATTCTTTCTTTAGCAGTTTCTAATTAAATTGGCGTAGACATTGAGCTAGCAGGCCTGTAATTTCCCAGGACTCCTTTGAACCCCTTCAATAAAATTGTTGTTAACACTTGCTTCTTTCCAGTCCTTGGGTACTGGGATTCAAATCCTTGGTTTAATTCCGGTTGAGATTCCTTGGTTTTTCACAGAAGACAGGCTCTGTTTTCGCTGAGGCACCTACATTCGAACATTAGTTAGTTGGAGCTTGATGAAGCTCCAGGCAGGGGTATGAAAAGGTACCCTTGATGCAGCAGTCAGCGAGGTGGGAGTGGGCAGAGGCAGTTTTCTTCATGGCCCATCCCTTTCTCTCCTTTGATCTGATGCGTGTCTCTTTGCACCTGGTAACCCCTCCCTTTCCTCCTTTCTCAGTTGAACTGTGGCACAGACAGCTGAGCTTTACGGAGAAGACAAACCTTGAAGGAGTATGGAGTTAGGTCTGCCATTTTGAAGGTGGAGCAAAGCACTGCTCCTAGGATTAGCTGTGGGGTACAGAGTTTAGCACTGCCATTTTGAAGGTGGAGCTAAGCACTGCTCCTCCTAGGATTGGCTGTGGGGTACGGAGTTTAGCACTGCCATTTTGAAGGCGGAGCTAAGCACTGCTCCTCCTAGGATTGGCTGGTGGGGTATGGAGTTTAGCTCTTGCCATTTTGAAGGTGGAGCTAAGCACTGCTCCTCCTAGGATTGGCTGGGGGGGGACAGAGTTTAGCTCTTGCCATTTTGAAGGTGGAGCTAAGCACTGCTCCTCCTAGGATTGGCTGGTGGGGTACAGAGTTTAGCACTGCCATTTTGAAGGCGGAGCTAAGCAGTGCTCCTCCTAGGATTGGCTGGTGGGGTATGGAGTTTAGCTCTTGCCATTTTGAAGGTGGAGCTAAGCACTGCTCCTCCTAGGATTGGCTGGTGGGGGATAGAGTTTAGCACTGCCATTTTGAAGGCGGAGCTAAGCAGTGCTCCTCCTAGGATTGGCTGGTGGGGTACGGAGTTTAGCACTGCCATTTTGATGGTGGAGCTAAGCACTGCTCCTCCTAGGATTGGCTGTGGGGTACGGAGTTTAGCTCTTGCCATTTCGAAGGTGTAGCTGAGCACCGCTCCTACTAGGGCTGGCTGTGGGCAGAGGCTCCTTGCTTTCCATTTTCAGTCGGATCCTTTGTTCTGATTTAAACAGGGAATCCCCAGGAGATCCCCATGCGTTCATGTTCAGAAGGGGTATGACATTGTGTGGGAGCTCTGAAAAAAATGCAGGGGCATGCTGTCCATTTAGGGTAAAAACCGTGTATGGAAGCTGCCCAGGAGGTATTCAGTGACCCTCTATATGCTGTTAGAAGGGGGTGGGGGGAGTAAGGGTTGCTGCGCAGTATCAAAACTGGGCCTGTGCCCAGTTGGAGTTTAGTTACAGCTGGTTATGTTATGATATCTGCAAGCGGCACTTGTCACTTTGTCACTTGTCCTCCCTTCAAAGCGTCACAGGGTGATAATGTAATTTCAGGCTGTAAAGCAAAAACGTGTTTCCCTTATCTGCGCTGTAGCAAAAGTAAAGGAGCCTGTTCTCCTTGTATTCTCAACTGTTTTTAATTTTTTGCAGGCTAAGAAGACCGTTCTGCAGGGATGTCGAAAAATTACGCTTAGTGTATCTTGTGAAACTAAGGTGTTGACTTCTTTTGTTGTTCTGCAGGTTCTAAATCGCAGCTGTAGAAACTGAAAATAATTAGTTTTGACTCCGCTGTAGATTTTTTTTAACCAAGGAACAAGATTTGATCGTTTTTGCTTACCGTACTTGAGTCCTACTGGGACTTCATACTCGATTCTCGTGGTTTTTAAATCTCTGAACCAAGTATATTGGCGGAAGCGGGAACAAAAAATAGGTACTCTGTATAAAGGGATGTTCTTTCTGGATAAACTCTTCATTCTGGAAACGTTTCCCTCTAAACCTCTCAGTTGGAGAAGTCTGTTGTGTCTCTTTGAGTGGAGCAGGTTGTTGCCTGTACAGTTGTGCTCACCTGTGCTTCAGGCAGTGTGTGAGATCAGGGTTGGGAGTCCTACAAACATGGATATTAATGTGGTGGGGATATGCACACTTGCCCTCAGATTTGTATTGCTTCATAATATCATAGGGTATTACTCTCTGGAGTAACTGTTTTGGATTCTGAAGGTGACTATCTGCTCCGTATGTGCAGAGGATCATCATAAAGGAGCCTTCGCTGTACTCCAGACACAGACTTGGGATAATGTGTCATACTCAGCTGAATGCATGGGTCTGTTCCTATGTAGTATTTCATGCGTCAGTGAATATTTATACAAAATGACTCCTATACAGAGGATAAGGGGGGAGTCCAGCAAGTAAAATGGATTATCCAAACTTGCATGCAGAGTTGGTTTTCTAATGAGAGATGTTTCTATTCCTTGAGTGCTGTAACTCTTTATCTATTAGATTTTCTATCCGCTAATACTTCTGTAGAGTAGTATTTAATGATTACATTACATTACACATTACACTTATATACCGCTTCTTCCCGAGGGCTCGGAGCGGTTTACAGAGACATTTTTAAATCACCTAACTAGGGCCACAGTGCAAGGGGAGGGGTGAGTGCCTACCGGGCACCTAAGCAGCAGTGATCTTCCTATGTTGTTCTTTCCGTGGTGGGTTCTTCTGTTTCCAGGCGACGGTATCTCGGCGAAGGTCTATTCTTTCTCACAGCGACTCCTTCTGGAATGGTCCTCATGGCGTGTGGCTGTGCGACGGCTGCAGCAGCTGGTCTCCATCCTATTGGCTCCGACCGCGCTGCGTCATCACGTCGCCGCGTCTCTGTTGACTGTTGCTGGTTGGTTAATGGTGTCCTCTGTACTATATTTGCAGTATGTACCAACCAAAAGAAATTTATTTATTTATTTAATTCGATTTGTATCCCGACCTCCCTGCCAAGGCAGGCTCAGGGCGGCTGACATTAAAAGTAAAAATATTAAAACACAGATGCATTGACACAGTGCAACATAATAGAAACTCATAAACATAACAGAAATACGGGTAAAGTGCTGATGGTGGTAACATCCCAATAGGCCATGTTCAGATGGTAACAAAAGTATGGCCAAAATCGGTTTCTAGAATGCAGAATGCAGGTTTTTACCAGTCTCTGCTGCTACTTTCCCTATGTTTTACTTTTCCTTCTTTTTCTCTTTATCTCTCTTTCATCATGCTTAACTCACAATGTGAAAGGATGCTGGAACATCGGTAGGGGAAAGCCTTTGTGAAAAGGTGGGTTTTTAAATTCTGTTGTAAAAGAAGGCTTCTTTTCTTTGTCTTTGCTGTGTGTGTGTTTGTGTGTCTGTGTGTGTCATTTTTTTTCTTAGCATGCTGGCTTTATTTCTGTCATACTGGAAGATAAGGTCTTCTTCAACTGCTGACAGGGCGGGTGGTGTGAAGTTGCCAGTTACGTTTTGTAGATTTAAGCTTTTTGAAAAGGCAGTGACTCCATCGCAAGGACAAAATCGTAAGACTAGTCTTGTTTTCTGAGTGATGCTTTTTACAAGAAGAACAGGTCAGCTGTTATTTATGCTGCGAGCTCAGCGCCTGCCTACTCAGTTAGATTTGGATCCATTTCCCTCAAGGAATGATACGGAATTCTTTCTTTGGCATTTCCTGTGTGTTCTGTTCAGTGCCCTGCCCTCTTCTCTTGTTCTAATTCTGAGGCCAAAATGTTTCAGTACCTGTGGCAGAAGAAAACCTGAATGGCATGCATCCCCCCCCCCCTCCAACTAGTAGTGTACCATACTAAACTTTTTTTAAAAAGGCATTTCGCTTCCCTTAATGGTCACCCTGAAAATCTGTTTCTTGAAAATTAGTCCTTAACCTCAGAGGTTAAGAAGCTGAGTTGCAGACTGAAAGGTCTGTAGTTTGGCAGTTCGAGACCCTAGGGCCATGTGATGGAGTGAACTCCCGTCTCTGGCCCCAGCTCCTGCCAACCTAGCAGTTCAAAAGCAAGAAATTGCAAGTAGGTAAATAGGTACCACTTCAGTGGGAAAGTAACAGCGTTCTGTGCGCCTCAGTGTTTAATCATGCCGGCCACATGACCACAGAGAAGTCTTTGGACAGCGCTGGTTCTTCGGCTTGGAAACGGAGATGAGCACCGCCCCCTAGAGTTGGATTTGACTGGTATTTAAGCAAGGGAAACCTTTACCTAATATTTAATAGGACTGGCTGCAATGAGGGCAAAGCACTACCGTATAGTGTTGAGTCTGCAGATGAAGGTGGTAGTAACTGTATTTGCTATGTACCACTAGATGCTCCACCACTTCCTTGTCATTGATTTTGGTTCGCGGTGTGAAGCCCGGGGGGGGGGGGGGATGTGGGATCCAGCAACAGGGCATAGAGGCCCAGACCTTCCCCTGGTGTTGGCTCCTGGCTCTGGGATTCAGAGGTTTAATGCCTATGAATGTGGTAGGATTAGGTAACTGGTCTGTGGTTTTCCTGTGCTTAATATGTAGTGGCAACAGGGTGACTGGGTCTGAGTTTGTCAAATGTTGACATCTACAGTGTATTATTATTAACTTTTTAAAATTTGCATTGTCAAATGTTGACATCTACAGTGTATTATTAACTTTTAAAAATTTGCATTATATTGCTTATTTGCTAGTAGTAGGATATAGGAAACTGTTTCTGCCCTAACCAGTGCCTTGGTGAATATTAGCTTCTCTTCTACAGGCTACCCTCGGTTCTAGTTTATTGTACTCAGTGTCCTTGTTGACATATAGATTATCCATAGCTTATGTACTTAAACATACGCCTTTCTTTGTTACAGCACACCTCTCATGGTGAAGGACGGCAGGATGTTTCATCTCGGACTAGTCGCTCTGGGGCCCGCTGTAGGAATTCTATAGCTTCCTGTGCAGATGAGCAGCCCCATATTGGGAATTACTGACTTCTTAAAACAATTGGAAAGGGGAATTTTGCAAAAGTGAAACTGGCCAGGCACATCCTCACCGGCAGAGAGGTAAAGTGTTCTGTTAAAGATGGGAGATATCCTTAAAATGGCATTTTGCATATGTATAGAAGAGCTGCGGACTGTTTTGGTTTAAAGTTGCATGAAAACGCGCTATCATGTTACGATTTCTGGCAAGTGAAATAATAAGTCAGCAAGCATTCATGTAAACTCAGCAAAATTATTGCTGCTTTGTCTCCTTAATGGGTATAAAATCCTAGGAAGAAAATTTACAGCTGAAAATCAGGACTGGCAAATAGCCAGTGAAATTTTAGTACATAATTTGCTTTTAAGTGTTCTGCAATGGCAATTTATATAAATAATTTTTCTCCTTTGTTGCAAAGGATAGTCTTATCCTTTGCATTTGTTTTCAGCAAATCCTTTGCATTTGTTTTGGAAGCAGGCCAGGGTTCCGATTACCAGTTTTGCAAATAAGTGTTACCCAGTTTAGCCCATTAACTAAAATACAGTGTTGGTTCCCCTTTAAATCTTCACTGTGTTGCGCTTTTTAATGTAAGATTGTGTTGGGGATGGTGGTAATAATATTCCAGGTATGCTTTAACTTAAGAATCTTGCCTCTTATTCTGAAATTAGTCTGTGTTAACCTAGAGTATCGTCACAGAGAACAAATGTGCTTACCTGTCTGACTGTGCCACAAAGGACTTAAGGTGACGAGCGTGTTATACAAACTAAAACTGAAAAGTGCGTTACTTTATATAAACTTTATCTGGCTCTGCAGAGTTTTTTTTAAACAGTCATGTCGTAGTTGTAAACACACTTACTGTGGAGCAAATTTAGTTAAATTCTGTCTTAATTCCAAATGAGTGGGTTTAGGATCAGGCTTCAGGAGTGAGGTGTACTGAGTATGCAAGGAATGTAGTTTTCTTTTGAACCAAAGTGCAGAGGCTACCTTAAAAACATAGAATTGGAAGAGGCCTTAACAGGCCATCTAGTCCAAGCCTCCTGTCCATTCAGGAAGTACAAAGTTTCAGCATCTCTGGTAGATGGCTCTCCAGCCTCTGCTTGAAGGCCTTGGTCTTGATTCACCTACATCCTCCTTGGTCACACATGAAGTTGCTTTATACTGAGTTAAGACTATTGGTTCATCAGGTTCAGTATTACCTACCCAGACTGGTGTTGACTCTCCAAGGTCTCAGGTAGAGGTTTTTCACATGACCTACTGCCCAGTCCTTTTAACTGGAGATGCCAGGGATTGAACCTGGGACTGTCTGCATGCAAAGCAGAGGCTCTTCCACTGAGCTGCAGCCCTTCCCCTAGAATCTGTAGAAAGAGAGACCCGCCCCCCAATACCATTGTCAAACTTTTCTCACTGTTAGGAAGTTTCTCATAATATGGGACCTGTCCTCATGTAACTTAAACCCACTGAATCTACCCCAGTGCAGCAGAAAACAGAGTATTTGCCCTCATCTATGCAACAGCCATTCAGATAGTTGAAGAGTGCTGTTGTATTTATTTCCCCACCACTGCTCCCAGGCTTCTCTTTTCCACACAAAATTTACCCAGTTCCTTCACCCTTTCCTGGTAAGACTTGTTTCCCTGACCATCTTTATTGTCCTCCGCTGCACCGGTTCCAGTTTATCCACATTCCTTGTAAAAACGCAGTGCTCCCAAACCGGATGCGGCAAGCCGTAGGATGGTCGTGCGGAACAGAATGAAATTATTTCGCTCGGATATTATGCCTCTCTGAATCTGGCCTAAAACTGCACTGGCCTTTTTGGCAGTCTGGTTTCACTGCTAACTTACGCTCAGCTTGTGAGCGACTGCAACCCAAGACCTTTTTTTCAGGAGGACTGCTGCCAAACCAGGTATTCCCCCACCCCACCCTCTACCCGAGAATTTGATTCCATTTGCCTAAATGCAGAATTTTGCATGCAGCTGTATTGAATTTATTCTGTTCGCCTCAGCCCAGCTTTCTAATATGTCAAGGTTGTTTTATATTTTATTCCTGTCCTCTGAGGTGTTAGCACAAAAGCTCCAAGGGATAGTGATCTGCAGATCTGACAAGGATTGCTTTCATCTAAGTCATTCATTTTTTAAAAAGGGAAGGGTACTGCACTTAGGACAAACCCCGGTCCAGATTGACAAAGCGTCATGGATATGCATTCTTGGAGTACAGTTCTCCTACCAGCTGTGAATCCTCCGTACTCTACTGACTTCTAGCCAGCCCTTAACCAACTTGGTCGCTAAGATAACATGTGGGAATTTGTCAAATGCTTTGCTGATCTGAAGATATATTTATGCTCACGGCATAAGCACAACCCGCTGAGCTAATAACCCAATCAGCTCCAGTCAAATCCACTAAGTAATCTTGAAGTTAAAATAGGGAGCCATAAACCTATACAAAGCTAAACCTGTCAACGCAATATAGAAATGGGAGGGTAAGTTTTTCTCACAGTCAGTCTCTTCCAAAGTCACAGCTGAATGTTTGCATTTGCTGGAGTGCCACCTCAGTGTGACGTATGACCACTGGTATACTGGGTACAGAGGTGGGAGACCTACAAATCCTGGCTCAGGCAGGATTTTAAACTGACCTGTTAAGCTTTGGCCAGTCTCTCAAGCTCACCTTAAACTTTGTCAGTAAACCAAGATTTAAAACGAACACACTCTTTTAAAAGACCGCTGTTATAAAAATTTCTTTTGCCGTACAAATCTGGATGAAGTTGACTTTTGATAACTTCAGGAGTTATGGCTTCTTGTGGAGACAGCCCCTCTTTGTGGTCATTGTGATCTTCACTGGAGGAAATATGTAATGTTAGGCTATTGTTAGAATTCAGCTGCGTCTTAAGAGTGCGTGCAGAGCTCAGCATTGGAGCAGTGGGAATAGTTGACTCATACGCTCACTTCTAATATTTATGCAAGGGCCATGTCTTTAGCTTTTAGAGTCTCTGCATTGTGCCTCCACACTGCTTTAAATGAATATTCTCTAAACAATGTTCAAACAGACAATGCAGATTTGACTATAGTCTCTGCCACGGGGGGTGCTTCCTCTTCTGCTAAAACTTCCATTTTGTGCAAAAGCCCCTGAAAATTGTGCAAATAGAAGCTTTAGCAGAAAAGGAAGTGCGCTGAAGGGCAGAGACCAGCTTATGTGAAACTCATTCATAGGATCCAGGCCTTTTGATGCCCAAGAATGATCTGCTCTTTCCACAGAGAGCTAGGATGAAGTAAAAGCGATACATACAACAGGTTCCATACAGGAAATGATGCAACCTTAGTTTTTTAGGACTAGGAAAGAGTCCAGTAGCACCTTAAAGACTAGCAAAACTTATGGTAGGATATGAGCTTTCGTGAGTCACTGCTCACTTCTCCAGATACATTTTGTAGGGTTAGACCTATCCGAGGATTCCTAGCATTAAAATTACTACATTTTTAAAAAAAATCGGCACAAAGTGGAATTTATTAAAGGCACGGGCAAATGTGATAATATTTCTTACAAGAGGAAGTCAACTCTCAGAGCCGGTTTGGTGTAGTGGTTAAGTGTGTGGACTCTAATCTGGGAGAACCGGGTTTGATTCCCCACTCCTCCACTTGCACCTGCTGATGTGACCTTGGGTCAGTCACAAGCTCTGGCACAGCTGTCCTTGAAACAAAGCAGTTTGTGTCAGAGCTCTCTCAGCCCCACCCACCTCACAGGGTGTCTGTTGTGGGGAGGGGAAGGGAAAGGAGTTTGTAAGCCGCTCTGAGACACCTTTGGGTAGTGAAGGGCGGGGTATAAATCCAATCTCTTCTCTTCTTCTTCTTCTTCTCAGTGAACGGGCAACCACCTTTTTACCAGTGGATGTTTCAGAGTAGCTTTGCAAACCCTTTGTGTTGTCGTCTCATCTCCCTCCCTCCTTCCTTCTCTGCATGGTGTTACAGTTAATCTGGTCTGGAGGTGATAAAGCTCTGGATCAGCGTACATCTGCTGAGCAACAGAAGGAGGGTTGAGGCTAGTGGTCTGTGTTGTCTTTACGAGGATGAGCTGGCGCCATTGTGTAGAGGCAATCTGTGTGGAAGATGTTGCAGAAAGTTGAATCAAGGGGAAGAAAGAGGCTTATGGCTCAGTATGGGGTGGCGTGTATCTTATATTAAAATCAGTTGCCTGAGGCACACTGACCAGACACAAATGGGAAGGAAGGGAACTTCATCATAATGTGCAGGTAGAAAGTACAACTTGTGGGAAATTCTTATATGTTTGTACCAAACCTCCCATAACTGTGGCACCTGCAGGCAGTTTTCTTAATATTTTGCGCTTCTGCTAGATTGAGTCTGCAGAGCGGAGTAGCATTCAGTAAGTGTTGCCAGCACGGAAGTCTGTCACAAAGTTTACATTACCTTAAGGGTTACTTAGAGATCTTAGACTATTATCTGAGAGGCTGAGTTTGTCACTCTTTTTGTTGTTTGAGATTTATACTTGCTTTACCAGTGATACTATGACTTGCCCAGTTGCCACCGATATGTCCATTGCTCCCACTGCTGAAACTGTTTCGAACCACCATTGGTTGCTACAGTGGCTGTGCATTTGCTGGGCAGGCTCTCTCTTTCTCTGTTTCACTGCCTAGAAGTGCTACACTGACGGTAACATACCCACCATTTCCTTTCCATTTGGTAAAAAGAGCACGTATTTGTGCTCTTTTTTATGGGGCAGGAGTCTTAATAACAGTGAGCTCTACAGCCTGGGGAAAAGAAAATCAGTTGTTTTATGGCTGTTTTTGTTACTAACCTGGGAAGATGTCCACTTTTATTCTCTCATTAATGAATGCATGTGTGGTGAGATGCTGTGCTAATCTGAATTTCACTGCTCATGAAAATTTTGACAGACATTTTCCCCTGTGTGCTAAGTTTGTTGTAACATCTTCTCCTGTGGCTTTCCCGAGTTCTAGGAGATATAAAATTATTGAACCAGCTCATTAATGCAACCAGTTTTTTAAAAATCTCCATTTTATCACTATCTGTATATCTAATTCTCAGCAGTCCCCTCAGAGTGTGGATACTTTTTTCCGCAAACTGAGGGCACACTCTTCCCCAACAGGTTTTTCTACAGACTTGCGATTCCGTAGATTTGTAGAAAAATCTAAAACATTAAAAAAAAAACCCTCAGGGAGGGTTGAATACACCCCCCCCCAATACCTTTTGAAATGCCTGCCACAGGGATCTGCTCCATGCCCCACAGCATCAACAGTGAGAGATGGACTGGCTGATAGCGGAGAGATGATGAGTGGGGGAAGAGGGCAGGAAGCAAAAGGAGGACTGGAGCCTGGATTGGGGAGGATTCCTGCGGGCTAAATAGTAGGGGATTGTGTTAAAAAAGCACGGGGGGGGGGACGGACGGACGGACCTTCCAGGCCTATTTTGGAGCCAGGCCTGGGACTAGGATTGCCCACTCCAGGTTGGGAAATTCCTGGAGATTCTGCAGTGAAGTCTGAGGAGTGCAGAGTTTGGGGAAGGGAGAGGCCTCAGCTGGATATAATGCAACAGTCCACCCATTTTCTCTAGGGGGACAGAACTCTGTTGTCTGGAGTTCAGTTGTAATTCTGGGGGATTTCCAGTTCCCATTTGGAGGCTGGCAACCCTAGGCCTAGCAGCACCCTCTGGGTGACTTGATACCACCTGACTTGCACGATTCTACTAGGCCTGGCTACTTGCTACTGTTCAACAGCAGCCACCCTATGAAAGTCAGTGTAGTATAATGGTCAGAGCTTCAGAGTAGGTTTTGCGAGACCCAGGTTTAGATCCCCATCTTGCTGTGGAAGCTCACTGGGTGATTTTGGACCAGCGACATACTTTCAGCCTAAGCTACCTTATAGGGTGGTTGTTTGGATAAAAAGGAGGAGAGAATAATATAAACTGTTTTAGTCCTCACTGTGGAGAAAGACCATAGTTCCTCAGTAGAAGTTGTAGGGGGAAAGGAGATGGAAAGCTGAAGACAGAGGGGCAGATGAAGGTAGGTTGGCTGTTGGGTGGGAAGGAGATAGGGATGCCAACTCCAGTTTGGGAAATTCCTGGATATTTGAGGAATAGAGCCTGGGGGTGGTTGGGATTGAGGCGGGGAGGGACTTCAGGCAGATATAATGCCATAGACCCCACCCTCCAAAGCAGTCATTTCCTTCAGGGGAACTAATGTTGCCAACCTCCAGGGGAGAGCTGGAGATCTCTTAGAATTACAACTGATCTCCAGATGACAGATCAGTTCCTCCAGAGAAAATGGCTGTTGTGAAGGGTGGAGTTTATGGTAGTATACCTTACTGAGGTCACGTCCAAGCTCAAACCTCATTCTCCCAAGGCTCCACCTCCAAATCTCCAGGAATTTCCCAACATGGAGCTGGCAACCCTAAAAGGAGCTGATCTCTGTATTTGGGCAATCCATTGTGATTCCTGGAGAGTGGCTGCTGCCACTTCTGCTTGGGGGGGGGAAGTAGGTGGGAGGCCAGGAGAGTGACAGGGGCAGAAAGAAATGGGAGGGGGGCAGAAAGGAAGTGACAGGCATGGGGGGGCGAGTAAGAAAAGGGGTGGCAGGAGGAAGAAAGAGTGGCTGACTCTGAAACTGGACTCTCGACTCGGCTTCTCGTACTCGTACTCTTGCTACCCACAAGAATGTGCATGGCTTTCCTCACCCCATGACACTTGGAGAAAGTGGCTGCTTTGGAGGGTGGAGCCTATGGTATTTTACCCCTCTGAGGTCTCTCCCCTCCTCAAACCTCACCCTCCCAAGGCTCCACCCCCGAATCTACAGGGATTTCCCAGCTTTGATCTGGCAACCTTGGGGGGAACTGGCCTCTGTAGTTGGGAGATCTGTTGTGATTCCAGGGGATCTCCAGTCCCCCACCTGGGGTTTGGCAGCCCTAGAAGGAGAGAAGGAAGCCAGAAAAGGGGAGAGACTATGGGGGCTTTTGGGAAAGAGGAAATAGTGGGGAAGGAGAAAACAAGATGCCTCCCGCAAGTCCTTGCGGGTTCCCACTTGTCTTTCTATATTTGCTTGTATTTAGATTTGGGCAGCTCTTGTTTTGACTGTCAGGAAATGTTATGTTGTGCTTTTACATTTTAAAGTAATTCAGAATATTTATCTTGCATTAATCTTCCTGTGAGAATTAATGTTTATAAGCATGCCACCTATAATTGTTTTCAAAGCATTTTTTTTCTTAAAAGATGGGAATTATTCTGACTTAAGTGACTACTACCCCTTCAGGTCTCGTTGCATGAGTTTTGCAAAAAAGGCCCTTTGTGATATACATCTCCACCAGTAAGAACACAGAAAGCCTTGTTTAAATCAAGCTAAGAGTTCACCTACTCAAGGGCAGGGTACCCTTCTTAGCCCATGTATTGGGGAAAAGTGCAACATCTACCTGTGAAGGTGTTGGTGTGCCAGCAAACAAGATGGAGATGGGGGGCATGTGGACAAAGGTTGTACTTGGCCAGATGTGCCCAAAGCAAGCCAAGCCTCAGCAATGCTACCAGGGTCTCAGGGACTCAACTTTGACTCCTTTGTTGGCTCAGCAAGTCTGGGAGGTGATGGCAAGTGTTGGCCATCCTGTCGACTTCACCTGCACCGCCGGCCCCAGCAGTGCTGCCAGTGTTTCCATTGCTTGGACAGAGGTCTGCCTCTGGGTGCCAAGCAAAATGGCCTGGTGTGCTGCTGCTAGGTATGGATGCTGGTAGGTTGCCTGCCTCTGACTTGGTCCAACACCTGTTTCTCATGGTGGCCAACGAGAAGCCTGTGGGAAGAATCAAGGCAGCCCCCTAGTTAAGAGCGGTGGAACCTGAACTGGAGAATGGAGTTTGATTGCCCACTCATTGTCCACATAAAGCCATCTGGGTGACCTTGGATCAGTCACAGCTCTCTTAGAGCTCTCTCAGCCCCACCTGCCTCACAAGGTGTCTGTTGTGGGGAGAGAAAGGGAAGGTGATTGTAAGTCACTCCGAGACTCCTTTGGGCAGTGAAGAGCAGGGTATAAAGCCAACTCTTCTTCTTTGCAGTTTCCCCCCAGTATTTGTTGTTCACAGGTGCTTTGCCTCCAGATAGAGAGTTTTCATTTAGCCATTGTGGCTACTGTTTAGCCCAGGAGCCCACATCCTTTTTGAGCGACGCCCACTCGCCCATCTTTGACAGATCCCTTTGGAGTGCCTCACAATCCTCACTGGTTTTCACCACCCTGAACAACTTTGTATCATCCGCAAATTTAGCCACTTCACTGCCTACTCCCAACTCCAAATCATCCCCATGAGGGAGCTGGAAAAGGTATTATTCAAGGTCCTGTTCTAGATCACATCCCTCCCCCCTTCCTGTGGATTGTTTAGGCAAGGGAATTGGGGAGGATTCCTCGGGCGGGGGAACAGAGTGCAGGGCACTAGCCCTGGCTGACCAGAGCAGCACAAAATAATTGGCAGTGCACAGACCCGACCTTTCTCAAGGCAACCCAGCCCCCTCCTGCTGGGACTGGGGGGCGGGGATCAAACAGTTCTGATCAGGAAGGAGGAGGTAATAGTGTCAGAGCAACCCAAATGTCTCTTTAACCAAGAGGACTATCAGGGACTATTAGCCAAAGCACTAGCCAGCAGAAACTGGGGAAGAAAAGACCAATACTAAATCCAAAGAGGGAACCCCCCCCCCCCCAGATTGCATAGTGTGTGAAAAAGTAGTGTGGTTCCCATAATTCTTTGAGAACCAAATTAAAGAGGACTGGGCAAGACCCTCTTTTTAATGTACGGAACTTGGGTTTAGCAACAACAACAAAAAGTGTTATTCTTTGCCTAACCATATTTTCTGGATGCCTCCTGGAGATTGCAAGCTAGCTTCACCATGCAATGTTGGAGGAAGTCCAGTCCCTGCAAAACCAGTCTTTGCCTAACCATACTATGGCTTTCTTACAGGTTCCATTAGTACAAGCTCCTATTGTAGCTCTCCTCTCAGGGGGCATGGTAACTAAAGATGGGGAGGAATCCCTGTGTGCCCAGATTACATGGTCAGAAAATCCTATGAGGCCTCAGCCCTTGCAATTAGAGCTTCAGCCACATCATCTGTGTTTGTAAGGGCTTCCATTGTGGGCTAGGAAGCGAGTTCGGCTGACTGTGGAGGAGAACAAAAAGACCAGGAAAGGTGCCAGTAGGCTTCTTAGATCGGTCATATTTATGGCGGATGCCACTCTGGTCACACCGTGCTGTTTCTGTTGTGCTATGGCGGCAGCAGTAGGGGCACGTAGAAGTCTGTGCCTCAGAGCTTGGCACACTGATTACCATTCCAGCAAATATTAGCATCCTTTCCATTTTGGGGAAATAAACTTTGGAGACACGATATCCTGGTAGAAACCAAAGATAAGAAGGAAGCCATGCCTAGAGAGGATAGAAGGAAGAACCCTTCACATTCCTTTCAAAGCCAGCATATTCTGTCGTGCCTCAAGGGTGACCAAAGAGAGCCCAATAGAATAGTCAAGGATATTTTTATGTTTATTTTTTATGTTTATTTTATTTTACGATTTATACCCCGTCCTACTCTGCTGGAGCAGGCTCAGGGTGGCTTACACAAGATAAAATACACAGTAACAGTCCACAGTAACAATCAAGAGTTCATAAAACATTAAAGTGCTAGCTTTGTTGCTTGGTGTTGTAATGATGGCGTTACCGCGTGATTGCATTCCATAGTTGTTTAAGTTCCAGCTCACTGATCTTCCTCAGGTGTAGTTGGCGCATCTAGGCTATTGATAACCGACCAGGCACCAGGCTCTACAGCCTGTTGCAGTTGTTAATAGTGGAGGCAGCTCCTAGTTGAAAGCCTGGTGGAAGAGCTCTGTCTTGCAGGCCCTGCGGAACTGTAAAAGGTCCCACAGGGCCCTGATATCTTCTGGGAGCTCATACCACCAGTATGGAGCTGTCACCGAGAAAGTTCTGGCCCTGCTTACAACTAGCCTGGCGTCCTTGGGACCTGGGAGGGCCAATCGATTTTGTGACCCTGACTGTAGTGCTTTCTGGGGCATATAAATATTAAAAACAAAAACAAAAAAACCAACATCAGCTCTTTAATTCCAATAACGGAAATAAGTCCCAATAAAAGAGAGCATGGCACCAATTCCCCACAAGTGGGAGGAAGATTAGCCCGTTTCCTTCCTCAGTGGAGTCAGTCCAACATAGACCTATGAGTAATGGACATAATAAAAATGGGATATGCAATAGAATTGAAATGTTTCCCACCGGGCAGGTTCTTCTGTCTTCAGAATTCAAGCAGAGGGAGAAAACCTGGTGACCGTGGAAGCCATTTGTCACTTACTGAACATTGGGGCCACAGAACAGGTTCCTGACTGTGAAGCATTATTGGGGTTTACTCGATTATCTTCTCATTCCCCAAGAGAAATGGAACTGCAGAGCAATTCCCCCCCCCCCCAAGATTGCATAGTGTGTGTGAAAAAGTAGTGTGGCTCCCATAATTCTTTGAGAGCCAAATGAAAGAGGACTGGCCAGATCCTCTTTTTAATGTACAGAACTTGGGTTTAGCAACAACAAAAAAAGTGTTATTCTTTGCCTAACCATACTTTCGAGAACTGCTTTTTCAAGAACAGCTCTGACAGAACTATGGCTTGCCCATGGTCATCCAGCAGCTACAAGTGGAGGAGTAGGGAATCAAACTTGCACTTAACCACTATACCAAACTGGCTTTTAACATATTCGTGGTCCACAAGCACTTCAGGATAGGGACACTCAGATCTATCATGGAAGTGCTTTGCCTATAAGATGTCATGGCTTCCATAGACCTCATGTGGCATATCTCCATATTCCCATTCTTCCATCTCATCACAGGTGAGATTTGCCTACAAGATATGATACCAGTTCAAAGTCCTGCAGTTAGGGCTAGCTCCAGCCCCAAGGGGATTCTCCAGTATGATGGTGACCTTGGTAGCTCTTCTTCATCAGGGAATCCATGTTCATCCGCTCATGGATGACCTATTGATCAGATCTCCAAACCTGATACAAGCACACACACAGACATTCTGTCCACCACTCAGTGCCTAGCCTGGCATGTGTTCCTTATCAATTCAGCCAAGAGCAATCTAGTTCTTCCACAGCAGATACAACACCTGGGAATCACAGTAGATTTCCCTGTAAACAGGCTGTGCCTGCCAGAGATGATCCAGAACATCTCAGGCATGGCATGACAGCTGATAAATTCCAGGTCATCATCACTAATGGCTCTGGCAAGACTTCAAGGCCTAATAATGTCTTGCCTGCACTCGGGTTCCTTGAGTGAGTTTTCACTAATGTCCTCTGCAATGTCCTGTCCTGAGATTTTTCCAGCTGCAGATCCATCAGAAGACAGATATTCCTTTAGTTCTTACCTGCCCTCTATGACAGGGCCTGGCATGGTGGCTCTGGCAAGACTTCAAGGCCTAATAATTGCTTGCCTGCACTCGGGTTCCTTGGGTGAGTTTTCACTTCTGTCCTCTGCAGTGGTTCCTGAGATTTTTCCAGCTCCAGATCCATCAGAACACAGACATTCCTTTAGTTCTTACCTGCCCTCTTTGACAGGGCCTGGCATGGTGGGACCCCATGGTCCAATCTGGCCAAGGGCAAGGAATAAATAAAGTAATCCAGGTATTTACAGATGTGTGCCTGACAGGCTGGGGGGTAACCTGTCAGGGAAGACCTGCACAAGGGACCTGGAACAGTGTAGAGAGGAAAATGAGGATCAACCTTCCTGAGATCAGGGCAATCAGACTGGCTCTAGTCAGGTTCTGGGATGGGATCAGAAACAATCATGTCTCAATAAGAAGAGACAATATCTTGTTGAAAGCCTACATAAACATACAGGGTGGGCCCAAGTCTTCGACCCTGCACACAGAGACACCACAAATCATGTGCTGTTCAGAACGGAACCTCGAGTCCTTTTCAGAACACTCGTGCCAGCAAAATGGGCTAGTGGACTGGCTATGGAGACAACTGGTGAACAACAAGTGATCTATCAAGATGGAGATCTTCCCACAGATTGTGAAACACTTCTGCAACCCAGTTGTGAACCACTTTGACTCAGACCTGAATATCTGTGCCCGAGTTCTTAAGGTTCCAGATGGGGGGGAAGCAGAGCAAACAGATTCTCTAATGTCCCCCCTGGCCATTGGGCATGCTTTAAGCCTTTCTACCTGTTCCGCTAATACCAAAGATGCTGAGGAGACTGAGACAAGAAAAAGTAACCCTGATCTGCATAGCCTTCAGTTGGCTGCTAAGGCCCTGGTTTTCAGCATTAGTGGAGTCATCAGTAGAAAATTCTTGGCAGATTCCAGTGGGTCTGGACATGCTTCAGCAAGGGCCATAGTGGCACCCAGGCCCACCATGGTTACAATCAGTAGAAAATCCTTGGCAGATTCCAGTGGGTCTGGACATGTTTCAGCAAGGGCCATAGTGGTGCCCAGGCCCACCATGGTTACGACAGATTGCATGGAAATTGGAAGGGAAAGGCACTAAAGACCATGCTGTCCTGCGAGGATCACAAATATCATGCTAGTCTGTAGAAGAGTTTCTACATCAAGAATTTATGACTCTTCATGGAAGGCATGTGCCAGGTGATGCAAATGGAAGCACCTAGACCCATTCTCCCCTGTGTTACACTGAACCCTGGAGTTCCTGCAAATGGGGTCAACCGAAATATGTTACACAGACAAGTGGCCGCTCTGGTTACAGTGGTCCCAGAGTTGATGGATGCTCTGTATCTAGACATTCTCACATAGTCAGATTTCTCAAAGGAGTAGCCCATGTCACAGCCCCCCCCCCCCCCAAATTGTCCATAGATTTCCTTCTTGGTATCTACACATAGTCCTGTCAGCACATACTCAACCTCTGTTTGAACCTCTGAAAGAAGCTATGCTAAAATGGTTGAGAATGGAGGTCTGTGACCAGCCAGAAGGGTCTTAGAATCAGGAGCTTTATCTACCCAGAAAAGTCTCTGTGCTTTGCACAAGTACAAGCGATTCCACGAATGGGTCCAACCGTCAGTCCAAAGGTCAATACTTGCTTCTACTGCTCCCCAGGAAATATCATTTCCTTCGTTCTGTCCAAAACCATTCCACCCCAAGGAAATGAAGTAGCACATGCTAGATCTTCAGAGCCCTAAGGATCTACATCAGGCACACAGCATCAACTCATAAAAATTCACCTAACAAAGGACAGGAAATGTCTAGAGAGGTAATACATCTGAGGCAAGCTAGCAAGCTCCAGGTACCACCTGGAGTCATAGTTCACCCCATTCTTATCTGAAGAAGTGTGCATTCACACAAAAGCTTATAACCTGAATAAAATTTCGTTTGTCTCAAAGGTGCCACTGGGCTCAGACTTTGTTCTCCATTCATAGTGGTACAACTAACACAGCATTGGCTGCTGAAGCTTCCATTGAGGAAATCTTAAGGTGGCCACATGGTTATCTCTATCGACTTTCACCAGGCCCCACAAAATGAATATCCTTGCTCAGCTGACAGAGCTTTCAGAAGGAGGGTATTACAGCAAGTGGTGCAGGTGGACTGGTTTTCCCACCTGACATGGGATACAATGGATTTCGGATGTCCCATGTCAAGATGCCCTCCTCCTCAGAGTGAGAAAGGAACACTGGCACTTACCATGAAGGTTCCTTCTGCTCTGAGGAAGGGAGGGCATCTTGTCCCACCCTGATTTGAATGGGGGGGGGATAACAAGCTGTCTTCTCCATATTAATGCCTTCTTGTTTCCTGTCCTGCATTTCCTGTTTCCTAGTGTGTTGAATTATTTACTTAGAGAGCAACCCTACGCAGGTCTACTGAGAATCCTACTCAGGTCTATTCAGTGGGGCTGACTCCTAGGAAAGTGTTCTTGGGATTGCACAGTTAGTATTTTAATAAAGATACTGCTTCGGGAGTTACCAAACTGAGGAAGGTGGGCAAGTCCACCCAGGAGACAGGCAGACTGGAAGAATTTTAGTCCTGCCTCCTTGATGGACTGATGGGAATTACTGAGAAAGAGGCAGCATGACTTCTGCAAAGAGAAAGGAACATCAGCAGTTACTGTGAAGTTCTGCTCTGAGGAAGGGAGGGCATCTTGACATGGGTGATTCTCTCATATGTTTAATAATTTTACATCTGACTTTGAGTGGGAACCTATTTCAGATCTCATTGGTGGGGTGGACCCCGAGTTAGTCTGCAGTCCAGTTTTTGTGTGGCCAATTCAGATATTTGGTTTCTTATCAGTGTCTGTGTTTTCTAGGGTGCTGGTCACCTACATATTAAGTTGTTGGTTAGCCTTGAGACACATGAAGGGGTACACCTTTTAACTTGCTCGGACAGAATTTACCTGGGATAACTCTCATGGATGGAGAACTACAGTTCCAAAAGCAGTTCCGACTATAATATGACTGTTGCTGTTTTGGACCTGGCAATATACAATTTTTTGAGTTTTCCAAGGATGCCAGATGTAGTTGTTGTTACGCATTCTAATTCTGTAGGTCATTCCTAACTCAGTTGTGTTTTGTTAAGTGCTTGCTCTGTTCTCTGGTTTGTAACTTGAACAAACTGTATCCAGAAACTCATATTAATTGCAAACGTTCCCCCCTTCTAGGTTGCAATAAAGATAATTGACAAAACTCAGTTGAATCCGACTAGTCTACAGAAGGTAGGTCCATTTCGGAAGTTCATTCATCCAGGTTTGCTAGTTTATTTTCCCTGATGGTCTTCTCTTCTGTCAGTTCTGTTCGGGTTTATTGAAACAGTGAATGCTTTATATTGAGGAGAGTGCATATTCCGTAATGGTCACTTCCTTACTGGTCATAATTGTGGTGAGAATCATGAGGTGTCATTGGGGGAAAATCCAAATTTGAACTAGAAACATAATGCAGTGTATACGAAAGGGCTGAAACACAGCATTTGTGAGTCTTATCTTACTCTGAACTGCTGCGTAAACTGAATAAAATACCCAGTGCCTTCCACTATTTTGTCGTGTGGGCATAACCTACAAAAATAACAAATACTGAGATCACTGGCTTAGGCCGGAGCTTAGCAGAAGGTTGGAGAACTCAAATTGCAACCAAACAGCTGAAAAGTATCTGAGACCTTAACCCTTTCCCCTCCTGGCGCTTTTCCTTGCAATCTTCTTCCTTCGGCAAATTTCCCCTAAGAGGCAGGAGATAAAAATCTGAAATCCTGGAAGGAGGAAAAAACTAGTAGAGGGATGGAAAATTGCTCTGCCACCCTGCTCACCGCTGGGAATCACTCATCCTGCCCTTCCGCTCACCAGCTGTTCAGAAGCGTTCTGTGATGCCAGACTTGTCGCTCCACTCTTATGAAATTCTTGTTCTGCACTTCTTTAAGCAAACACTGTTTCAAATACTATAGACCAGGGGAACCAGAACTTTTTTGAGCCCGTGTACACATTTGGAATTTTGACACCACAAGGTGGGTGGCAGCAATGAGATGGCTGCCACAGAATGGCTGCCCCAGGAAGCAAAGCCAGCCACAAAACAGTCGCCACAGCTTAATTTCAGCAACACAGTGCAGATCCTTGTACTGTGGTGGCAGCTGCTGCTAAAACGACATTAAAAAAAATCTGCACAGCCAATCAAATCTCCAGTAGTCAATCAGAAGCCTTGTTGGGTAAAAGCCCTACTTGGCCCCACCCCCTTCCCAAAAACACTTGGCGGACACCAAAGAAGGTGTCGGCAGGCATTGTGACGCCCACGGGCCCCACATGGGGACCCCTGCTATAGACCGCTCCTCTCTATCCTACTGTTGAAACAATGGTCAGCTAGTTTAGTATATTGCACTTGCGAGGATAGTATAGCTGTGTTTAAATCAGAGTCGCTGTGTCTCCTCCTGTGTTAAGAGCAGCTCTTAGAAAATAATCAAGGGAGTGGCTGAGACTGCCAGCCATCTGGAGTCCTGCGTAACTTGAAAGGATGTGAGAGCAAAATGCAGCTTTGCAGAGGATTACAGGGTTCTGCACTTCCTAGGAACCAGAGACTTTGTATGCTTGAAAAGCCTTTTAAGACCAGGCATCCACCCTTACCCCCTCCCTGTCTCAGCTGTACTCCCTAAGCTTCACGTGCCTGATTTATCTACATTGTAATGAAAGATTTTCTTAGCTGGTGACCAGAGGACTGTAAAAAATCTTTCACGGTGGGATTCAGCGTTGCCAATTCAGTGTGCATTTGATATCGAAAATATAATCTAGCAGCAGAGGTGGGTTGGGTCTTGCCGTCCATTAGCGGAAGAGAAATTTTACATAACACAGTTTAGTGCAAGACATTGTCCAGGAGCTACCGTAAAACCAAGTGCTGATTTTTTGATTTCCTGTTAGTGTTGCCGAGGAGCTGCGGTGGCTCAAGTGGTTAAGACGCTGAACTGCAGGGTGTGGAAGGTCGGTAGTTCAGCAGTTCAAGACCCGAGTTGCCGCATGACGGGGTGAGCTCCCGTCTCTAGTTCCAGCTCCTGCCAACCTAGCAGTTCGAAAGCAAGAAATTGCAGGTAGATAGATACCACTTCGGTGGGAAGGTAACAGCATTCCGTGAACCTTGGCATTTAGTCATGCCGTCCATATGACCACGGAAACGTCTTTGGACAGTGCTGGCTCTTCGGCTTTGAAACGGAGATGAATACTGCAACCCCAGAGTCGGACTCGACTGGCTTTCGAGCAAGGGAACCTTTACCTTTACCTTAGTGTTGCTGACTGGATGTATGTAAAAGGGCCATTTGATGCAGTCATACCTTTCCAGTTCAGATGCATGAAGAGGTTATTGCCTGGGGGACAGGATGCCGAGATATGTCATGCACAGTGTCTTGCAGAAGCAGCAGTGCAAGACGGGATACAGTCAAGGTGACTTGGTGACTTGGCTGTTTGCGGTTGGGTTTTGTCTTGCCCAAGAGGAGATGGCCATGGGATCCAACCCACAGTGCTATAGAGTTTCACGTTTTACACAGAAGAGTAGAAAGTCATCATTTAACCTCGCAGTCTGATTTATCATGTGAGCCGTACTTAGACCGAACAAGCAAACTGTAGTTCGTGATGAGAATGAGCCTGGTTTATTCTTGGACATTCCTCCTTTATGGAGTGGCTCCATATGGAACCAAGATTAATAGACATTTCCCTGAAGCAGGAAGTCTTTAATTGCAAATTGTCATGATGTCTGCATTCAGGCGCTTCAGCAAATTGGGGTTGGTTTCTTGCCCACGAACCGAGATTCTAAAGCATGGTTTGGAGTCCTGGCTTGTTGAAGAAGTGTCTGAACGAAAATGTCATGACAAATTGTTGCTAAACAGAGGGTTTCCTAAATCCGGTCATTTTCAATCTGTTACAGATGCAAGGTAAAGATGTAGGGATGAAGGGAGCATGTTAAGAAACTGGAGCTGAATAAAGCTGAACCATGGCACTTAATCAGGAAACAGAGTAGCTGGATTATTTTAGAGCATCTGTAAAAGTAGGAAATGCAATTTTTTTACAGCCTCTAAAATGCATTCCTTAAGTAAAAGCAAAATAGGAATTGCATATTTGAAAAATGCCAAATAAAGTTGGAAACATTCAATGAAATCAAGCTCGGACTAGAAGAACATGGTCAACATAAATACTGTCACAGATACTACCTCTTGGAAACTTATGGAGGAAACTGTGCTCATCTTGTGCAGTGGATGCTGATGATACTACAGCAAAAGCTTTATCTGGCACTCATGGGGAATGGGGGCTACCAGTTCATCAGTTTTGCTGGATACACATTTCTGCTCTTCCCAAAGCAATTTGCTCTCACTGAGCCCCACCCCACTGGAAATGCCATAGCAAAAACACCCATGCCTGTCAGAACCCCCCCCCCCCTAAAAAAAAAATCTCCAGCACCCAGCAGACAAATGAGCCAACTGCCTGGGAGTTTTCTGGCAGAGCTTGCTCCCAACAGCTCAAGGCAGACTGAAGGAGGAGGCGGCACCTGAGGAGGGTGTCAGGTGCCAGCCACTGGCGGTCAGAAGCCAGCAATGGCTGGAGACATCAAGCTGGCCTGCTGGAGAGGCAAAGGTGGGGCATGTGTGTGCCTGAACATACGGTGCCCAAGGGGCAACAGCTTGCCTTCTGGGCAGTGCTGATGAACAGAGAATTCTGGTTAATCAAATGCTAGATAAGACAGCTTTTATTGTACAGGTCATTCGGATAACATCTTCTAAGATAACTTGAAGACTGAGTCAGTCAGCCTCCAGCCAATACAAACTCATTGCCTCAAGGAACAAAAACCCTGAATAATTTGACATCTGTTATATTTGGCATCCTGAAGCATGGGAGGGAGCCCCCCCCCCCGGGTTCCTTGTTCCTTCTTGGTATATTGTAAAATCCCAAAGAAGTTTCAGAATCTGTTATAATGAGCGTTACCTTGCTCCTTAAGTGGCCGGCTACCACTGATCTTGCAAACAGATGGGGCAGGTGCCTAAACAGGTAAACCTTCTCCCAGTAAATGCTTTGTTCTTCCCTAAATGCCACCACAAACTCCAAGTCCATTTAATTTCTCAAACTGCCTTACGGTCCTTGTATGTTCTGGGCCTTTTCTGTGCAGCTGACTGCTTGAATGGGCCTGCTGCTGTCCCTTAACACTGTTCTTCGTTTCCATTGTGATCTGGAAGATCAGTTTATTGTTTGGAATCTCGAGGTACATTGTTAAATTCATGGTGTCCTGTACAGTTTGATTGCACTATGTAAATTAGCAGTTAAATGGAGGTTGAAGAAGGAATTGTGCTTCAGGTGCAGAGAGTAAAAGCAAATCAGTCGTTGACAGGCATTGTCTTTATTAGAAAGACAGGACTACACTAGAGGTTGGATCCAAGTGGCAAAAAAGAAATCTACTTAGCATAGTTCATAAGAACATAAGAGAAGCCAGTGTTGGATCAGGCCAGTGGCCCATCTAGTCCAACACTCTGTCACACAGTGGCCAAAAATACCAGGTGCCATCAGGAGGTCCAGCAGTGGGGCCAGGACACTAGGAGCCCTCCCACTTAGCAGAAGTGTCTACTGCAGTGTCTTACTTGTGCTACCGCTGCGCAAGTGCTGTGGCGCAAGTAGAAGTTTGGATCTGGCCCTGGATGTGTGCAGTTTTCACCGAAGAAACTGATGTTGCATCATGTTGGCCGTTTCAGTGCAGCAATGCAGACTACCATTCTTCTGTATCTGCACCTCATTTCTTCAGTGTTAGAAAATTACAGAGCAAGAATTTCCTCCTCTCCCCCTCTTGTGTAAAACTGGAGCCTACTGGTTGGCCATATCCCAAAAGATTGTTGTGTAATTTTTGAGATAAACATTTGATTTTGACCTAGAACTGGATAGACTCCAGGTACCTATCAGACTGCGTAATGATTGCTGGAATGCTCGTCCCCTGGCTCTTGAAGTGCTAAAAAGTATTTCTAGAGTTCAGATTTTAAAAGCCCTGCAAAACCTAGACCATTTTTCGGAAGTGACTCTTTAGCATATGCTTTTAAAAACCTTGACTCCAATGTTTGTGGCTTTTTTGGGGGTGGGGGCTTACTCTTCTTCAAACCCTTTTCAGATATAGCAGTGTCGCTCCCAAGCTACTGGAATGTGATTACAAGCCCAATTAAAGAAAGACAGACAAAGAGAGACAGGAAGAAAACATCATTGCTAGTCAGGCAGTTTTATCATTAACTCTTGTGTTTGTTTGTTCTGTTCTAGCTGTTCAGGGAAGTAAGGATAATGAAGATTTTAAATCATCCAAATATAGGTAATGCACCTGTCTTTAAGATTGTCTTCATACATGTAATGTTTAATGTATCTGTGCTTGTAATAAAATATGCATACATGTCTCTAAACTGAAGCTTTCCCATGATACTTGGGTTCTTCGACTAGATTCCCATTTTTTTAAGCAGACATAACAGGGCCCCCCCCCCATGTGTGTTATACTGAAACATTGCATTGTGCGTGCATAAAATGTGCAGTGTTTTTCGTTCTTTACCATTTAGCCCCATACATATGCATGTTGATCACTGCAGGGTTGCTCTAAATGTGTATTTGGATGAACTTTTTGTTTCTTGTTTTTTAAATTAGGTGTGTGATTCTGTCGGTTTAACAAACCCAGGGTTTCTGTATATACTCTTTGGGGAGAGTTAATGATGGTAGTCTTTTCCCCACTGCATCCAAGGGGCTTATAAAACTGCATCGTGTCCCCACAGCTCCATAAACAGCTCACCATGCTGCAGGGTTTTTTAAAAATCAAAAACTCTGTTAGGCAGACTATTCGCATGATTGTATCTGGAAAGGAAAGATACTGAAGCTGGAAGTTCTTGGGGTTCTCCCTTCTGCCGTCTTGTGCCGGTGCACAATAATGTAGCCTGCATTATTTGACGCAACAGGGTACTTCTGAATAGTACACACAGTTGATGAGTCATGCTGCGTGTTATAGAGCGGAGGTCTCCCAACGTTTTTGAGCCTGCAGGCACCTTTGGGAATCCGACGCAGCATGATGGCTGCAGCCACGAGATGGCTGCCTCACCTGGCCTTCGGTCTCATAGTGAAGCTCCTTGTGCTGTGGTGGCAGCTGCCGCCAAAGCATTGTTTTCAGAAATCTGTACAGCCTGTCAAATCGCCAGTGGCCAATCAGAGGCCTTCTGGGCAAAAGGCCCACCTCACCCAGCAGGTGCCAGGAAATGTGTTGGTGAGCACCATGGTCCCCCCAGGCTCCACAGTGGTGAAACCCCTCTTGTCGGGGAAGATGGCAGTCTCCAGAGTCGCAAGCCATTCTGACCTATCAGAAAACTTCTTATTGCTCACCACTACAAGGTGGGGTCCCAGGGACCACTAAAAGAGTTTCTCTTGCTGAAGAACACTTTCCCTCTTCCCCATTCTTGCTGCAGCCCCCCCCCCCCCCCCCCACCACCAACATATCTTTGGGGTTTGGGAGGCTGTTGGTACAAATAGCAGCTGTGGCAGGGGAGTCTGCCACAGGAAGGGGATGATGGTGCCCCCCCTTGGCCAAGTGGAGGAGCCCTTCCGCCCACGGAAGGTAGTCAAAACTGTAAAAACAGTCCACCAGTTTCCCCTTAGGCTTTTCAAACTGTATACTGCTTGTCTGCAATTGTGGCAAATACTGAGAGGAAAACTAGTTCAATTAGATGTGTATCTCTGATGTTTGAGGTTACTTTCCCTCTGGGACAAATGAGGAGGTTGTATGTCTCCTAAGTATGTTTCATTCCTTTAAAGTATAAATCCCATATCTCCTCAAGAGATTCAGTTACTCCCTGACTTGTCCCTTTTATGTCCAAGCTCAACTCAGGTTTCTTTGGACAGCCTTTATATGATCCCCAATACCTGCCTTGTGCTTGCAGATATTCAGGTCAATGTACGGTTTAGCCCAGTATAAAACAATAAGTTGTAATTGATACTGTTATTCTATAGTGATAGTTTCTGAGATCATTCCTATGTCATTCAGGATGCTGTATACAAAATTCAGGCCTAATATACAATATATAGAATTATATACGGCTAAAACTTTCTAGCACTAAGGTTTAATGCAGTATCCAATAGCAGGTTGTACCTTTTTTCGCCATCAAGTCAGAGCCAACTTACCGCAACCCCGTAGGGTTTTCTAGGCAAGAGGCATTCAGAGGTAGTTTGCCGTTGCCTGCCTGTGCATGGTGACCCTGGACGTCCTTGGTGGGCTCCCATCCCAGGTACTAACCAGGGCCCAACCCTACTTAGCTTTCCAAGATCAATCTAGTCTGGGCAGGACAGGGCAGGTGGTATATACTAGATCTGAAATCCAAGTAAATATTTTCTTTCATTTGTGATTATTGTGCCTCCTGTAAGTATTCAAAAGTATTCAAGAGTAGTCACTTGACTACTGCTAGTATTCAGAAGTAGTCACTGACTCTCCTTATTAAAATAGCTTAAATTCTACTGAGCTTGTTATTACTTGGTAGGATTTTTAAGAGGGGGGAAGATGCAAAACACAATAAGGAGTACCTCATTTTCCACTGACAGGAAATTGTGCTGGATTTTAATGTGCCATCTGCGCAGCTCATATCAATTTTAGTGTTTTGAGAGTGGAAGCTTCCTCTGGTAGCTTTTAGGAAAATTACCTTTTGAAACCATTTTAAAGATTTATAGTTTCAAAAATCAACAAACTTTGAAATGGAC
The DNA here is from genome assembly GCF_001447785.1 of Gekko japonicus. Classification (NCBI taxonomy): domain Eukaryota; kingdom Metazoa; phylum Chordata; class Lepidosauria; order Squamata; family Gekkonidae; genus Gekko; species Gekko japonicus. The sequence continues at coordinate 1,226,221 of NW_015170282.1, read as the reverse complement.
TTGCCTTCATATAATGCTGCCTTTTTAGTTCCTCCAGATGTGTGTTTGAGATATACCTTGGAACAGGCTGGCAGTGGTTGCATTAGCTAGGGAAAGCTAATTAAAAAAAACCCACCTAATTAAAAGAACCGATTTCTAGTTCGGCAATAGGAAGAGTAGTTTATTAGCAGCTTCCAGTATTCAAGTACTGCTAAATTGCACAGCTTAACAGAAATGTCACAATACTATTTTATAGATGATATTTTATTCCCTCCTTCCCTTGCATAGCTCAGGTAAGCATGCCTGGGTTTCACACACAGGGTGCAGTCAGACAGCGTGCTGAGAGTGGGTTAAACTGCTCCGGTTCTGACCAGATTATATTTGATCTGGATAATCACGATCACACTTACCTCCCTTATCCCGCCTCACCTTGCAGTCGCAGCGCTCCCTGGCGTCTACACTACTGACGCACAGGAGCGTGTGTCAGCGTTTTCTTCTTCTTCTCAGTTTGCGCATGCGCATAGCCGCTCAACTGTAGAATGGGGGGGGAGCGAAACTACCATGGCGCATTCGCAGAACCACCAGGGCAAATCAATTCAACCCCTCCAACAAAAGACTTCTCTCGAAACATTTGACCCGAAAATGGCCTCCGTGAGATCCCGAACTCACCTAAACTCTAAAACAAATGACCGTTTAAATGTCGGTTTTCTAAACACGGTAGCGGAGCTCCGCCTGTGTGCACACTGGCCGACGCTAAAAAAAAAGGCGGGTGAAAACCTGAAGCCTCGGGCAGCTTTCGAGCGGGGGAGAGGGGGTTTAAACCGGAAGTGGCTTGACACCGGAGGAGTGATCACAAAGGGGGGGGGATGTGGCTTTAAATGGGAGAGCTGGAAAAAAACACCACTTTGGGACTCGGTAACAAAATACTCCAGGTTAAAGCGGTTTTGTGTTTTTTTTAAACTGCCCCGAAAGGCAGAATTTTATTGAGATTTTCACATGTTTTGCATAAACGAACACAAAATAAACATATAAACATACATACACACATATATGGGGGTTATTATTCTTTTTAAACGTTATGCTTATGCCTAATCCACCTTAATCTCTATTCTTGTATATTATATTATATTGAGTAACCATCCAACTCTACCTCAATCGAGTATATACTTTCTAATAAACGAATAGTCTGTAATTATCATACCAATTATAGATGGGCTAAAGCGGTTTTGAGGCGGAAACCGACGGCCGGGGACGGGAGGCAGATGTTGACTGTGTGATCGTGCATATAGAATCTGTTGCTGAACTGTCACGACACCAGATCAAACGGCGCATCTGAACTCACCCACAGACACTTTAAGAACATAAGAACATAAGAGATGCCAATGTTGGATCAGGCCAAAGGCCCATCCAGTCCAACACTCTGTGTCACACGGTGGCCAGAAATACCAGTGCCATCAGGAGGTCCACCAGTGGGGCCAGGAAACTAGAAGCCCTCCCACTGTTGACCCCCCCAAGCACCAAGAAGACAGAGCATCACTTGCCCCAGAGTCCCTATCTATACCTTGTGGCTAATAGCCACTGATGGACCTCTGCTCCATATGCTTATCTAATTCCCTTTTGAAGTCGTCCATGCTTGTAGCCGCCACCACTTCCTGTGGCAGTGAATTCCAAGGGTTAATCACTCTTTGGGTGAAGAAGTACTTCCTTTTATCCGTTCTAACCCGACCGCTCAGCAATTTCATGGAGTGCCCACGAGTTCTTGTATCGTGAGAAAGGGAGAAAAGTACCTCTTTCTCTACCTGCTCTTTCCCATGCATAATCTTATAAACCTCAATCATGTCACCCCTCAGTCGTCGTTTCTCCAAGCTAAAGAGCCCTAAGCGCCTTAACCTTTCCTCATAGGGAAAGTGTTCCAACCCTTTTATCATTCGAGTTGCCCTTTTCTGCACTTTTCCCAATGCTATAATATCCTTTTTAAGGTGTGGTGACCTTAACCTCACAACAGCCCTATATGGTACATAAGACTGAGAGGGAGTGCCTAATGTAAGATTGCCCAGTAAGCCAGTCCATGTCTCCCCAAGTAAACGTCTTGTAACACCCCCGTATGGTCTGTCTATATCCAGTGGAATCTATAAATATATATCACTCCAGCATTCTTGGCAGAAGTAATACTCTAGCATGAATAATTGAATGATGATGTTCCTTGCGTGTATCATGAAGCTGAGCAATTAACTCCCTGGCCATTTTCCTTCTGTAGACCCTTTCATTTTGGGTGGCTTCCAACAGACCACAAATATCCAAGGAGAGTACTGTGAAAGGTGGTTGTTAAATTGAAGTTGGCACTGCCATTCTGAACACTAGGGGTATGCATTCAGATCTACCCAAGCTGAAAATATACTCGAGAAAACACCTTGTCATATTTTGGAGTATATTTTGGCATCCCAGAGGTATCCAGGATTTCTTGGGAAAACTGAAAAATAAAATCCTGAAAGAATCCTGGATATATTTGGGGATTACTGGGAAGATCGGCAAAACCTGGAAAACAGCTGAGCCAGTTGGGATCAGTCTCCCTGCTGGCTCAGCTTGGGCTCTCTCGTGCAGTCCTATTTAAAGGGATTGCACAAGAGAGCCCAAAGCTCCTCGCTGGCTCAGCTGTTTTCTGGACTGTCCGCAGTCCCTTTAAACGTGCCCTGTTTAACAGGACTGCAGAAGAAAGTCGTCCGCCCCCCCTTTTCCCCATCTTTTTTTTCTTCTTGGGTCTGTTGGACTCCAAAAATCCCAGGTTTTCAAAATAAATAAATATTGCATCTGAATACATAATTGGTATTGGGATGCGGGATTCTTTGGAAATCCTGAATTTTGGGGGGGTCCAGTAGACCCAAATGAAAAAATACTGAGGGAAGAAAATTGTACACCCCTACAAAACACTTAAAACAAAGTCCTTTTATGTGCACCTCTAGGTTTAAGGCAGTGATTCCCAACTTCTGGTGGCCCAGGGACCCGTGTGGGGGATGCAAATCCATGTCTGCTCTAAGCTTTGTAATTGTGATCTTTTAGTAGTTATGGCTTAGAGGGAGCATTGGTCCTCATACTTGAAAAGGTTGGGAACCACTGCTTTAAGGCTTTGATCAGCAAAAGTCAGAACAGTAGGATTAGCGACCTGGTTTACTGCCCTTAGAATGCCAATGGATGCTCTCTTGATATTTATTTTTATTTATTGATATTTATTTTTATTTATTTTACTTTACCTCATCTATATCTTGTTTTTCTGCCCTTGCCAGGGCCACCAAAGGTGGCTAACAAATTAAAATACACATAATAAAATCACACAAAAGCCATTAAAATCACCTCCCAAAACTTACATCATTAAAAAAAAAATAAAGCTAAAGTTCTGGGTCAAGAACGAAGGGTCGCTGAGGGAATGCCAAATGAAAAAAAAAATCTTCACCCATTGAAGGGAGCAGGCAAATCCGACTGGGGAGAGAGGTCCAAAGTTTTGGTGCCATGCCTACGCCTTCTCTCAGTATTCCTTTTAATTGGAAATGCCAGGGACTGAACCTGGCCCTTTCTGCATGCAAGGCATAGCTCCTTCCTTCCTTAGTTGTTATCATCTCTTTTGGGGGGGAAATACATTAGCAGAGGTTATGAAATGTTGATACTTCATGGCAGGGTTTTATTTCTCTAGGAGGCTAAACTACATCTGTCTAATGACACAGGCTATATCTTATCTAGTTAGTGATGAAACTACCAGTTCTGTACGGATCCCTGAATTCATTATTCATCCTGCATTCCCCTCTCCCCTCAAATTCCAGTGCACATCTTTTTCTAAGAATTGATAGATGACTACTGAAGTTTCTTATCTAGGTGGTCATTTGGTGAAGAGTCTCTTCATAGTTCTTTGATAAGCTGGACAATAAGTGCCAAGGTGTACTGCAGATGGATCGGTTTTATTTTTGAAACGGCATCATTATGTCCTGCAGTGCAAATAAAATTACTCTTCTCTGCCATGAGATCTTTTGCCATCTTAACTAAGCAAAACCCAAGAGCAATCCAGCATATATTTAAGTGTGCTTCATTTGTCCAGTGCACATCTTTTTCTAAGAATTGATAGATGACTACTGAAGTTTCTTATCTAGGTGGTCATTTGGTGAAGCGTCTCTTCATAGTTCTTTGATAGCTAGACAATAAGTGCCAAGGTGTACTGCAGCTGGATCCGTTTTATTTTTGAAACAGCATCATGATGTCCTGCAGTGCAGATAAAATTACTCTTCTCTGCCATGAGATCTTTTGCCATCTTAATTAAGCAAACCCCAAGAGCAATCCAGCATATTCAGTGGAGATTAAGCATGCATAATTGAGCGCTGGATTGTGACCAAAACTTGCAGTCATTAAAACATGAAACAGTTTGAGAGGGCCCCCAAAAAGAGCAGCCAGGGTATTGTTTAACATAACACAATATAAGCAACCAGGGAGGAAACATATATGCAAAAGTGTTTTTCCTTGGAATGAGTCTGGGAGTTGGCAATTTGTTTTGCTCAGTACATGACAAGTGACTGACTCGGGATTTCACAGAGTGCTATTCTTTCACCTTTTATAGCATATTTTAATAATAAATTCATTTCCCCGAGTATGGACAGAAGGCACATGATAACAGTAGGCTTACGGAAACGGAGCAGGATCTGGGTCCGCTTAGTGACAGAGAGATGCCCTGGCGACCTTCTGTATGCTACCTTGTTGAAGAAAATAATTATAATACTAAAGTGCCATCAAGCTGCAACCAATTTACGGCGGCCCCTCATGGGGGTTCCAAGGCAAGAGGCGAACAGAGGTGGTTGGCCATTGCCTGCTTCTGCGTAGCAACCCTAGACTTTTTTGGTGGTCTCCCACCGAAATACTAATCAGGGCTGACTCCTTTTAGCTTCTAAGAGCTGATGGGCTTAAGCTAGTCTGGGCTCTTTGGGCTGCTGCCTCAAAGGAGGGCAATGTATAAATGTAATAAATAGGTAATAAACACCATAAATTGTAACAAATATTTAATTTGTTGAGTATGTTAAACTCCCGCAGATTGCAATCTGAAATAATGGGACTGTCTCACTTGTCTGTTTCTGCATTGATTTGTGCTTCTGGGGCATAAAATATCCCCCCCCCCAAGAATATAATCAATTGATGCTTCCTGAAACTACTTAGAGGAGCTGCCTCATTGATTTTTGCAAGACCCTTCAGAACGGCAGCATTAGTTGACGTATTGCCAAACGCGTAACTAACAGCTGCGTTTGCAGTCTGTGGAGCTCATGTTTGGTTCATGTGCACTACGGCCTCTGACATTTTTCTGTGAACTCTCAACTCCCGTGCCAGGATGCTGTGGACTCTCGACTATCCGTGCCATTTTATAAACTGCTTTTGAGACTCTTTTTCCACCCCAGCTTCTAATGAGGTTTAATCAGGGGAGAAAAACAGAGACCTTGTTATGCATTGCAGATCTATTCTTGCAGCATCCTGGCTTGTGGTTGAAGGCTTCTGTGTTTTTCCCCCCAAAACAATTTATTAGGATATAATGAAAAAAGTTTAAACATATATCAAAACTTATACAATTATATATATCCTTCCCTCCTCCCTTCCCCCCTCCCTTCTCGGCTTCCCACAGTGCTCCAACCTCCAGCCCAGTTCTTAAATTTTTTCCTACCTCCCTTTCTCCTCTCCTTCAGTGTTGAGAGGGGCTATAGCTGAAAGGCTGGGCCCTAAGATTTCCAGTAAAATGATCTTGGGAAGACCAATGATCTGAGTCCACACAGGGCAACTCCTTGTAACTTTTGTGCTTGAATCTGAAGTGTTTGTCAGCTTTTTACTGTACCACCTCACAACGCTTAAGAGCGCTTACAGAGTAAAGATTTAAAAAGTAACGAAATATGCTTGCAAACAGACAAAATGGTGGCAGATGGAAACGAACGCTCTCCTAAAAGCAGCCCTTATCCTCAAGAACTGAGACCGGCTGAGGTGTCATGGTTAAGAGTGTTGGATGAGTATTTGGGAGACCTGGGTTCAAATCCCCACTCATGCCATGGATGTGCACTGGGTGACCTTGGGCCGGTCACGCCCTCTCAGCCTAACCTACCTCACCAGGTTGTTGTGAGGATAAAATGGAGAGGAGAACAACGTAAGCTGCTTTGGATCCTCGTTGAGGAGAAAGGTGGGATGCAAATGAATCAAATAAATCCGATTAGGAGGGTTTTATTGTATTTAGCCATAGGCCATTACAATCCAAAAACAGAGAAAAATACTATAAAACATAGATAATTATGTAAAATAGAGTACAATCTAAAATATTATAAAACCATAAAACCAAAGTTATGAACGGAATCAAATAAATCAGTGGCTGTGGGTTTTCCGGGCTGTATCGCCATGGTCTTGGCATTGCAGTCCCTGCTGTTTCACCAGCAGCTGTGACTGCCGGTCACAATGCCAAGACTACGGCCATACAGGCCGGAAAACCCACAGCCACTGATGAACTCCGGCCGTGATAGCCTTCGACAACATATAAATCAAATACATGTTAAAACTGATTAACGAATTCAGTGCCCTTAATAATAGACAACTGCTGGGGTACAACTAGGTTAGTTTACTCCAGAGTAAGCAGCTGATTCAACACTCTTTCAGGGTATATTCTTTAAATGTCCCTTTTTATTTACTTGTGGCATTTATATCTCACCTTTCCCCCCAGCGAGGACACGGTGTGGCTTACAACATTCTCCTCTCCGCCATTTATCCTCACAGCACCTCTGTGGGGTTGGTTAGGCTGAGCATGTGCTTAAGGTCAGCCAGTGAGCTTCCATGGCAGAGTGGGGATCCGAACCTGGGTCTCCCAGACACTGTAGCCACTACACCACACCGGCTCTCTAAACCCTTTTAGAACGGTTAGCAATTTGATGGCTCCATCCATCCATCCATTCTGCTTTGTCTGAAGCTGTTCACTCACTGTAGGGTTGCCAGCTCTGGTTTTGGAAATTCTTGGAGATTTGGGGTGGAGCCTGGAGAGGGCAGGTTTTGGGGAGGAGGGGCACCTCAGCAGAGTCCACCTTCCAAAGCAGCCATTTTCTCCAAGAGGGCTGATTGTGGTTATCTGGCAATCGATTGTAATAGCGGGAGATCTCCAGGTGCTACCTGGAGGTTGGCAACATAATCCACCAGTGTGAGCTTAATAGTCCATAGGCCTTTGAAGGGCCATGGTTTCATTTATGTGGCTGTTCTCTTTTATGCCCAAACTTGTTTTTGAAAATGTGGAGCAGGGGGGAGGCGTACATTAGCGATTCACATCAAAATGGGTGGATAGGGACAGAAGAAATGGAGGCCTGCACACACAAGGAATTCAGACATGGAACTGAACAAGAAAATAGGCTGGCAAACAGTGTAGTGGTTAAGTGCGTGGACTCTAATCGGGGAGAACCGGGTTTGATTCCCCACTCCTCCACTTGCACCTGGCTGGATGACCTTGGGCAAGCCATAGTTCTCATTAGAGCTGTTCTTGAAAAAGAGCAGTTCTCGAAAGAGCTCTCTCAGCCCCACCTACCTCACAGGGTGTCTGTTGTGGGGAGGGGAAGGGAAAGAAGTTTGTAAGCCGCTCTGCGACACCTTTGGGTAGTGAAGGGCGGGGTATAAATCCATCCTCTCCTCGTAAAGATAAAGGGTCGAAAGAAGTTTTTTATTTTAGAACAGGGGAAGAAACGGGAGCAATCTTGGAACAGGATATGTGTTAATTCCATTGGTGAATTAGAATAGAAGAGGCAATCACTTCTCTTGCAGTACACTTTTTTCCTCCTTGTCTTTGCTCCACCCCTGCACACGGAGGAATGAATGGTAGCAGGTGGCCAGTATGGCAGATGTGAAGATTATGGATGGAGCTTTTTCAGTTATTCTGCAATGCAGGGCTGCCTGTAGACATTTAAACGGCTTCCTCTTTCATTAATAGCTACGATGCAGAAAGCATTAAACTTGTTGATTTCAAATTAAGAGTTAGGAACATATAAGAAGATCCCTGTTGGGTTTGGTAGAGAGACCAGCTGGTGTAGCACCTGGTTTCTTAGAAGATTTAAATTTATTTTATCTGTTTCGGTAAGTTCTGTCCATTCTACCAGAGGTACTTGAGGCAGCTTAGATAACAGAAACACTATAGATAATTGCTGTATATTTAAACCACATTTAAAATAATGGAAAATAATCACCAGACAGCCTGTATAAAACAAGTACATCTTTAGGAGGTTCTATAAACTTGGCAGGCAGTGAGCTTGCAAAGTATCTGTAGGGAGGATAGGCCACAATCAAGGTTTATATTTATTTACACTGTGTAGTCCACCTTTCTCCTGTGGACTCCAGGCAGATTACAGAGAGTGAGTCTATATGATCAGTAGGATTAGGGTGGTAGAACTAACCAGAAGTCTAAAAACAGAAGCGAAGCAAAGCGTAAGTGTTAACATGACACATTAAATAATGCAAAATTTCATGTTAGGATCCTGCTTTCAGCAAGCTATACACAGCAGTATAGATGATAGTCTGTAATCATTTTCCCAAGTAATTTTGTAGATCATTGAGTACAGTGCAAGTCCATTGCCTCCGTAGAAAAGCCCCGTTGAATAATTCAGCTTTGCATAGTTTGCAGAAAGCCAGGAAAGCGGAAACCTTCTGGATTTCCTCAGGCAGTATGTGCCATCAGGTGAGGGCCGCAAAGGAGAAGTCACGTCCATGGGCAGTTGTTGATCTTGGCCATTTGTAGGTTGGCACCTGCAAAAGATCGTGCTCCAATGAGCAAAGCTGCCGTCCCAGGAGAAACCATGCCTCTGGTAGCCACCCCATCCTCTTTTGTATACTGGTGATATGCTTCTTTGGACGTTTTCAAACAGAGGCTAGTTGGCCATCTGACAGCAGTGCTCATTCTGTGAACTTAGGCAGATCATGAGAAAGGCAGGAAGGGTTGCCTCAGTGCTTAGTTCTTGTGGCCCTTTTGTTCACACCATGGGAAATGCTGATCGCCACTTTGAGGTCAGGAAGCAATTTTTCTCCAGGCCAGTTTGGCCGGGAATCCTGGAGGTCATCTGGGCATGGAGCAGGGGTCACTGTGTGTGTATGGGGGGAGGTATTTGTAAATTTCCTTCATTGTGCAGGGGGTTGGACTAGATGACCCCGGAGATCCCTTCCAACTCTCTGATTCTCTGGAATCGGGCTTCAGATTATGACTGCAGTAATTAGGCAAGTGCACATTGGCCTAGGTGGCCCTTCAGAGTATTCCAGGAAGCTCACAGGCAGACCAGGAAAGCTTCCTGCCTGTTTTTCTTCCATGAATTTGTGTTTATGTTTTCGTTGTGTAGGAGTGTTGTTTAATTGCTGTTTTTAATTGCTTTTGCACTATGTATGTGAAAAGGTTGTTTTAGTGTTTCTGATTGTTTGCCGCCTTGGAGGCTCTAAACTGTGTAGCAATGTGGCATAAAAATGTTATAAATAAATATGTCTAATCCCTTTTAAAACAGATTAAAACATTGGCTGTTACTGTCTTTTTATATTTTGGCTGCAGATGCCATAGTTGCACCTTGTCCCTTTCTAGCTTAAATCTAGTGTTGGTCAATTTCATTGGATGAGTCCATGTTCTGGTTTTATGTTAATTTTTAAGGAACGTCAAGTGGCAAAATGAAGCTCAATGCTGTGCTGTCTACATAGATAAACTCTACATAGATAAAAATGGTATAATCTGTTAAATTTTTTTTGCCCCCTTTCTAGTTAAATTATTTGAAGTAATTGAAACAGAAAAAACGCTCTACTTAATCATGGAGTATGCAAGTGGGGGTAAGTACTGAACTGTTTCAGACAAAACAGTTTCTTTTATCAGTCTGCAAATTAGGTTGCAATAAGTATCCATGCTTAATCTTTCCCTGTTATATATGTAAAGGTATTTTCACCATCCAGCGTGTCACTGTTCCCACCATTCTAGAAATACCATGGCTCAAGCTTTTGTCACCAACCCCAGATTACCTGTTGAGCGTGTGTATTTTTTCTGTGTGCATCTTGTTATCTATATATGAAATAATTCAATTTCACTGTGCCCTTCATGCTATCCCATCACCCCATACCGCTTTGATAGTTTGGTTGTTTCAGCACATCTAAGAGATTCCATTTAACTTGTTCATCGTTCTGATATCTTCCATCCTCCTCTTTGTCATCCCCCCCATTCTCACTGAAACAGAACCTTCTGAATAATCTTAACACTCGAGATCTCTTAAATTTTTAAACCCCTTTCCTGATGATCCGTAGGATCGAGCTCGCCTTTTTAACCCCAGCCACTGCATCAACATTTGAATTGAGCTATCTGCTGTGGTGGCCCTGCTCTGGATAGCCCAGACTGTTTTCAGATCTCGGAAGCTAAGCAGGCTTGGCCCTGGCATATATATATATGCGCCAGGGCCACAAATATAGATAGATAGAGATAGAGATAGAGAGATATATAGATATAGAGAGATATAGATATAGATATCTCTCTCGGAAGCTAAGCAGGCTTGGCCCTGGCTAGTCTTTGGATGAGAAGACCTCCCAGGAATACCAGGTTCGTGATGCAGAGCCAGGCAATGGCCAACCACCTCTGAACATCTCTTGTTTTTAAAACCCCACGGGGTCACCATAAGTCAGCTGTGACTTGACGGCACTTTCCACCACCGCTGTCTGCTACAGCAGCCCAGGTTGCAGTGGCTGTAAACAAGAAGAAAATGCATGTGCCCAAATGTAAACACCAAAAAGCAATGATTTAATAAATTATATAGATATGGCATATATAGTAAGAACAAATTTTCCTATGACGCAGTAAATGGACAGGTAGAAATTCACAGGTAAAGTTAATCACAGGTAGAAATTCACAGGTGGAGTTTTTCCAAAAACAACTTGTAGTAATAAACTCAAAGAAGTCCTTGAACTGTAAGGATGTGGTAGTGTCTCTGCCAGCTGACTCGACGGGCCCCCGGTTATAAATCAGTTTCAATAATTTTTTCAAGAATCATGCTGGATTCAACATTTCAAAGATACACGTAGACATCCACAAAGTATCTTCAGATACAGCAATCCTCCGTGATTCCCATTGGAGAATCAATCATTTCTTGGAAGCTCCCTTCAGAATTCTGAAGCATTTCGTCACTATGCCATTTTCATAAGATTTGCTCCTAGCCACTGGAGCTATGGACCAGGGATCCCTTGCTGTAGCCGAAGGCATAAGGAGAGTAATAGCCAGGGTAACAGGAGCAAGCAAACAAAGGGGGTGGCAGAGCCCTAGCAGCACTAAGTGAGCACAGCCTGGATTGCCCGTCTCAACTTGGCAAACGTCTTCAGTTGCTTCTGAGCGGCTCGTTGCAGCAAAACCTCCTGCTTGTCTCCAACCGGCATCACTGTATCTCTCATGCTCACATCTCACTCTCTCATATGCATGCTTCTACCACCTCCCCTTGCCTGACTGCTCTAGTTTTGGTGGGAGACGATGAGGAAACCGGTTGCCTGGCAACCTGCCGGGCACTTCAGTCCTCCTTTAGTTAGAACTTCTTGAGTTTCTTTGCTCTGTGAAGCAGAAACACAGACTCTGGGGTGAGAAGGGGAGCAGGTAAGTGGAACTGAGTGAACAGCTCCAAGGGTAACGGACCCAGTTTAGAGGAGTGGGAAAAGCCAGCAGAGGGCATGGATAAGCAGAAGCAAAGGGAAATGAAACGGAAGTCCAAGGTGGCATCTTAAAAATTATTTCCAGCATGCGCTTTCGTGAGTCAGAGCTCACTTCCTCAGATGCAAAGGAGCACAGGGAGACTCTGGTTTTCCTGTGCTGTGGATAGTGGAGGGGTTGAAGCCTATTAGTAGGCTTCTGATGTGTAAGCCTATTTGTTTAAGCATCCTTTTTAAAAGGATATGAGAACTTCCTCCACGTTCCGCAGTGCAGGCAGGCAAACTGATATAAATATGTATATACAGTACACACTTAATTTCATTACTGTATTTTTCAACCACGCTTCAGCCAGGGAGCTCAGGATACTATATAGGGATCTCTTCATCCCCACTGTATCATTGCAATAAGCTTGGGACATCAGTTAGGCTTAAGACTGACCCAAGGTCAGCCAGCAGCTGTGCCTATGATGGAATTCGAAGGATCCCAAAGTCTCCCCAGTCCAAGTCACACATTCTGTCTGAAGTTGAAATCTTAGTCTGGTTGAAATCTTAGTCTGAAGCCGAAGGTATGATGAGTCATAATGACTATTTCTTAGTGTTTTTCTAAGGTCCAAGATCCTAGTATGAATGAGAGGCGTTGAGCTAAACGAGAAGCATTGAATTCAGGATGAGTCCATGTTACGCATTAAATTTTCCAGTAAATGTGTGTGCCTCTTCTTCAGAGACCTGCTTGAGGTGGCTCATGTGATGATGAAAACACTGTGTTTGTTAGTGATAAATCCGGCTCCTGAATGATTGGGCTGACTCCTAGAGCCAAAGAAAATTTGTCAAGGCATGTGCTTATAGCCCCGAGATTCCTTTCCTTCTGGGTGTGCAAGAAAAGGGGGGTGGGATCGGCATTTTTTTGTTTGAGTCCATTGGACTCGAAAAAAATTCAGTGTTTCCAAAAAATCCCTGATCCCAATACCAGTATGGTGTTCGGATCTGGAATTTTTTGGAAATCCCTAATTTTTTCAGGTCCAATAGACCCATGAAGAAAAATGCTGATTTTTTTTGAAAAAACCATGCTGCAGAAGAAGCTGGCCCTAGGATCTGTGGTGGGGAGCTTTCTCTCCCCCTCCACACTCAGACCAGACTGGGAGGGCTTTTCCTGTGGCACGGTTTAAACCATGCCGCAGAAGAAGCTGGCCTCAGGATCTGTGTGTGCTGGGGAACTCCCAGCTCCCACTGCCCCAGCCGATCCTGGGCTGGCTCCTCTTGCAGCTCGGTTTAAACTGAGTTGCAGGAGGAGCCAGCCCCAGCCAAGGTGGCACGGAGCTCTCAGCTCCCGCTGACCTGGCTGTTCCTCTCTTGCAGCTCAGAGTGGAAAGAGAGGATCAGTTGGGGCAGTGGGAGCTGAGAATGCGCTGCCTCAGCTGAGGCTGATATAACTGAATGTACCTAAATAAAAGCTGGGGAAAAATTGGCTTTTATTTGGGCTCAGCTATACCAGTAGCCGATCAGATTCTTTGAATTTGTATTTGGCTTAAATAATATCTGGAAAATACCGGTAAGGTATTTTACATGTATTTTTTAAGATAGGTTTATGCTGAATGCACTCCCTAGTCACCACTAGTTCAGTTTATACCCCCATCAGTTTATGTTTTAAGTTAGAATTTTGTTTTGCTCTGTTGTGCATCTCCTTGCATTGACTTTAAATCTGATTTGCTGCACGGACCACTAACCTGTTTTGGAGAAATCCTCTTGGAACTCTTCATGAACTGCTTTAGTTTTCACCATCCTGAATAATCATATGTAAACTGGACAACAGCACTGCTGATCTTCAGTTCCATTTAATTCATGAATGCAATCAGTAACACCAGACCCAGTAGCAAGTCCTACTGGGATGCCACTAGCTACTTCCCTCTTTTGCAAGAAATGTCCAGTTTCATTCTTATTCTCTGCTTTCTGCTTTATCAATTTTTAATCTGTAGTACAATTTAACCTATAATCCTATCGCCTAATTGCTAAGCTTACTGAAGAGACTTTGGTAAGGGGCCTTGTTGAAACCTTTTTGGAAGTCCCAAGTATAAAATGTCTGATGAATAACCATTATCTACACGTTCATTAACACTCTCAAAGAACACAAAAAAGTATGTGAGGCAGGAAGACTTTGCTTTGCAGAAGCCATGCTGACTTTTCCCTAAGCAGGCCTTGTTCCTCTGTGTGCTTAATACTTCTCTCTTTAGTAACAGTTTCTACTAAATTAACTAGACCAGATGTTAGGCTAACTGGCCTGGAATTTCCTGGATCTCTTCCAGACCCCTTTCTAAAAATCAATGTTACATCTAAAAATGCACACACAGTCATTACAGGGATATGTGCTCTGTATGCTCTTGGAGTGTGTGTGCGGTGGAAGCACACTGGTATACATCCTGCCCCATCATCGTTGTTTCATCGGAAGTAAAATGCTCTTAAAAGTGAAAGACAAGCCCAAAGGATGGAGGCTGCTTTGCCAGTGTGTTGCTAATACTATTGACTGCATCTGTTGAGAATTTCCTGTCTTGGTTGTCTGTCCTGGAATGAATCACTTAATTCCCGCAGCACCGTGATTGGCGTCTTCAGCATGAATTTTTAAGTGGTTCCTGTGACCTGCGTTGTTTACTCAAATTGTAGAAATCGCTGTATAGCGAGTCCTGTTATTGAAACAGGGCTTTTACTCAGTTTAGATAGCAGTAATTTCTCTAAACATTTGTCCCTGAGGATCAAGCAGTAAGAGGTGCTACCTATCAGACGAGGGTCCCCCCCCCCCGTAAGAAAATACTTGTACTAGTGCTTTTAACACGCTGCTCTGCTGGCCACATGACAACTGTTTCCAAAAATCTATGGGTTACTAATACTAGCAAATAAGAACAGATCTTTGAGCCCTGTCTCTTTTCAAACAATTCGTATTTCTGTTTTGCTTCCCTTATTTTGGCAGACCTTCATTTATGCAGAAATGAAGTTTAACTCTTGCTTATCTGATTACATCAAGATGTCTCAGTAAAAGAAATTGCATTTTACTTATGCGTATCTGAGTAATTTTATAAGGTTATCACGTTAGGTAAAGTCAGATATTCTTCCATTGCGCTAAAATGATTTTATATATGTACCCTCACCTGAAGTATGTTCATTGGTTGAAACCTTTAGGATAGGCTGGGGTGTGTGTGTCAGGATCTTAATCTGAATAAACGTAGCTGTGAAAGGAAATCAGGTTAGATATTCTCATTTAAGGCACACCTATTTCTATAACGCTGTTTTAGTAGTGTTCGTAGAATGCGTGACACAGGCCTCATGACACAGAATGCACAGGTTGTTTTCAAGAGTTACGGGTGTTCAAAATTTAACCCTTTTTCAGTTGGGGGGGAAATGAGCAAATTTGGCTCACGGCATATTATTGAAGTGATTAAAACCAATCATAGCTACAGCAGTCAGACTCACTTAAAATTGCAACAGCTGACGAAGCACAGAGGAAGGAGGAAAGGAAGAATGCAAAAACCAAACCAGCTGGCCAATACAGGTTTTGAAGGAGACTTGCAGTGCAATCAGAAGCAAGAGTGGAGTCCTTCTGAGTTGAGTGACAGCCTTAAGAGCCCAACTCGGTTTAGGATTGCACTGTCAAAGACCCTTCTTTAAACAGCTTCTTGTTTACTATAGTTTCATGTACGAGCAGTCACAGGGATAAACAGATTTCTGCAAAAAAGAATCCTGCACAGGCATTGGGTGGTGGTTTTTCTTTAAGGTCTTCAGTTTTTCCTAGTCTTTCTTTAAACTCTTTTTTTTTTTTTGCCTATGACATTGTATTCTTTATTATTTTTTGGTGGGTATTTATGTGTGTGCTTGCATGCCTGGAAGTCATGGCGACTTCCAGCAAACCCTAGTGGGGTTTGGACGTTTTTAGAGAGCTGGACTGATAGGCTGCCTCTGCGTCCTGAGCCCTGGTGTTCCTCGGAGGTCATTACTTGCCAGGGTCGGCCTTGCTTAGCTTCAGAGATCTGACAAGATTGGGCTTGGCTGAGCTATCCAGGTCAGGGCCATTGTAATCGCCATTTCTCTCTTAATTTTCAGTATTTTACTGATAATGAAACTATTTCAGTGAATACCTGTGCACACCAGGCTAAATTTTTAAGTTCCTGATGTCCTGTGTTTTTAATTTTTAAGGTTCCTGTTCTCTAAGGCTCCTGTAATCTTACATGTGCTGTCACGAACTATGCCAGCTCCATTAAAATTCTATTATCAGTTGGAAAAAGCTAGCTAAAACAGTTACAAAATCCTGTTTTCATCTTTCATATATCTCAATTACAGGGGAGGTATTTGACTATCTAGTTGCACATGGAAGAATGAAGGAAAAGGAGGCAAGAGCTAAATTTAGACAGGTATGTACGATCTGTAGTAAATTTCTAGAACATTTCAGGTTTATCATGCTTCGCCTGCCCAATTGTTGCCCTCCCTCAAAGGTGTGTGAATGAAGTGGTAAAGACGAATACTGTCTGCACCAACCGCACGGTTACAATATCGATATCCTTTCACCCACAATCTTTCTAGCTGTGTGCGATAACATTGTAGGGAAGTAAGTTATTCTAACTTATTTCATTGTGGTGGCGGCGGGAAAGAAGAGAACCTTTGTCTGTGGTCATCAGCAGCGTCTTGGAATGTAAGCTTCTCTGAAATTAACAGGAGTGCTTTTATTTTAAAGCCTTAAAAAGCCTTCAAGGATGGCTTGCTCCTTAAAGATTAGGGCTTATTTTACAGTATTCACAACCAAATCTCTCAGAGCAGGACTTCCTGGCGCCCCCCCCTCCCTTTGAGCCCCTAGAAAATACTATTTATAGTGGTCCAGGAATGCTTATGAACAGTATACAGGGTTTGGCATCTAGTCGTGCCGGCCACATGGCCATGGAAATGTCTTCGGACAGCGCTGGCTCTTCGGCTTGGAAACAGAGATGAGCACCGCACCCCTAGAGTCGGGTTCGACTGGCTTTTCAAGCAAGGGAAACCTTTACCTTTAATGTGGGGGTGGGGGCAGTTAGCAGTAATGACAGATGCCTTCAACCATCAGAAATTGCCCTTCCATCATCAGAAACAGACCATACGTCACAAGCCGATATAAACAGTGGGAGGGCTTCTAATGTCCTGGCCCCACTGGTGGACCTCCTGATGGCACCTGGTATTTCTGGCCACTGTGTGATACAGAGTGTTGGACTGGATGGGCCTTTGGCCTGATCCAACATTGGCATCTCTTATGTTCTTATGTTCTTAAACAGTTACGCCAGGGGTGGCCAAATTGCACTCCAGGTGCCACCAAATTGCACTCCAGGTGCCACCAAATTGCACTCCAGGTGCCACCAAATTGCACTCCAGGTGCCACCAAATTGCACTCCAGGTGCCACCAAATTGCACTCCAGGTGCCACCAAATTGCAGTCCAGGTGCCGCATGCAGCTCTTCCACACAGTCTGATTTAGGCTGTCATTAAGACCAGGTGGTTGAAGTACCTCATTGTCTTGATGTTGTTCGGAGGACCTCACTGTCTTTTAAGGCCAGGCATGCCTTGCAAGTTAACAAAAATTGAAACTGTCATCCCTCTTCCCTCGGTGCTCCCAAACTGTAAGGTTCTCTGCAGACCTCTCAGGTGTGCAAATGATGTAGCCTTTGATCCATGTTAGATTCATTTAGATCAGCAAAAGTGGTAGTTTGTGAGAGTGAGCCCTGATACCAGTTATAAGGCGTTTTTACAGAAGACTTCCTTAAAAAAAAAAATAATGCAAAGAAGAAGAATTGGAAATACCTCCGAGGAAGTGGAGCAGCTTGTCCTTGATTTCGAGCTCCTCCTGTTTCAAACAGAGAGTCTTGCTTTCCTTTTCTTTAAACTGTTCCCAGTTCTCCCCTGTTCAGTGTCACTGTTTCCGCTGTCCAACCCATAAACCAGTTTACCACAAAGTACTGTGGAACTGTGCAAGGAAAGTAACATTTTGATCTCTTTCCCAGAAAATTGGAAGCGGAAGGGGTGTCTACTGCCATCTTTAAAAATTAAAAGCCAAACCAAGGTTCCTTTCGTAAAAGAGAAGACTTGAGAATCTTGCAAGTTTGGTAGTTTAGGACCTGTTTAGATGATGCTCTTTGGTTCACATGTCTCCTGAGATGCTTAATTGAAACTAGGGTTTCAGGTTTATTAGTTGCTGTTGAGAGCTTGGTAAAATTAAATTGTTAACTCTCCATTTGGTTAAAATACATGAACTTCAGGTTCTAAAGTGGCATTTTGGCACTGAGTTGGAAACAAGCAGTTTCCAGGGTTTTGCTCTCTGGCTCACATGAAAATATGGGGCTTCCTCCGCCACTCTTCCCTTCCTCTCCTTTAGTGAAAGCCATACCATACTTTTTTTAAAAAAGGGATTCATATTTATATTCCACGTTTAAGATTAATGTATAAGGTTAATGCAAAACATGCTCAAAATTCTGCTTCAGAATGGAAGATGCTAAGACTTGAGAATCGAACACATGGATTCTTGAGCTCTGTGTAGTCATAACACTCCTGTTTGTGGCAGCAAGCCATGGAATCTCACTCACCCTTTCTGAAGATTGACTTCCCACTGCCAAGATTACCCACACCCACAATAACCTTGGTCAGGACTAACCATGGTTCTCTCTTAATCCAGATCGAAACCTCGTATGAACTGCAATTAACAGTAACCATGACTCTCCATAGGTGTTGGCATAATAGTTAATCACAGCAGGGGGAGTTCATTCTGTAGACAGGGAGAAAAGAGATCAGATCAGTCACATTGTAAGGAGCTGGAACACCACATTTATTCTGGGTCTCATCTGTCTCCCCTTCACTCCAACCCAAAATAAAGTACTTGTCTGGAAAATGTTAAAACACGAGGACTCGCAGGGATACGCAGAAGCAGAGTGCCTGAGATGTCTTTCTTACCCTTTATTGTTTTTTTATTTTTATGTTTATTAAGAGGAAGTATAACATATCAAGAAATATAATAACTGCAAAACAGTATACAACTGTCCTGAAAATCCAAAATTACAAACCAACCAGTTAGTCATCAATACAAATTTTTACAACATACATCAACAGTTATAACAAACTAAGTTAGTACTAAATCTGATCACCTATACATAGATGCTATGTGAGCTATGATTCCCACAGAATTGAGTCAAGTTTAAAAGATAACATCTTCAGGAGTCTGCTTCTCTGATTCACAAGAGTCACCCTTTATTGTGACTTATCATGTATTATGTTAATCTTGTTCACCATACAGGGAAGCCATAACAATCTGCTTGAAGTAGTTTAAGCAAGTAAAGGCCTGCCTTTATTTGTTAACTTTGACCCTCACCTCTAAATGCACTTATATTTGAATAATTCTTGATTGATTTCAGTGGGACTTACCCACAGTTGAGTGTGCTTAGGTGTGGATCTTTTCGTAGTTTTGTTGCTCAGTATAGTGGGCCTTAGGGATTTCATAACTGCTTCCCTATTTTAGCGACGGCTACTGAAAACTTTATGATTTGCAAGTTGTTCCTTTCTCTGCATCACTCTATATAATTGGACTGTTTTCTATCTAGATAGTGTCTGCCGTGCAGTATTGCCACCAAAAGCATATTGTTCATAGAGATCTAAAGGTAAGTAAAGAAACACAAAAATCTGAATGCGGGGAAGGGCGTTTAAGAAATCAAATTTAATAAATAAATAAAGAGAACATCTCTGATGGCTTGGAGCCACAGGGAAAGGCAGGCTATAAATGTTGTAGTAAAATAACATTTAATAGATTGTGTCTAGGATGTTCTTTTCCTGATTTATATCTGCTGCTGTTTGTGTTTTTCAAATAAAAGAAATTAAGAAACTGAAATAGTTGTTGGTACATTATGGGGGAGGGAAATTGCAGCTTCCATTTGCTGGAGGTCGTAATGCTGCTCAGGCTGAGCTTATTGCTTTTGCATCAGTTGTGCAATGGCTCTGTGGTAATGCCGTCTGACAACTAATGAACTTCGTTGCCACCTGCACAGTGTTTCTTTTTGTTTTTTCCATCAGAACAAGGTGATAGCTTGAGGCCTAAGCAGGAGCAGTGCTGTCTTCTTATTTTTTGGATGATAGAAGACGAGAGAGAATCCTCTTCCTCTTTATATCATAACTTCCTATCCCTGGGAGCAATCATGCCTTTCCCATGAGCAGCAGCTGTCAGGGGCTGGCCCATAGCGACGGTGGGGCTATTGGGGGTTCCACCCCCCCTCCCTTAAAGGAATAGCCCCACAAGATTTTCTTCAAAAAATGATTTTAAACATTTAAAAAAATCTTTTTAAAGGATTGTGTGAATGAAGATGGGGAAGGGAGGCTGGGAGAATAGAGGGAAGTACAGTTACTTGCAGACTTTTTCATTATTATTTTTATTTGAAAAATAATGGCAGCCCCACCTGAAAAAGTTTGCCCCACAAGCCACAAAATCTTGGTTACGGGCCTGTTCAGGGTGCAGACCATTGTGTGGAATTAAGCTATAGCAGCTGCAAAATGCCTGTAGTCTCCCTCTTCACCATCTCCCTCTTCTTTCCCAGGCCCCTGGTTCCCCTTAATTCATTTTCTCCTGATCCTCCAGTTCTTAGTGCCTCTGCAACACCAGCTTGAGTCCTCATAGTTCCCTCTTTCCTGTCCCAAACACTTTTGTTCAAAAATTTCTTTTGCTGGTATCACTGAAATCTTCCTCTGCAGAAAGGCCTCCATCATGCCAGTCTTTGCTACCTTCTCCTTCCCATGTGCCCTGACCTGGATGGTCCGGGCTAGCCCAATCTTGTCAGATCTGGGAAGCTCAGCAGGGTCGTTGGCCCTGGTATAGTCCTGGGATGGGGGACCACCGAGGAAGTCCAGGGTTGCTGTGCAGAGGCAGGCAATGGCAAACCACCTCTGTCAGTCCCTTTACAGCTGCGACTTGATGACACTTTCCACCACCACCACCTCCCGAAAGGTGCTTGCTTCATTAACTTGGAACCCCAGTTCCCACAGCCAGGGAAGGCTGCCAAAAACTGTGGAAATCCGTCAACACTCCACTTGCTATATGATGGCAACTTGGGGTCCCGGACTCGACTGCCGAGTGTGGTGCATGCCAAATACTGCGGTACTTCGGGGGGGGGGGGGGGGGGGGGATGGGTTTTGATAGTACAAGCAAACAGATCAGTTTAAAGATATGATTCGTGTTGATTAATATTGGGGCTATGACAGTGGTAGAACATCTGCTTGGCATTCAGAAGGTCCCAAGTTCAGTGCCTAGCATCTCTAGTTAAAAGGCTCAGGTAGCAAGCAGTGCTCCCTCTAAGCTGTGGAGTCTTGTGAGCAAAAATTCTCCTTTGTGGGCTACTGGCATTAAAGTTCTGAGCGAGCGATTTGGCTACTGCATAAATTAGTTTGCTCTGGAGCCATTCTTCCTGAGCTAAGACAAAAAGGTGTGAGCCAGAGGCTAAAAAACTGTGAGCTAGCTCACACTAACTCGGCTTAAAGGGAACACTGGTAGCAGGTGATGTGACGACCTTGACTTGAGACCTTAGCAAGCCACTGCTGGTCAGAGCAGACATTACTGACCTTCTGGCTACTAGTTCTGGTGACTTGAGAGGGAACCTCCACATTCAGAGGCACTAAACCTCTGAATCCCAGAGCCCGGAAGAAAGATCAGGGGAAGGCTTCAGCCCTACGCCCTGTTGTTGGCCCTCCAAAGGAACCTGTTGGCCACTGTGTGAGACGGGATGCTGGACTAGATGGACCACTGGTCTGATCCTGCAGGGCTCTTCTTATGTTGATGGCCCAGTGGTCTGACTCAATGTAAGGTATAAGACAGCTTAATCTGCAAGTATGTGTGTTGAGAAGCTTTAAAGAATTATGATATATGAGATAATCACATGCTAAGTTTGTCACTTCATATTGTTTCAGTTGATGGTGTAGATTAGTCCTTGGAGAGCATCAGATATGGGCAATTCAGTTTCTCTTGGGAAAAAAATGCCTTTTCTACTTTTTCCCCCCCTTCTAGGCTGAAAATCTATTGTTAGATGCCGACATGAACATTAAAATAGCTGATTTCGGTTTTAGCAACGAGTTCACAGTGGGAAATAAACTGGACACGTTTTGTGGCAGTCCTCCATATGCTGCTCCTGAACTCTTCCAAGGCAAAAAGTACGACGGGCCCGAAGTTGACGTTTGGAGCTTAGGCGTCATTCTTTACACTCTCGTTAGTGGGTCTCTGCCTTTCGATGGCCAGAATCTAAAGGTACGTGCCTTGTGTACACCTGCGTGGGTTGGAGCTTGCCAAGTCTGTTCATGGCCACAGCCTTTTCTTACTTTCTGCTTGATGTTGCTTTTTCTAATTTAAGGAATTGAGAGAGAGAGTACTAAGAGGGAAATACAGGATTCCTTTCTACATGTCCACAGACTGTGAAAACCTGCTAAAACGTTTCCTGGTGCTAAACCCAACTAAAAGAGGCACTCTTGAGGTACCTGTTCGTGTGTGTGTCCCCCACTCTTGTCTCCTTTTAAGTAATTTACAATAATAATTGTGTGCTGAATGTACATTAATTATTAGTACCTACATTCTGACGGGATGTATCTGATGTTGCCTAAAGTTTTGCCTCTTATAAGAAGTTCATTAGGGTTGGATCCAGACTAAGTTGGCAGTTTCTATCAATTCCCCCTTCCCCCTCCAGACTCGCCTAATTTTGTTTCTCAGGGTCCCCTAATCCCCCCCTAGCAGCATTTTAGAGAGGGGCCAAGGCTTAGTGGGAGAGCCTCTGCTTGGCATGCAGAAGGCCCCAGATTCAAGCCTCAGCATCTCTAGGTGAAAAGGACGAGGACAAAGCAGTAGGTAATGGGAAGGACCTCTGCCTGAGACTCTAGAGAGCTGCTGGCTAGTCTGAGTAGACAGTCCTAACCTTGATGGACAGAGGGTCTGATTCAGCATAAGGCAGTTTCATGTGTTCATTTTGGCGTGACGGTGGGGCAGGAAAGCTCCATTCTGCTGACGGAAAATTTAGTCTGGAATCCAACCCATATCCTTGACTTCACCAATTGTTTTTCTGCAGCTGGAAGAAATTGCAGATTTGGGGTTTAGCTAAAAACACACACACAAACCCACTGTTACGTAATGGGATATTTTAATCCAGGTAAAGTAGGCCACTCCTGTAGTGATCATACAACTAGTCCTTCTGTTACACATACACAAGCTACAGCCCTAGTTGCTCTTGGTCTGATGTTGAGTGTTCATGAAAACATTGGTTTGTGTTGCATTGAGCGACCGTGCCATGCTGCAGTGAACCTGAATGGAAATCAGGGAATCCTCCCAACCCGTGGTCCCTGTTCTTGTTGCTCAGCTTTGCTGTGGATGTTATGGACATGTGCTCCACCTAGAGGGTGTTCTTTTGATTAATCAGAATTTAGCCTAACTGTACTCTGATAGTTGCATATCATGGGGCTTCCTTTGGAGTTAATACACTCTTTGGAGGAGATCCCCTCTTTGGACAAATTTTTAATGCTGCATTTGCCCATTTTCTGCATATCCCTTTTTAAAGGTTTCTTGGAGCAGGCAAGTTGAATGAAAATCAGCCTTTTGAATGTAAGCTGTTTCATTTTGAGGAAAAAGGAGCACACTCTAGTAGATGATGTGCAACTCAAGTTAAGCGAGCAGTTGCTTCGACAGTGTCCATTTACTATTTCTGCGCTTGTCGAATAGTTTTCCCTCAGGCCAGAGTTTCCTAAACTACTTCAGCTGAGCACCCATCCAAAAGTCTCAGTCCCAACTGGCCACAGTCCTGTCTCCAGTTCCCGGAAGTGGTTCAGGGCTTCTCATTTTCTGCTCTGTGACCACAATGGGGGCAGAAGCTGCTGCTTATATATCGAGCCTCTTTTACAGTTTAAAATAATCCACAGATATGTGGGAGAAGGCATCATAAATGTAGGAGAAGAGTTTTGTGTGAATGTAGTGTACTTATCATGATCCCCTTTTCTTCTTCCTGTTCCCCCAACCCAAAAGTGGGCATTTCCTTCCAAGGAATTCCCCTCTGGCTTAATATAATCCTCCACTCCCCCCAAGTATATGGATAGGGATGGAAAACTGGAGTGATGTTGCATTGGGTTTTGCTGATTCCTCTGCAGAGTTACCTTGGGGATGCAGCTGCATAGAGGAAGTAATGTGGAAAACCATGTGGTCTTTCTTCCATCACTTCTCAGCAAGAGTCCCTGCAGCTGCATCCCGATGCTTCAGAGCAGGGGTAGGCTTCCTTTTTTTGGTCTGAGTGCTGAACAAAGTGCGAAGATGCTGGTGCGCTGCCAGACTTAAAGAGAATAGGATGAGGGGTTCATTTATTAAAATGTACCCTACTTTTCCCTTGTGAATCAAGGTGGCGTATGGTCCCAGATTTAAATTTAAAGACGTACAATGTACTGTGAACACCCAGCACGCCTTCACCAGTGACATGCCTGCAGCCCACACCCCATTGAAAGCCATTTTGCTGGCCACAGAGGCAACTCCAACTGGGATGTAGATGCAGCTCCACCGGGATATGGGGGGCAGCAAGCAGGGGTGCCTTCTGCGCTTTGGAAAGGTGGCAGCATCACAAGTGTGCCTGGCAACCTCCCACACTCAACTTGCTCTGCGTGCATTCAGCAGCAGTGCTACACCTGTGCAGTTCAGTACCGGCCATTGGCACAGGGCCGCTCACACTTACAAGAAGTGGGGCCACAGTGACCCCGGTTGATGACAGCATGGCTCCAGGGCGAAAACAAGTCCCAGAACTGAGCTCAGCCCAGCTTGGCCCAACTAAACCCCTGCTTTGGGAGTGGAGAAAGGCAGCCACTGTGCTGAGCAATATTGTCTGTTTGGTGCCACATTCAGCATATGTGCCAGGAGTTGCCCCACCTCTGCTTTTGATCTTCGGGGGGGGGGGGATCAGCAGATTTCTTGAATAAGTTCTTTGCGTATGCCCTCTTCCTTTATGTTATAACTAGCTTCCCGCCCCCACTAGAATTTAGTATTCATCTTGTCTGCTGCTGGAATATCTTGTGTGGGAAATGTGAAGAATCTTGGCACTGTAATAATTATTTTGCTTTCTGTGGGGAGGAAGCAGCATGAGAGAGAGAAATAAGATACTTGGTTCTTCATACAAAACCAGCCGACATTTCTTCTGGTTACTTAACTTACCATGTTAAAGATTTGACCTCTGCAGGAGCCTTTTGTTACTGTCACACTAACACGAAACCTGATCTTACAGCAAATTATGAAGGACAGGTGGATCAATGCAGGGCATGAGGATGATGAGCTTAAACCTTTTGTTGAACCAGAGCTAGACATCTCGGACCAGAAGAGAATAGGTAAGTGCTGGAGAACAATGATGTGCCCATGATCTTATGGCTTTGTGAGTAGCATAGCTAGACCTTGTTGCTTGATTTAATGTGCAAATTTAGACAGAGGGAAGAAAGATCTTTGGTGTAGCAAGATGCCATTTAAGCCACTTATTTAAAAGTTTGAACATTGCTGTGAAACTCTTGACTACAGTATTTCCTGTGTTGTGTAGCTTGAAGCTAACTTTTAATTTATTTTCAGACATCATGGTTGGAATGGGATATTCCCAAGAAGAGATACAGGAATCCCTTAGTAAAATGAAATACGATGAAATCACTGCTACATATTTGCTACTGGGAAGGAAATCATCAGAGGTGAGTAAAATGCATACTTATTGGGCAGAGTCAGTGATCCTTGGTGCAAGGGTCTCTGATCTCTCCTTTTGTCGTCCCCCCCCCCCCCCCGTCCTTTTTTCTGCCCCCCCCCCCCCCCGGCAGTCCTTTCTGATGCTGGGAAAGTTAATTATATGAGTTGTGGACCCAGGCAGACTCATGCAGGTCAGGCATCTGCACTGAAGTGGGCAGAATACCCCCTCATCTGTTGGCAGCGATAATATTGGATCTTGTCATCTTAAGGTGACATAATCAAGATCCCTGCAACTGTGTTACCTTGTCATGTTGTAACATGTAATTCAGTACTGCTTTTCTGTTCCATATCAGCATGTTAACTTGCCATCCTTTAATAAAGGAATAACCAACAAAGACTGTCCTAGGGCCTAAGTGGATTAGAGCTCTCTCTTTGTGGTGAGATTCTGGTGTGTCTTGGATTCTCACTAGGGATGGGCATGAACCTAAAAATTCAGGTTTGGTTTGGGGGAGCCCCTGAACTGAACTGGTTAGTTCGGATCCCCCTTTCTCTCGGCCTTGGGTTGCCGCAGCCTGGAAGGGGGGGGGGGAATTGCCTGGGAAGGGTTAAATGTCTGTGAACCATTTAAACCTTCACTCCCCCCCACTTTGAGGGGGGGGGAAGCAAAACCAACAGGTTTAATGACTCACAGCCATTTAAACCTAACAGTTTATGGGCAGACCTGTCCCACTGGTAGGCAGTGTTCCCTCTAAGCTGTGGAGTCTTGTGAGCAAAAATTCTCCTTTGTAGACTCTGTGTTTAATATTTTGGTTCATTTTGCTGGTCTTATGACTGTTCTTAATAAACTTACTTACTTACTTACTTACCTTTGTGAGCTACTGGCATTAAAGTTGTGAGCGAGCGATTTGGCTACTGCATAGATTAGTTTGCTCTGGAGCCATCCTTCCTGAGCTAAGAACAAAAATGTGTGAGCCGGAGGCTAAAGAACTGTGAGGTAGCTCACACTAACTCAGCTTAGAGGGAACACTGCTGGAAGGTCTAAATGGCTGGTAGGCATTTCACTGGTTTTGATTTTTGATCTTTTAAATTACCCCCCCCCCCCCCCCACCCCGGGCCTAGGCCAGCTCAGGGTGGCTTACATAAAAACAGCATAACATTTACAATAATATAGAATAAAGATTAAACACATCAATTAATACAAATAACAATTCTAAAACCATAAAACATAATAAAGTGCTAATAGGGATGATTCCACAGTGGTTGTTATTGTTTAGCTTCCCCTCACTTGGTGAAACCGACCGGCGAAATGGCTCACCAGCTGTTCATGAATGGATAAGTTTCCAGACAGACTGTCTCTGCTCAGTCAGAATGTTTACACAACTTCAAAGCAACGTAACTTGGTGGGCATGTAGAGGAGCATCCGGGGGAGGAGGTCCCCTGCAACTTTGATGTCTCTTAACTTGTGCAGGATCCATTCTGTATACACCTGAACCTGCACCTGTCAAAATGACAGGCAGTAATTTTGACAGACACAGGCTCAGGACATTCCAAAGGGGCACCTTCTGGGGGGGGGGGCATAACTCAATCCTTGTAAACCCAATCCTTGCCAAACCTGAAGGGCAGGTAGAGGAGAGTCAGCCAGAGATCCTGAAGGGCAGGTAGAGGAGAGTCAGCCAGAGATCCCTTGCGAGTTTGGTGTCTCTAGCTTGCACAGGATCCTTTCTATGGAGTCATGAACTGGCATGGGTAGCCCCAAAAGTTCATGATGGTTCGTGGTTCGCAAATCAGGCACCCCTTGAACCGAACCACATTTTCCTTATTCATGTCTTCAGTCTGTTAACAACAGCTATGCTTTTCTGGATTGAGCAGATGGCTCTTGAACATCTTGCTCCATTCACAAAGTAACAGCTGAATTCGGAGATCCCACATTTTAAAGGTTGTGAGAGCTAGGGATGGGGCATAAACCAGTTCACAAGTCAAAATTCAACGTGAACGTGGCCCAGTTCGGAGCCCCTAAACTGATGTTTGGGGAAGTCGTCTTCCCCAAACATTTACCAGACTTTCAACCCGTGTGGCTGTTCAGGCCATTTAAACTTAACAGGTGAGCAGTGTGTGTTTGTGTTGCTTGAATGCAAGAGTTTATTAAGAGAGATGAGAGAATTTTATCATGATGGCTGTACTTTTTCTTATTGACAGAATTTGGAACCTAGGTAATCCAGGTGCTAGCAAGTGTCCCCCCCCCCCCCCATTCATCCTTGCTCCTGAGACTGTTTAACTGGAAATTTAACTCCAGAATTCCATCTATCTGTCATCTATCTAATTTTGCTGA
Organism: Gekko japonicus; assembly: GCF_001447785.1. NCBI lineage: Eukaryota > Metazoa > Chordata > Lepidosauria > Squamata > Gekkonidae > Gekko > Gekko japonicus. The sequence goes on along the minus strand of NW_015170282.1, from coordinate 1,198,539 downwards.
GGTCTTGCTCAGGACTTCCTCTTTGTGCTGTGAATAATTCTCTAGTGTACTAATCCACAAGTTCGAGATACAGTACAAAGGATGCGATATATTCTGTCATATGGAGTTAACACATGAAGCTGCCTTGTACTGAATCAGACTATTGGTCCATCCAGTACAGTCTGGCCGGCCGGCCTCTAGTTAGCAGTCTTTCGCATCACCTCCCCTTACCTGTTTCTTTTAACTGGAGGATTTGGGGGTTGAACCTGAGACCTTCTGCATGCTGAGCAAATGCTCTACCACTGAGCCTTCCCCAAATGTCAGCTGATACGTAGCTGTGTTTCTGTGTTGCACAAAAAGAAGTATTACGTGTCAAGTGCCCTTTAAAGCCTTGCTGAACCCTTGTGGCCATGGGCTAACTTTTATCCTGTCTGCATACTTCTGTGTAGTTGGATGCCAGCGATTCGAGCTCCAGCAGCAACCTTTCACTTGCTAAAGTCAGGCCAAGTAGTGATCTCAATAACAGCACTGGACAATCCCCACATCACAAGGTGCAGAGAAGTATATCTTCCAGCCAGAAGCAGCGACGGTACAGTGATCACGGTGAGTGTCCCCTGTTTCATTACGTCACGGTATTTGCGTCGGGGAAGAGGTGCAGCACGGCTGCCCTCCGTCGCTCAGTCTCTAAAAGGCAGTGAGTTTGAAATGCAGAGTTTTCATATCCTGTAAGGCAGAAGGTTTCAGTTTGATGTCGAGAGAGTCACTGTATGCCATCACTACTGCTGTTGTTGGCTTTGTGTGATATTTGCCATTTTAAATGGCCTTATTATGCAAATCCCGGACAGGCAAAGGGTTGCCAGTGTGATACCTGATGTGGAGGAAGAAATGCTGGGACCAGTATTCTCCTTCTCCCTACTACCCATGCAGTAGTAAAGGTAAAGGTTTCCCTTGCTCGGAAGCTAGTTGAATCCGACTCTAGGAGGCGGTTCTCATCTCCGTTTCCAAGCCGAAGAGCCAGCGCTGTCCGAAGACATTTCCATGGTCATGTGGCCGGCATGACTAAACGCCAAGGCGCACGGAACGCTGTTACCTTCCCACCGAAGCGGTACCTATTTATCTACTTGCAATTTCTTGCTTTCGAACTGCTGGGTTGGCAGGAGCTGGGGCCAGAGATGGGCGCTCACTCCGTCATGCGGCACTCAGGTCTCAAACTGCCGAGCTACAGACCTTCCGATCTGCAGCTTCAGCGTCTTAACCTCTGAGCCACCACGGCCCCACCCATGCAATAAGGATAGGCTAAATACCCCACTATAGCGGTTCTTAATTAACGCAGAGAGAGGCTCTCCCCCTGTTTTCTAACCTAGCCCTCCTTATTCCTCTTGTCATTCGTTCTTTTGGCTGACTTTCAGCTAATTTAAGCCTGGTCCGGGGGGAAATGCCAGCTTTCGAACGGGGGCCTCCTCCGCTCACGTCTGTGATCCCTCTCCTTCCAAGGCTTGTTGCTCTCTCAGAAGCCGAAGCCCCGCTGAAGAGGCCGCGGTCAGTCTGGCTTGCACCAGTTTCAGTTCTCTCCCAGTTGCTGAAGTTATGCCAGGTCTTACTTTAAAAAGCGTCTTCCCTGCCAAGAGTAAAGGAAAATTCTTACCTTGTGTTTGATAGCCCTGGTTATTAGTTCCGAAAAACGAAAATTTCAGATTCTGAGTTGCCACTCATCAAATTTACGGAATTATGCCAGGGAAACACACACATAAACTCTTGCATTCATATTCTTGGGGGCGAGAGCTCTGGAGATTCTCCAGCATCTCTACTGATTCTGATTTTCTGGTATATGTGTGTTGTTTCTGGTTTCTGGTGGTGATATTGATTGGACATTTCTTGACTACAGTGTGCTCCTTCTTGCAAAGTGCCCCGTGGTCCCTGTTCTTCATATTGTCCGGCTGTGCTGACCAATCTTATCCATACTTAATGGTGATTTCAGCACACTTACCCAGAAGCCTCCATAAGCTCTATAGGAACCTATCCTTAAAGTTTAACATTAGAGAAATGTAACATGGCCTGTCTGGAAAACCGGGCGCAGAGATGAGCATATCTTCGTAAAGCGAGTTTTTCAGCTGCAGGGCAAACTTGGATTACCCCACCTTTGCTACTCAATGGAGAGACTTGCGCAGCCTCTAGTTTGAAAGTAGTCCCATTCGCTTAGGGGCAGACTGTCTGCTTTGTTATTTTCCCCCCTCTGAATGCCAGCACGGTTATTTGCTCCAGTGCTTGCATGTCACTTTACATTTACAGTAGAAAAGAGCAAGAGTCCAGTAGTACCTTAAAGACTAACAAAATTTGTGGCAGGGTATGAGCTTTCACGAATCATGAAAGCTCATACCCTGCCGCATTTTTTCCTTAGTCTTTAAGGTGCTACTGGACTGTTGGATCTTTTATACTGCTGCAGAAAGACTAACACGGCTACCCTTCTTCATCTGTCTCCATGAAAATTTGTGGCGGGGTAGGAGATCTGACACATCTACCCATCTTGCTGTATTCTCGGTGGTGGCTCCATCCTGGTGGAATGAGCTCCCGGAAGAGATCAGGGCCCTGCGGGACCTTCTACAGTTCCACAGAGCCTGCAAGACGGAGCTCTTCCACCAGGCATTCAACGAAGGAGCCACACTACAAACCGGGGAGTGTCCCTGTGCCCTGGCTTTCCAGCTTGTAACGTGGGTTCCACCATTTGTGGTTCCTAGTCTGTGCTCGCCACATATCAAATGAGAACTGCACTGGCGTGAAAGTGTTGACATCCAATGGGCACCTAAACGATGTTATAAGAACTGTTGTGTCTGTTGCTTGAGTATGTTCCAGCGTTTTATCTGTTTATGTTTCAAATGACAGTTATTTTAAGTAATTTATATACCTTTGATGGGTTTTTAATTGTATTTAATTGTATTTTATGAACTGTTGTAAGCCACCCTGAGCCTGCCTCGGCGGGGAGAGTGGGGTAAAAATAAAATAAATACATTTACAGTTGAGGAAAAAGTTGAGATAGAAAATAAACTGTAAGATAATCTCTAAAGAAGGAACCATCTTCCTGATTGACAGAAGGGCTAGCCAGTCCATGCTTTGCAAATCCACTTCCTGATATCAACTAAAGCAAGCGTGTCTTGAACCTAATTCTATATGTGTCACGTATGCAGGGGATGTGTTTCCAAAGTGAACTCTCAGCTTCACTCTTCATGTGCAGCTCTTGGTAGTCAGTACAAAAATCTTGTGGGCAAAGTTGATTTCTAAAAGTTACCTTAATCTGACAACAATGAAAATGACTACAGTTGCACTTAGGGGATTTAACACATTTTGTAAATCTGCCTGATGAAAATTTCAGGTGCTGCAGAATGGTTAAAACCGAGTTAACCTAAGGGTAGTATGCCAGAATGTCTCCTGTTTTTTTTAGATTTTCATCATTTGTTTTTCACATTGCTGTACATTTGTTTGTGATGGCCGCTATTTCTTTTACTCAGCAACAGGTTTGGCTAACTTGTGGATTGCTTTACCTTGACCACTTAAATCATGTGTTCTTCCTTTTGCCTGGTATTCATGATTGTCCTAGAGAAGACTTATTAGTAAGCCTCTTGCAAGGTCTGTTAGAAAAAGTACAAAAGATCCTTCTCTCTAAGTCTCACCAAGTGTTTGTGTAGTTTTTGTTTTCTCCTTGACACTATTGGGTCAGCTTGTATTTAAAAGGATTTGGGAAGCTGTGTTTTTACCAGTATTTCTTTGCATTTCCTCCCTCCTAAGGGGCTGTCGTCTCCTTCAGAAAGTCTGCTTAGTGCAAACAGAGCAGCAAATAAAAGGTTTTTTGTTTTTGTTCTTTACCTTGACCTAGTAAAAACAGTCATCTCATGAATCTTGAATACACTGCAAGGTTTTCTCCCAACCTGAGAAGTCAACTTTTTCCACATGCAGTCTCTTAGAATTATCACAAACAGAAACTGAAACTGTGCGTGTCTGTAAGAGCCATTTTGGTGTAGTGGTTAGGAGTGTGGACTCTAAGGAGAACCAGGTTTGAGTCCCCACTCCTCCACATGCAGTTGCTGGTGTGACTTTGGGTCAGTCATAGCTCTCTCAGAGCTGTTCTTTCACGAGCAGTTCTCGAAAGAGCTCTCTCAGCTCTACCTACCTCATAGGGTGTCTGTTGTGGGGAGGGGAAGGGAAAGGAGATTGTAAGCCACTCTGAGACTCCTTTGGTAGTGAAGAGCAGGGTATATATCCAATCTCTTCTCTCTTCTTCTCTTCTAAAAATGCTCATTGGACTAGTTTGAAGTGGGGAAACAATAGTTAAAGCCTCTGAATTATTTTTTAATTTTACTGCAAAGATAAAGGCTGACAAAGAGAACTTACCTTGAAGGCCTGGCATACCATTTGGATGGTGGGCAGTTATAGTCTTAAATATGTTTGATGTAGTGGTTAAGTGCGCAGACTTTAATCTGGGAGAACCGGGTTTGCTTCCCCACTGCTCCACTTGCACCTGCTGGATGACCTTGGCCAAGCCATAGTTCTGTCAGAGCTGTCCTTGAAAGAGCAGTTTTCAAAAGAGCTCTCTCAGCCCCACCTTCCTCACAGGGTGTCTGTTGTGGGGAGGGGAAGGGAAAGGAGTTTGTAAGCCACTCTGAGTGAAGAGTGGGGTATAAATCCAATCTTCTTCTTAAACATGTTAGAAACAGCAGATCTGTTAAACCATTGCTCGAGTTAGTTTTCTCAGTAGAACAGTTGGCTTTCTACCCATCTTCTGAGATTTTTCGAGTTGTTTGGCTTGTCACACTTCTGGTTTTTCCATATTCCTTGTTCACTGGGATGCAGTATGTTCCAGTGATGCATATGAAATACACACACTGGTAGGAACAAAAAAGATGCTACATGGAAATGTAGCTCTGGATACATAATGTATTGTACCATTATTTATTGACTAGAACCTGGTTGCAGTAGTTCTTTTGAGAAAGGGGCTCTTTACCAAGTCAAATGTGGGGAGAAAGGGCTGGGGTCAAAATTATAGTCTTACTCATTGGTGCATGTTACACGGATGCTGATTGGTACGCCCAGTTCAGTTGGGGAGCTCTGATATTATATACACGTGAGCCCTGATGTTATTATTGGGTGCAGTAAAGAAGAAGCTGGAGACCAACTGGTGATGAAGGTGCATAAAGTTTACTTAGAGATAATGGTGAATATTTACAGAGATATACAGACTGTCTTACAGCATAACATACCTTAGTTGGAGAGAACTAAGTCCCCCACCCAGCTTATCAAGCTGATATAACAGTGCTAGAAGAGTAACACCTGGTAGTTTAACACCTGGCTGTAATTGCCTTAATCACTTAGCATGACAGCTAAGACTTACACATAGATCAAACTGATCTAGATCCAGTAACTGCTTGTAACCTCAACCTAGACATATATCTCAACTAGGGAGCAAGGCCCGTTGCGAAGGGCTATACAACGGGCGGCTAGCCCCCCTCCTCGCGCCCTGCCCCTCTCGGCCGTGACCGAGGTGGCAGCCGCTGTTAGCCTTCGCACGGCGCTGCCCCCCCTCTCTGTCCTGACCCAGTTGGCTGCCGGGCTTAGGCTGCTGTCCGTCGTGCCGAGCCACTCGCGGCTCTCCTCCGCTCGGCTGCAGCCCCCTCCCTCTCTGCGCGCCGACCCAGGCGGCTGGCGGCCTTAGCATGCTGCCCGTCGTCCCCAGCCACTCGGACCTGTCGGGTCTCCTCCGG
>NW_015170282.1:1149591-1192768 GCF_001447785.1 Gekko japonicus | reverse complement strand
GGCTGTCGGTCGACTCGCGCCTCTCCTCCGCCCGGCTCTCGCCCCCTTCCCCTCTCGGGCTCGACCCAGGCGGCTGCGGTTCGACTCGCGCCTCTCCTCTGCTCAGCTCTCGCCCCCTCCCCCTCTCCTCACCGACCCAGGCGGCTGCGGGTGTGAGCCTGCGGCTCGTCGTCCCCAGGCACTGGCGCGTCTCGGCTCTCCTCCGAATCTTCCGCAGGCCACGGGAAGCTGCGTGCACGGCGGGACTCAAACGACGTGGCCAATGGGACGTGGCCAAGCTGTTGACGGGCAGGCGAGCCGTCCAAACACTGTAGGGGCGCATTGCGTGCAGTTTGCGTCTTACTGCTTTATAATATAGGGAGGATAGTTATCTGCCCTGACCTGGATGGCCCCGGCTGGCCTGATCTTGTCAGATCTCAGAAGCCAAGCAGGGTTGGCCTTGGGTTAGTATTTGGATGGAAGTCCAGGGTCACTATGCAGAGGCAGGCAATGGCAAACCACCTCTGAAGTCTCTTGCCTTGAACTCTCTAAGGGGTGGCCATAAGTTGTCTGTGACTTGACAGTACTTTCCACCACTGCCGTCACTGATGTTATCACCTAGCTTGTTCATAAACCAAGTATGCTTCCTAGGTTCTATAAAGCTTGTTTCCATTTTTTCGTCTTTCCTTTTGCTTGCCTGCCTTATACTTCATGTTATTTTTGGAGTCCTTTTAGAAATTAGTAGTCGCACATGAATACGTCTTATCCTGCCCCATGGCTGTTGGAGAACCTGTGGCCTCCCTTGGCTACCAGATAAACGAAAGATGTGTCTCATTATAACTTAACAACAGAGTAATTAACTTGAGCTTGGAGCCAGTGAAACACTAGTTAGTGCAAGAAGGTTGTAGAGGTGGGTTTTGCCTTCTTCTAGTAGCCCCTCAAAGCCAGTGCTGGACAAAATGACACATCCCTGTGGTTTATAGAGGGGAAGTCCCTCCCTCCCTCCCTCTTGCACTAGCAGATAGAGCTTTTCTGTAGTACAAAAGAAATGAGGGGAGATTTTGCCAGATTCCCTGTTCTTACTGTAGCCTTAGGTACCATGTTGCCCACAGGGGTCCTCTGACTCTCACCGTTGGCTTTTTTGAGATCATTGGGGCTCCTGGGGGAAGCGTGGGAGCCTTCCAAGACTCCTTGCACTAGTGATTGTAGGAACCCAACCCATACAAGTTGCAGGCTTCTGTGGAAGTAACTTCCAGCCTTTTTTGTATGGGCCAAATCAAAATTCAGCCAGATTGTATTAATTGCTGATATATGCTCATTTATTGAAATTTATGGAGCTGCGGTGGCTCAAGTGGTGGTGTTTAGTCATGCCGGCCACATGACCACGGAAACGTCTTCGGACAGCGCTGGCTCTTCGGCTTTGAAACGGAGATGAGCACCGCAACCCTAGAGTCGGATTCGACTGGCTTTCGAGCAAGGGAACCTTTACCTTTACTTTATGGAAAGTGGGCCAATTTCATTGGTAAAGGAAACCCTAAACCCCATTCTTTATACCCACGGAAGCACCTCAACTAATTTCTTTACCATGGAAGTTTTCCTATCCTGGTACCATTTTACTCAGTTCCACATCAGAGCTACTCACAAATTGACACGATCCTGATGATTCCTTCTATATGGTTGCAAGCAAAAATTGAATTTCTTCGTGGCTCCCCACTGACCACCCGTCATGGATCCTACGAAGACAAAAGTAATGAGGGGAATTGTACATGATTGAGCAAAAAAAGCTGGCTGGATCCCCTGTAAGAAGAGCTCTGTAAGCTCTTGGAGGATTGGCTACATTAGGGGTATGTCGCCTAATATGCAAAGGAGTTCCTGCTGCAAGAAGAGCCCTGGGTGTAACAAAGGGGGTGTTGGGGTTATATAAAAACATGATAAGGAATCCTTTTTCCCCCCTTTCTGTATTTCCTTTATATTACCTCTTTGTTATTTTTTTAATAAAATATATATAATGGGGGGGGGGGAGAGAAAAATGGGTGACTCCTGAGTATTCATTAGTTCATCCTAGATTTCTTGACTCTTAGCCTTTTGCGTAGGGCTTTGTAACGTACCGTATGTTCTGTCTTTTTCTAGCCGGTCCATCTATTCCTCCAGTAGTGGCGTATCCCAAAAGAAGTCAGACCAGCACTGCAGACGGCGACCTCAAGGAAGAAAGGAAGTCCTCCAGCAGTGCTGCTGGAGGAAGAGGAATTGCACCCGCCAGCCCCATGCTCGGGAACGCCAGCAATCCCAATAAGGCTGACATTCCTGAGCGGAAGAAGAGCTCTGTTGCCCCTAATGTAAGTTGCAGCTTTGGTTTAAATTGTAAAGGAGCTTAAGCGTGAGAATGTCTTTGTCCGATCTACCATCACGGGTGCACAAGTGTCTTATTCTCCTTCAGCTAACCTTACTCATCAGAAGCAGGCTTTACTGAAATGCCATCGGTCAGTTGATTGATTGATTGATTGATTGATTGATTGAAAGCAAATGTGGGGGGTAGTTCCCATTTTCATATTCTGCATTATAAGCATTTATTATGGTGTGCGGACTCTAATCCGCATTATAGTGGTTAAGTGTGCGGACTCTAATCTGGGAGAACCGGGTTTGATTCCCCACTCCTCCACTTGCACCTGCTGATGTGACCTGGGGTCAGTCACAAGCTCTGGCACAGCTGTCCTTGAAAAAGAGCAGTCTCTGTCAGAATTCTCTCAGCCCCACCCACCTCACAAGGGTGTCTGTTGTGGGGAGGGGAAGGGAGAGGAGTTTGTAAGCCGCTCTGAGACTCCAAGTGAAGGGCAGGGTATAAATCCAATCTCTTCTTCTTCTTCTTCTTCTTATCTCATAACTTGGCAGTGCAGCCCAGTACAGAGTTAACTCCAGTCTCGACCGGTAGATTTCTCGTCACAGAGTAGCACCACCAGTTCAGTAGCCTCTGCAACAAGTTCAGCGTAAACATGCAAATAAAACTTTAAGAGGTCTACTTAGGAGAAGCTGTGATTTAAAGAAGATTTGTCAGCTTTACGGGTGATTGCTTCCTGCTGCCTCTCATTCGCTTGTGGTGCGTGCATGTTTTAGAAAGATGATGCTAACAGCACAGTAAGCTCTCAGTATAGTTTTCAAAAGATACAGTCTTTGATTCTGTACTGAATTAAGTGTGGCATCTGCTAACGTAGCCAACTTGAATTCCAGTGCATTAGTTGCATTAGTATATTTCATTATCTTCGAGTTAATTGTTTAGTCTCTAGTTTTTGTCTTTGGAAGGGAAAATATTTCTGATAGATTTTCGTTGTACCAAAATGCTCATGTTGTAGCTGTATTTTTATTGCTACCTCTATTTAAGCTTAGCATATGCTGATCTCATCTAGTGTATGCCTAAATCTTTTTGAAACTGCTTTCCATTCATTGTGAATTCTTTTTTTTTTCTTTTCAAAAAAATCCTATAAGCACTGGACTTGTACCTGAGTACATTTTAAAATGCTATCAAAGCAAAAGTTAAGACTTACACTTATGTTAACACTGTAGGAGAGATAGATTTATGTAACCACAGTATTCTGCTCTCTTGTAAAAATAACTCTCTGCAAGACTCCGGGCTCGATTGATTTTCTTTCTTGGTCTCTCTGTTGGAATTCTTAGAACCTGTCATTATTACCGCTTCCAGTGAAGCATGAGACATTTCAGTAGGAGTAAACTTGACTATAATTTCTTCCCTTAATCCACATTTTTTTCCCCTCACATCCACTTGTCTGTCTTCATAGTCAAATGCATCATAACCCGTTTCCTTTCAGGAACTCTGTGAGTAGGCGGATGCCAGACTTCTTGAGTTCTCAAATGGCGTTGATATTTCTCTAACTTGTCTGTTAAGCTTCTTGGCTTCCTTTTTTACTTGCATGTTTGCCGTTAAGTAAGGATCCCTTAGGTAGTGCTGATGGCACTGGATTGTGTTTTGCCCAAAGGACACTTTTTTCCTTCTTTGTTCGACATCGGAACATCTTTCAGCTTTCCATTTTATTTCGAAGCATACCCAAGTAGCTGAGGATGCTTACTGATCTATATATATCTATATCTATCTATCTATCTATCTATCTATCTATCTATCTATCTATTGCCATCAAGTCAGGTGGACTTCTGGCGACCCCTAGTGGGGCTTGAAGGCAAGGAATGTTCAAAGGTGGCTTGCCGTCGACTGTCTCAGCATCACGGCCCTGGTATTCCTTGGAGGCCTCCCATCCAAATACTTGCCAGGGTTGGCCCTGCTCAGCTTCTGAGATCTGAGAAGATCAGGATTGCCTGCACTATCCAAGTCAGGGTCTTACTGATCTTAAGGCATGGTGTCTTTATGTAGTCCTTCTCTACCCACCCCACTTATGCTGGGGGGTTTTTTGACCTGAAGGTATATACAAAGCCTGACTAGGCTTTGACGTGATGCTTGATTTGACACAATCATGCCAAGGATTTGTCTGTGTGGTGACTGTGGCAGCTTTCCAAATAAGACTTTGAGGGGACAGCGTATCACCTCCTGCCCCACTTAGCTGAATAGCTCTCTCCCTTTCCCCCTATGCTTTCCCCTCTCCAGGGCTGAAAGTGTGAACTTGTTTTCGGGACCAATTCAAGGTGCTGTTGTTGGCCTTTAAAGTACTGTATCATCTGGGGCCAGTGTAACTGAAGGACTGCCTACCCCCATATGAACCTACCTGACCACTGTGGCCATCTTCTCAGGCCCTGTCTTATGAAGTAAGATGGGTTGGCAGCCTGTGAGAAGGCCTTCTCAGTTGTGGTGCTAAAATTGTGGAACTCTGCCCCCAGGGGTAGATGTATGTATTTTAGTCTGTTTGGTTTTTTTAAACTCTTTTTACAGTATGTTTTTTTATCGCGTTTAGCTGTCAGCTGCCCCGATTGGGCTGAAAGGTGGGATGTATTGTGGTTAAATAAATGGCTTGTGATGGGATCGGTAAAGTGGAATTAAAGAAACATGGTATAGAATTCACGAGCCATCATTTTGTGCTAAGTAGGCTTTGTGTGAACTCTGATCAGTTATTCAGGACTCTGTTTCCCCCCTGAAGCCAGTGGAGTTCTATTACCAGAGAAGGAGAGAACAAGAGGTTCTGGGATTATTCTCAGCACTGTGTGAACTTCAAGAGTGCGGCACAGATTAAGTTGCAGAATAAAGGAGCTGTCGTTTCCAAAACGTGTCTAGCCTCTGTGTTTTCAGTTTGTGTCCAAGCAGTAGAACCTCAGGTGGGCCATCTGGACTAGGATTAATACCACGTCCCCGTTTTCCTTGATCTGTTTCTGTTCTCCTTACACCTTCTGCCTTGGCAGTGCTTGCCTAGGAATTACTGTTTTACTGTAGCAGTCAGGAGTTCAAAAAGTGCAATTTAGGAAGATGTTAGAAAGCCGCATTAATTTAGATAGCTTTTTTTAAAAAAGGCCAACTAAAGAGTAGATCAAAAAGTCTTAACCTTTTGCTGTGAAGTCTTATGTCATAAACTGGCGTAAGATAAGCTGCTGTGTGGAAGGTATTCCAGGCCCAGGCCCCACAGAAAAGACTCTGTCTCTTGTCACCCAATCTTATATCCATCTCGTGACAAAGATGTCTTAGTCGGCATGCTTCCTCAGCCATCCGAAAACTCTGCAAGACAGAATATGCTATGCCGTAGTCAACAACTTCCCCATCAGAATGTTTTATTTTCCGACTTAAAATAGTAGTGTCAGTTTCTGTCCATCTGCCCTGTGCCAGTTTCTTCTCACCCTTTTATTCTTCATATGCTACTAAAGTTACACAGTTGCTTTACACAGAGAGTGATTAAAATTTGGAATTCGCTGCCAGAGGATGTAGTGATGGCCACAGGAATAAACAACCTTAAAAGGGGATTAGATAGATTCATGGAGGATAAATTTATCAACCGCTACTGGCTGTGGTGACTGAGGGAAACCCCCACATTCGGGGCCACTAAGCCTCTGAATCCCACAGCCAGGAGGCAACATCAGGGGACGGCTTTGGCCTCTATGCCCTGCTGTTGGCTGTCCAGAGGAACTGGTTGGCCACTGTTTGAGACAGGATGCTGGACGATGGACCATCGATCTGATCCAGCAGGGCTCTTCTTGTGTCCCCGACCTTGTTAAATATCTGCTGTGATCCCCTGGGCTGTTGTAGTAGTTAATCTTCAAAGAACTCCAGCAGGTTAGTTGAGCTTGATGTGTCCCTCTGCCTGTCATCTTACCTTAACAGCCTTTGATCGCCCTGTGGATGTTTACAGTGCAACCTTTTCATATTTCAGTGGGAACAGTCCGTACAAGGTTTCCCTCACCAGTGAATTGCTCAACTTGGTGCCCTCTCCTTGTATGGTTCCCTGAAGCTGAGGGAGGACAGCAGACTGTAAAATGGAACTGCTTGGTTCGTTCTAGTCCTCGTAGGGATTTTGTCCTACTTTGGATGCTACACAGTTCAGGAGGGAGGGGGAATGGGGCTTCCTAGCTTTCCCTGTTCCCTGTAAAGCCCCACTTGAGTTGCATTCTTGTCTTGACTACGTGCTTTGTCTATTTTCAGTGCATCTAATGCATTCTGTTATCCACTAGTAGTTCTGTCATTCTTGGAAAATCGATCAACGGCTTGGGCCTATCTCTCAACTCTTTTCTGTAAAGCACAGAGGCAAAGTAATTCTGTAGCTTTCTTTGTGCTCCTTCCCTGAAAAAAATGTCATTTTTGAGTGGGCTTGTGGTTCTCTTTTCCTCTGTGACTTCATATTTGAAATGGTTTGCCCCAGCTCTTCTGCAGTGTTCTCTTTTTCTTACCTGTAGCCTTGATTTTTTTTTTTTTTGGTTAAAACCCACTGTACATAGTAATACTTGCTTTCAGTTTTTCCTTGGTCTTTGATAGCCTCTGAGTCATGTCATGTTCAGGAACAACATCATTATTCAAGGAAAGCCATAAAATAGTTAAGAATAGAAACTGACAACAAATAAAGTCTCCCAGTTTGTGTGTTGATTAAGAGCTTTGTTTGGACAGTAGTGCGAATTCTGTGAATTTAGGCAGGTCATGAGAGGGAGGGCAGGAAGGGATGAGGCAGTGCTCAGCTCTCTTTGCCCTTTCTTATATGCCCAGGGTGATGCCGATCATCACTTTGGGGTCAGGAAGGAATTTTCCTCAAAGCTGGATTGGCCCAGGGATCCTGGAGATTTTTTTGCCTTCCTTTGAGCATACAGCAGGGGTCACTGAGGGAGTGGGGGTAGTTTTGGATTTCCTGCATTGTGCAGGGGGTTGGACTAGATGGGCCTTGAGGTCCATTCCAGCTCTATGTTTCTAAAAATAATAGAAAGAATTTTCTGAAATTTTTAAGGGGTGGGGTAGTCTGAATTCAGTAAATACGGTGAAACAGAGTCTTTGTTTTCCTGTAAGATCTTGGGCATCCCTGCTTGTAGAAAATTAATAAATATGTACTCCTTTTCACAGAATAACACTGCACCTGGAGCCATGACCCGGCGAAATACGTATGTTTGTAGTGAACGAACCACTGCAGACAGGCATTCGGTCATTCAAAACGGGAAGGAGAGCAGGTAGGAGTCTCCTGTAGAAAAGGAGCAGTTTTGTCCTTCTCAGTGCCATTATAACATTGAATGGGTGTTAAAAAAAAACCCTTCTCAGTGTAGTGAGCATGAATACAAGATGTGGTATATTATAAATCAGCTCCAATATTTTGATATTTTTTCCTTACCTTTGTTTATTTACTTCGATCTGGCACCCCTAAACATAGGATACAGAAGACAAAATCCCTCTGATGTTGGGGAGACTTTAACATTTGCTTAACATTCTCCTGTTAAAATAAGTGGAATTTAACAGTACTTTAGTTTGATTGTACCTATAGCCAGTGTTTCCTCTAAGCTGAGGTAGTGCGAGCCAGCTCACAGTTTTTTAGCCTCTGGCTAACACATTTTTGTCTTTGCTCAGGGAGGATGGCTCCAGAGCAAACTAATTTATGCGGCAGCCAAATCGCTCGCTCACAACTTTAATGCCAGTAGCTCACAAAGTAGAAGTTTTGCTCACAAGACTCCACAGCTTAGAGGGAGCATTGCCTATAGCTTACTGTGTAATTTTCATAACTGATAATAAAATATGCTGCTATCATGCAAGATGGGACATTTCTGTAACATTTATGGTACTTTTTTATAGTGTTCAGGTCCACCTTGAGCCTTTAAGTCAAGGTGTAATAAAAATGCAACTGGGGTGGGGGGTTGCATTCAGACTTGAAGAAAATACACTTGGAAGTCGTGTGTTTGTGTCTGTCTTTCTGTGTCTCAGTCCAGACTGTGCTGCTTGTTACATTCCTGAAGAATGCACAGGTTTTCCATAGAAGGTTGCCTTTTTAAATTTCAGCAAGACAGGTATTTCATGTACAGTGTGTGTCACTGCGGGAGCACTCCATAAAACAGACAAACAAGTTACCTTATAGAAACACTAAACCTGTTCTTCCCAGACAGATAATCCATGTAAAACTGATAATGCTCAGCCTAGGAAGCCAGTTAACTTCCTGGGTGGTGCCCGGTTACAGTCACCCTCTCAGCCTGCCTGTCTAGGTGTCCACCGTTCCTTTCCAGACATTTTTGTTGGGGCAGGGGAGTTTGTTTTGGAGCCACAGAGATCTTGTGCCTACCTGCAGCAAAATGACATAGCGGAGGCATTAAAGAAGAGAGAGGAATTGCTTGTCTCTTTGTCTGAGGGGCAGGTCACAAAAGCCTTTCCTTATCAGGCCTCACACAAAGGAGGTGCTGGTGGAAATGAAGCAGGGTGGCCAGTTTGTTTTGACATCACAGGGAGAAAAACTGACCTTTAGCTCCCTGGAAAGGCCTTAACTTTCATGTACTCCTTTCTTGGCTTTCATGGGTGCATATGGACAAAAGTGCTCTGAGTAATCCGCAGTAAGCTGCTTATACTATACTAAAGGTTATACTGCCCTTGAGTTCTGCAGGGTAATAGGGGGGGGAAAGGAAAACATACACCTCTAGCACATGCTCTGTGTTCCGTGAGTCAGAAAGACTTCTGGATTTCAGAATTTGATTTCAGTAGTCGTGAGCCTTGCAGTTATTATGACTCTTGTTTTGGAAAGATGCTGGAACTCTAGCCCCAGAAAGTGTCTGACCTGTAGTTCCTTAAAGCGAGGAGGACAGGGTGGACAAAATTTGTCTAGTTCTTTTGTTTGAATTGCCTGGGTCATATTTCACAAAAGGTGTAGTCCTAATACCAGAAGAGATAGTGAAAACAGATTTTTGGGGGGAGGAGTGAAGTATTTTTTTAATCTTCAAGACTCTGCATGAAAGACCCTTTTTCTAAATTGGGTATTTATGGCAGATGGTTAATGCAGGGGACGAAATGTGTTTTTCCCCTCTGTCTCTAATTAAGAATAGTAACCCTTCTTGGTATTTTGTGAAAAACCACCTCAGTTTGTATTACAGAAAGAGCTTGTTGCATATGAACATATGTTCAGCTGTGGGCACCAACAGAAATGTTTGATTGGTGTGGTCCTCAGCTAACTGATATCATTGACTGCTATGTACATGAAGGGGTAGTCTTGTTCTGTCCTGCAAATTACTTATTGACCATAATAAGCAAGATCTGGTATAGTGCATTAGTTAAGAATGTGAGCTATGACCTGCAAGTCCCCGACTCAGATCTTTGCCCAACCATGAATTCAGTGGGTAACCTTAGTCAAGCTGTTGCCTCTTCAGACCCTTCCCCTAACCCACAATATGGGCCTAAATTTGTCTCACGACCATCAGGATGATGGGGTGTATTGTCCTGTGTATTACAGCAGAGCCTAAACTATTAGATTTGTTTCCATGTCCAGTCCCTTAAAGGTGTTTGAGCTTTAGTAATGTTAATAGAGGCAGATATCACTTAGCAGGGCAGCCATACTAAACAGTGCCGCCATATTGCACGAAGAGCTCCTGAGCCATGCCCAGGGCCCTCATAACTGGTAATGTACAGTAGCAGGAGAAGGGGGTGGTGGAAGACGGGACCAAAGTGAACAGGCTGTGGGAAGGAGGATAGCCAGCATGGGTGAAGTCCAAGCCACAAAAGGACCACAGTGACTAACCCAAGGTTGCACCCTCCAAAAATTATTCTAGTCCAATTACAGTCCACTCATCTCTTCTTCTTTTGTTTCTTTATCTTACATCATGCAGTGCTGCTGCTGCTGCTTCCAACAACTGCCATGCGACTACAGATTTCCCAGGTAAACAGTCTTTTCCCCTCAATGCTTCGTCAGGTCACTTTGGAGCCCATGCTCTACGTCTCAAACTCAGAATTAATATTGTATTCTCTTGGCATCTGCTGGCTCTCAAGATTAATTCTGAGCAGGAGACATAGAGCACGGGCTCCAAAGCGACCTGACGAAGCATTGAGGGAAACAGATTGTTTACCTGGGAAATCTGTAGTCGCATGGCAGTTGTTGGAAGCAGCAGCACTGCATGACATAAAATAAAGAAACAAAAAAAGAAGAAGAAATTTGTGGACTGTAACTGGACTAGAATCACTTTTGCACAGTGAACATTGGTAGGGTGCAAGCATGGGTGAAGCGGCTAAAGTGCTGGGCTATGATCCAGGCGACCCGGGTTTGAATCCCCACACTGCCATGGGAGCTCACTTGGGTGACCATGGGTCAGTGTTTCTCTCTCGCTCCCCCCTCCCTCTCTCCCTTCCTCTGATCTACCTCACAGGATGGTTACAGTGAGCATAAAGTGAAGAAGGAGCAAGCAGTATAAGCCAAGCAGTATAAGCCACTTTGGGTGCCTGCTGGGAGAAAAACAGAGTATAACTATCTGAAATGCCCCGACCTTGGATAGCCCAAGCTAGTCCGATCTCATCAGATCTCAGAAGCTAAGCAGGGTTGGCCCTGGTTAGTATTTGGATGGGAGACCACCAAGGAAGTCCAGGGTTGCAACGCAGAGGCAGGCAATGGCAAATCCACCCCTGAAGTCTCTTGCTTTGAAAACCCTATAGAGTCGCCATAAGTCAGTTGTGACTTGCCGGCAAAGAAAAAGTATCTAAAATAGATAAAATTCCAGTAGAAGTGAGTGAATGCCTGGTCTTGAGGCCTGGATGCAGAGTTTGGTGTATGGGGCTTCCATGGTCTGAACCTGTAGCCGATCAAGCTGATGTAGTACCAACACGAAATTGTATACTAAGAACCGTAGGCAGTATCAGCATCCTAGCGATACATGGACTGAGTTACCAAAATTCAAAGAAATACAGTTTCTCCTGGGAAGGATTTGCAAACTGCATTAGCAGTCCTGTCGGTACTTGTCTCCAGCCTTTGTGCAGTCAAAAGAAGATGCTGCCTTCTAGTGAATGGCAAAAGTGCAACAAGCCACCAAGGGATTGGTTTTGGATTTCTTTGAGCTGGCCTAGCAGAGAGAGATTTTTTTTTCCTGTGTGTACAGGTAGTGAATTCATGTTCCCTTTTGGTCTCCTCTGTATGGCCACTTTTGTAGCCACTGGAAAAAAAAATGTCAATGTAATATTAAGCGTAACATGAAACGGGGACAATCCGATAACAGTGAAGCCTCCCACTTGCGCACACGCACGCACACACTCAAGGTCCCGGCAGGTTCCATCTCCAGCCTCTCCAGTTAAAAGTGCTCTAGAGCATTGTTTCCCAACCTGTGGATCAGGACCCCAGAAGTGAGTTGCGAAGCCTCTGGAAATGGGTTGCAGGCCAGCCCTCCCTAATGGCTGCCCCTGTCCTTTCCTGCCAGCTGTGCAGGGAGAACGGGTTAAAAATCAAATAAATAAATTGTTCCCTTTTGTATTTTAGAAACCAAGATCTGACCCTGGAAACAGTATTTTCCGTGTCATACATTTGTTGGTATTTTTTTTTGTTTCACTGCATATACATGTTGATCAAGCAAAACGTGCCCTGATAGTTACTAGAGTGAGTTTCCTAGAATCTTAGGCAGGATTCAGGGGTATAATGTAGAAGGAGAGGGTGGTCAAAAGCTGGGATGTAACTTCCATATGAAAGGCTGTGTATGTCCGGATGCCTCTTGCTTGGGGCTCATAGTGGTGGTAGCTACGCCCTGTGCAATGTTTGTTGTTTTCTCAAAAAATACCTGGTTAGCCACGGTAGAAAATGGAATGCTAAACTAGATGGCTGCCAAGGCCATAGTGTGCCTAGGATGCCAAACAATCTTGAGCCGGCCCTGGGTGGGTCGCCATACCAAGTAAATTGGACTTGTGGGTCACCACACCAAAAAGGTTAGGAACTGCTGCTCTGAAGTAGCTGGTTTGTGGACGCTCCTTGCCTTGAGGTCCTGCAGAACCATGACCAATCAGAATAGGGGGTTAGTGGGACCCAACAGCTAGACTTATAATAAGGCAGCTCCGTGTGTTTGTGCCCAATAAGGGAAAGACTATCCTTCTCCCTATTACCTCCCCTCTCATCTTGAAGGTCCATCTGCATTTATGACCATTTAACTAACACACGACACATTTGTGGGAGGAAAGTTTTTTGCTTTTTTTTAACTACACAGTCGCTTGCATGTTTGTTTGTTGGTCCATCATGCTGTTCTTTCTGCCTTTGCCCGAACCCAACCTCCCCCCCCCCTCGCAGCCTGGCCGAAATGTTCGCTTACGCAGCTAGCCCCGCCACAGTATGTACCACATCCTCCATCAGTGTTCGGCTGCGACATCAGAAGTCGATGTCCATGTCGGCTTCTGTGCATGCGAAGATGATGTTGCCTGCGGTAAACAATGGCACAGATAACTTCAGGTCTATGTAAGAAATTCTGAAAACGTTGTGACACTAACGCGCCCGCTGCTCTTTGACTCTGTGCCGTGGAACCTTTAGCAGTAGATTGTGCTAGAGGGTGTGTCTCCCGCCCAGCCGTTCTCGTCGCTCCCATTTGTCTTGTGGTCACGGTTGTGTGTGCTGTGATCCCTTCTTGAGAGAACATCTTGAATGTTCTGAAATCTCCCTTCTAACTGGACCTGATATTGTAATCATATAGCTGTGGAAGTGGTGATGTTCAGTGACTTTCTCTTTCCGTAGACATTCTCGAGGTGTATCTGTTAGATGGAGAGGGAAGGAAAGGAAGATTCCTACATTCAAAAGAAGCCACATTTGGTCCTCCCCCTTATGGTTTCCCTACAATGTCCTTCCCTATGCAGAGTTTTGATCTGCCTGTTTGTTTCTGATGTGTATTAAAATATAAGTACTTCACATTCTGCGGTCACTCTCTCAATATAAATCTGTAAGAAATGTGTTGTTCCGTATTGCAGAGCTTAGAACCTGCACTGTTAAGCTTACAAAGATTTGCGTTTTTGCAGAAGCGGGTGAATTTTTTCCCCTCCCTTTATTCTAGCGCTGTTCCTGATCAAAGAACCCCAGTCGCTTCGACTCACAGCATTAGCAGTGCAACGACGCCAGATCGGATCCGTTTCCCAAGGGGAACCGCGAGTCGTAGCACTTTCCACGGTCAGCTCAGAGAACGGCGTACTGCCACCTACAACGGGCCGCCTGCATCTCCCAGCCTGTCCCACGAAGCCACGCCACTTTCACAGACACGAAGTAGGGGCTCCAGTAACCTATTCAGTAAATTAACTTCCAAGCTGACGAGAAGGTATGTGTATTTTTAAAAATAAGTAGCAATTGCATACGTGTTTTGCTCAGCAGGGGAGTTCTTAATTGCCAACTAGATCATCTAGTCATGTTGAAAATTCAGATGTTAGAAACTGTTCGAGGTGTTGTAGAACTAAACATATATAACAATTCATGTTCCTTTTTTCCTCTGAATGTTCCCCTCAAGGGAATCAGGCATTAGGCTCAGATACTGCAAAGAAGATAGTTTGCTCCGTTAATCTACCATACTGTTGCGTTAATGGGGTTGGTTTGTAAAGGCCAAGTAAAATTGGCCTGTCTTAGAAATACCAGAACTACTGAGGGGAATGTGGTCCTTGACAGTGGCTTGCGTAACGTTGAACAGTAGAACCAGCCTGTACTATTTTTATTTAGAATTCTTTAAAAATTATTTAATAGCTAACCACAAACTCTTAACAACCAAATCCATTTCACAAATTTTATTTATTTATTTATTAAATTTATACCCTGCCCACCCCAAGAAATGGGCTCAGGGGGGCTGACAACATAAAATCAATAAACAACAAAAACAGTAAAACGATAAATAGCAATAGCAGATAAAACTGAAACTCATGCTTTATAAAGTAATTGCCCTAAGAAATTCCAGTGCCCAGGTATTATCCAGGACATTATGGCACTAGAAAAAGGTCATAGACAGCACCATGGACAGGACATTATTTATATGTAAATAATTCATAGAATCATAGAGTTGAAAGGGATCTCTGGGGTCATCTAGTCCAACCCCCTGTACAATGCAGGAAATTCACAAATATCTCCCCACACACACACACGCAGTGACCCGTGCTCCACACCCAGAAGATGACAAAAAACCCTCCAGGATTGCTTCCTGACCCCAAAGTGGCAATCAGCATTTCCCTGGGCATGTAAGAAAGGGCCACAAGAACTAAGCACTGAGGCAACCCTTCCTGCCCTCCCTCTCATGATCTGCCTGAGTTCACAGAATCCGCATTGCTGTCAGATGGCATATCATAAGTTATAGTGTTCCAAAGATTCCATCTTGGAATTTGGAGTTCCAGTAGACCACCATTCATAGAATTCGCTCATCCCCAAATTAGACGTTCTGTGAGCACGTATATAGTATGCTAACTTGACCATTAAACTCATCTTCCAAATCTTATTAAACTTTTTTGTTGGTGTTCTTTCATTTTTCCTGTTTTATCTTAATGCCAACTGTTGCTACAGTCAACAGATTATAACGATTTCCAAATTTACGTCAGGTATGTCATTTTTTTAGATGGCATAATAATTTTATAGCAGCCTAAATAGTCCAGGCTACCCTGAGCTTGCCAGAGCTTTGACGCTAAGCAGGATTGGCCGTGGTCTGTACTTCGGTGGGAGACCACCAAGGATGATGAATTTGCTATGCAGGGGCAGGCAATGGCAGGCCACCTCAGCTCATTTCTTGCTGTGAAAACCCCGCGTGGAATTTCATGAGGTTGCCACAAGTCAGCTGTGACTTGACTGCACTTAATTATTATTACTAAAATTACTACAGGCTTCTTTGACAGTCTGTAGTTTGTAATTCCAGGTTCTTGGTCCAAAATATCAGTCCTAAAAGCTTGGGTTGTAGGACACATCCTAAAGATATGCTTAAAATCGGCTGTATTAGCATGGCATCTCCAGCAGTTATCAGTATCTATTATATATATCAAGCGTCAAATACCACTGACACCAAATCTTAACCATTCTTACATCTGGTGAGATTAATCTAACAGGAATCCTTATCAGCAGAGGTAGGCCTTTTTCTTGCACCTACTTTCCCATATAAGATCCACTAGAGGGAAATGATGTTGACAATATCTAAAAAATGTTAGAAATCTAAGAATCATCTCATAAGTAGCTTTCTCGTGCTCCTGGTTCAGCTTCATGGTGTATGCCAAGAGAATAGGAAGTGTTCCACCAAAAAAGTAGGTGCTTTTCCACCAGGGCTTCCCAGTAAGGATCACGAGACAAACTGTACGGAGTCCATTCATAGAGAGACGGGTGCAGAGAGACAGCATGGATGCCAGTGTGCAGTACTGAGAGTGATGCTTTCGAAAAGAGGAATTGAGAAATGGCCTATCGAGTTTCGAACGGACCAGACTCATGCCTTGCCTCTGAGCTTTCCCTGTAGTTAGAGCTCTGCTCTCTGCAATGTCTCAGCGATACGCTTTCACACACACCCCATCTTCTTCTTAGGAGGGGTGTTTTTTTTGGTGACACGGAACTGCCTGTCCAAAGAGGCCCACGTTAAAGGGATTCATATGCCTGGCTTGGTTTTAATTGAAATGGGGGCGGTCAGTGGTAGAGCTTGTGCATTGAATGCACATCGTTCCTGGTTTCTTCCCTGCAGCTGAATCAAGGTTTCAGGATAGCAACCCTGGTAAATGAGACTGGGCCTGTGGAGAGCAGCTAGCAGTCAGTGCAGGACATGATTGTCTTGACGTCTTTCAGTGTTCGTCATCACACCGTGCGCACTGAAAAATTCACCTCTGAAAATCTCACAACTTTTTGCTATCTAGATCAGCCATTCTTGCAGGCATACTTCACTGAGCCCTTCTGGTGATGTGAATCCTTTTTTTTCCCCCAGTTCTGCCATTTGTGTATTTAACATAACAGCAGAAAGCTCATCTTTGTTCACACTCTGCTTCTCTTGCAAGTTCAGCATCTTGTGTCTCTGCCATGTGGTGACTGGGAGGGGGAGCTTGTGCTGAAGCATCCCATAGTTCCAAGCAGCAGGCAGGGAGGCCTGTAGGGTTTAGCTTCAGTCAGAGGTTTCCCTGAACACCAGGGACTTGATTTGAGGAGAGGGTTCTATCATTCCAAGAGGTCACAGTCAGTGTTCCCTCTAAGCTGAGTTAGTGTGAGCTAGTTCACAGTTTTTTAGCCTCTGGCTCACACACTTTTGTCTTAGCTCAGGAAGAGGGGCTCCAGAGCAAACTGATTTATGCAGTAGCCAAATCGCTGGCTCACAACTTTAATGCCAGTAGCTCACAAAGTAGAATTTTTGCTCACAAGACTTCACAGCTTAGAGGGAGCATTGGTCACAGTTATATTTATGGGCACCTGTTCCGGTGACAACTTCAGAAACGTGCGGGCCCCACACTTTTTTTGGTGCCTTGCCTCTGTGGACTTGACATTGTGATATTTTGATGCTGTAACTGTTGGCCGTGGCTCAGTGGTAGAGCCTCTGCTTGGCATGCAGAACGTCCCAAGTTCAATCTCTGGCATCTCCAGTTGAAAGGATAAAGGTAGGAGGTGGTGTGAAAGACCTCTGCCTGAGACCCTGGCGAGCCACTGTCAGTCTTAGTACACAATACTGAACATTGATGGACCAAAGGTCTGATTCAGAATAAGGCAGCTTCATGTGTCGTGTTTTGAGTAACCTGCATCCTACTATCCCTTTGAGTAGTTTGTTGGAATGGGCTGGAATGTTCAAAGTTTCACTCCTAAAATGGTGCTATATCATCTGGAAGAAGCAATTGTTTTGGGGACTCAGAGTACTCTTAATTGGCACCATGATTTTCACTGTCTACTAACAAGGGCTTGGCAGTTGCATATAAAATACACATTATCCCTGCAAGGCGGCTGTGTAAACAGTAAGCCAAAGTGCTAGGGTTTTGTTTTTTATTTCACTCCAGAATTCAACAGCCATGTTCTCAGAATAAACCATGCAGTTTTCTCAGACTTCAGGTGTGTGGTTGACTTGAATTGATTATTAAAATGTGGAATTCACTGCTAGAGGATGTTAGAGGATGTAGTGATGGCCACCGGAATAAGCAGCTTTAAAAGGGGTTTAGATAGATTCATGGAGAGTAGGTCTATCAGTGGCTACTATCCATGGTGGCTGACCGGAACCTCCACATTCAGAGGCACTAAGCCTCTGAAGCCCAGAGTCAAGAGGCAACATCAGGGGAAGGCCTCGGCCTCTGTGCCCTGTTGCTGGCCCTCCAGAGGAACAGTCCAGCCACTGTGTGAGACAGGATGCTGGACTAGATGGACCATTGGTCTGATCCAGCAGGGCGCTTTTTAAATACTGCTTCTCAGTTTCCTGGAAGAGGAGGAAGTGTAAGGAGCAGGTTTTTTAGGTAAGGGGTTTGCAGGGCTACAGAGGAGCGCGGGGAGCTCTGTGTTCCTTATGAGCGCCAACTCCTGTTCCTGGCAGAAGTGCTCAGTTTATTTCTAACCTTGGATTGGATTCAGTGGCTTACTTTCCACTAAATAAGGAGTATTCTACAAGAGGAAGGGCTGCTTCCACTGGAGGATGGGAACAACGGACTCCAACCTTTCTTTCTTAAATGTTAAAACTATAGATCTGCAAGACATCCTCATTCATCCAAATCATGTACACTTCATACACACACACACGCACACACACACAAAATGTGGCCTAGGCTTTGCTTCACTGTCAAGCTTAGAAAGCAGGAGTATGAGGGGGTCCCATACTGGCAACTTTCCTCTGATACACAGGTGGGGGGAACAGGCTTTATTGCCCCTCAAATTAGGAGCATGGGGAAGGGGTGAGAATATTGACTTTGTTGAAGCATGAAGACCATTCATTCCAGTAACCATTCTTTATTTCTCAGAATGAATTCTGAAACTACTTTTTTCCTTCTGTTCGTCAGTCTCTCATAATTGCGTGTCTCATTTTTTTGAATGGATTTTCAGTTTATTTCATACCGATGCATTTCGTTAATTATTATTTTGGCTTAATTTCTTTTAGAAACATGTCATTCAGGTTTATCAAAAGGTAGGATTTTACTTATATATATTTTAAGAACCAGCTCTTGCAATTAACCTTGAATTTGGCTTTTCTAGCCTTTTTTTTTTGGTTTTTCTTTCAAGAAAAAAAAAACGAAAAACCCAAAAACTAAACTTTTCTGCCGAGAACTAAATACTCTTCATGTATCCAAGATATGAAAATAAATTAATTAACTACTGATAATCCCTAAGGATCTCTGGCACCTGAATAATGAGATGCAAAGCATGCTTTGAGCGCTCTACTTACTTTGATAGTGCCCCAAATAATTTTGTTCTTTATACTAATACACTTAGCATGCTTATGGTTGAAGAATGATGTAGTAATATTGATGAAAGTATAACTCACGGGTAAGTACAACTGTATGTAATTTGATTAATCTTAATTTTAGTTTCAGAGCTTTGTTTTCCGTTGGTCATAATATATTTGGAACCTTGCACCGTATTTTAGGGGATTTTTAAATTAATATTCATGTAGTGATATCCCAGAAATACGATTTGTCTTCAAATCTGTTAGTATCTTTTTATAGCAGAATTTGTGAAGAATCTTTTCATTCAGTAGATATAAACTGTCTCTGCTCTTTGAGATCCAGAGGACTAGTCTGTTGCTGCAAAATAGTAAAAAGCTCAGTAGCATCTTTAAGACTAATACACTTTATTGTCACGTAAGCTTTCGAGAAACACAGCTCTCTTCATCAGATGCATCTGATGAAGAGAGCTGTGTTTCTCAAAAGTGTATGCTACAATAAAGTTTGTTAGTTTTAAGGGTGCTACTGGACTTTTTACTATTTTGCTTTTTGAGAGTGGTGCAGATATTATTACCTGACAGCTATAGGATAGAGAGACCTCCGCTACTTGATAGATCTAAAATCAGTAGAAGCAGTTAGTTATTTGGTCTCTTTGAAAACGACCTGCTGAAACTCGAGGTCAGTCACGTGTTCAAACGGTTCAATCTCTCTTGAAGTGCAAGAAATTAGAAGATCGTGAGTCGTCCAGAATGGACGGCATTGCACACCTAGCGTAGCGCATGGCTTTTGGTGTGTAAATTCGTAGCTTCTTGCATTACAGGAAAGACTAGTTCCCCCTCTCCACCCAACTTTTATGTATTTTGTGGTTTCTAAAAGATTTGATGCATGCTGCTTTATGCATAAGCAATGCTGGGCAATTGACAATTTCTTCACAGCGGTTTTACAGAATGGGACTGAGGTGGGATACGTCTTTGCTTGGTCCCAAAATAGTCTAACTTGGAGCTAGTGCAAAATACCTGCTTACGCTAGAGTTCTCACACAAGCAGATAGCATGGACAAGACCACAGTAGCCACTGGAGCTAAGTCAGACTTCCTATATCCCCAGTTGTGTTTCTGCATGCATGTGATACAGCACGACCCATCGGGAAGTGAAGCTAGCAGTTTCTTCATTCTCAAAATGGCTCCTGGAAGGGCATTGTAGGTCAGTGTGTGTGTGTGTGTGTGTGTGTGTGTGTGTGTGTGTGTGATGCCAGAGAACTTGCACAAGATTGTGCACAATCCCTTCTGCAAGCAGAACTATGCTAAATATATTCTCCCCCCTCCCCCATTTGCACATTGCTGGGTCCAACTAGTGAATTCGCTTCCTCCATTCCAGTAACTCCCAATGCCCTGCCTCCCCCCCCCCCCCACACTCACTCTCGGATGGTTTTTGTTCTTAGACAGGAATTAGATCACTTTTCCTTCTGTTTAAATGCTGTAAAAAAATATTCTAGTGTATTTTATAATGCTTGTGGGAATTATCCAAAGGGAGTTTGGTTTAACAAACCAGCCTAAGTGCTATATAAGAATAGTGAAAGCTTGTATTCCCATGCATGCTTATGAATGGAGGTATTGACTTTTAAATGAATTGGGGAATAGTAGGTTATAAAAGAGTATGATCTTTGGTATGTGTCATCCCTTAGAATTGGTGCAGATTGAAATGATTACATCTTGCAGTGTGGTTACAGTAGGAAGCCAGAGAAAATTCCATATTTGGGAATGGAGAACCCTGGTTGTGGTGTCTTGTAGAACTGTTAATCTGTTGATTGACTGTGTTTTGGATTTAGCAGTCGGCCTTGTTCAATTACTGGCCTGCTTCTCCAGTTTACAGACAGCAACAGTCTAGTAAGATGTGTGATTACCACTCAGACAGATTCAGGTGGGCAGCAATGCTCCCTCTAAGCTGTGGAGTCTTGTGAGCAAAAATCCTAGTTTGTGAGCTACTGGCATTAAAGTTGTGAGTGAGCAACTTGGCTACTGCATAAATTAGTTTGCTCCGGAGCCCTCCTTCCTGAGCTAAGAAAAAATTTGTGAGCTGGAGGCTAAAAAACTGTGAGCCAGCTCACACTAACTCAGCTTAAAGGGAACACTGGTGGGCAGCTGTATTGGTCTGAAGCAGCAGAGCAAAGTTTGGCACCTTTTAGACCAACAAAGCTTTATTCTGGGTACAAGCTTTCGTGCGCATGCACGCTTCCTCAGATATACGAAGAAATACAGAAATATGTAGTGGGTTCTAACACGTAAAGTCCTGTTTTATCCTGAGTCCCCAGATAAAATACCTCTAAAATATCAGTCCTTGATGACTGGATCTCTTATGTGTTAAGCTGACACATCTCATCCATAGTGACCTGCTTGGATTTTCTGCTCCACGTGCTATTTGGTGTCTTGTGATGGATACTCAGAATCTACCGGAATATTAAATATGATATTTAGTCCCAGCACTTCTTTGGTCAGCTGTGTACATTTAACTTCATATTGGTCAATTATTCAAATCACCTGGCCTGCTAATACTTTTCATACTATTTTAGAACTCTTGTACCTTGAAGGACTGTTGGTCTGAGCTAAAATGCTCTCAAGCTAACCAGTGGTTGGTTTCAATATTTCTAAGTCACTATCCTGCAATAATGTAAAATGCTTTATACCAGATCATCTCCTCAGAGCTTTGAGATTTGCTAATATATTTCTGAAATGTCATAAGAACATAAGAGAAGCCAATGTAGGATCAGGTCAATGACCCATCTAGTCAAACACTCTGTCACACAGTGGCCAAAAATACCAGGTGCCATCAGGAGGTCCAGCAGTGGGGCCAGGACAATAGAAGCCCTCCCACTGTTGCCCCCCCAAGCACCAAGAATACAGAGCATCACTTTCCCCAGCCTGAGAGTTCCTATCTATACCTCATGGCTAATAGCCACTGATGGACCTCTGCTCCATATGTTTATTTAATCCCCTCTTGAAGCCGTCCATGCTTGTAGCTGCCACCACCTCCTGTGTGTTAATCACATTCCATGTGTTAATCAGTCTGTGTCCTTCAGGGACCTCTCTGTAAATATGTATATGCCATCAGCTTTGCAATTTTAAGATGAGACTTTTATTTAGTGAAATCGATCAATTCCTGTCTCATCACCTTTGCTGTTAAGAGGTTTTAAAACCTCCAGCAGACTTGGGGTAAGGCTACATCTAGTCTCAACCATTTTCCAACCATGTTAGCTTGATAGCATGTGAGCTCAGACCAACAGTGCTTCGAGGTATCAGAGTTGCTCTCTAAATGAGTTTCTAAGATTGTATGAAAAGTACTATATGAAAGATAACACAAAATGCTCGCGCTCTCTGTCAACATGCAGGGAGGAAGAAGGAGGGGGGCTGTGATGCAGCAGTAGAGTAACTGCTTTGCATGCGGAAGGTCCCATGTTCGGTTCTTGGTATGTCCAGTTGGAAAAGAATCTGGAAATAGGCGAAGTGGCAAACGTGCATCTCAGACCATGAAGAGCCACTGCCGGTCAGAGTAGACCACACTGACCTTGATAGACTAATAGCTGCCTGACTCTGTATAAAGTAGCTTCGTGGGTGTTCAGTTTATGCTGTTATACTCAGTTGAGCAATTGTGTATAGAGGGCTGCTGTTTCAGTGTTGAAAGCTGGTGAGATCACCCTGCGGAGTGGCAGTGTCAGATTCTCTTGCTCCACAGCACTCAGGTTTATGTTCATTGACGATTATAGCCAAAGGCTGGAAAAGGAGGAAACTCGCCCCCCCCCTTCTCTGCTGAATAGATGGGAAGCACATAGACAGAGAAGTGGTATATATAAGGCTGTGGAAGAACTAAACCAGTGGGTTGTTAACCTTTAATCCACCATCACCCAACAAGCACACGGTATTCTCACTTTAATACTCCCCTGCCGCAAGTTGAAAAGTAGGACATACAAACAGCCCATCGGATAAGATCGCTTGATTGGTATTGGCATGTTTATGGAGTATGCATGCCGTACACTCCAGGCTTACATTCAGTGAGGTCCTTGTTCACGATGGCCATCACTCAACTCCTTAATATAAGGTGGGATTCCTGTTTGCTGTGTGCTGGTGAGGTGGTGGTGGGGGGGTCTGGGCTTAGTGTGTGGTGTAAAATAACTCCCTTGCATTGCTGTCTGAAGTCATTGCAAGTGGGGAGAAGGGGGCTGCCTGAAACCTCAGAGGACTCCCATTTCTCTAGATCTCCCCCCATTAAGAATCACTAAACCAGACCATTGCAAGTGCACTGCCATTTGTTTGTTTTGTAGACGCTTTGCGTGTGTGTACCTGTGCAGAAAATTGTGTGTTAATATCAACTCTGCATTGTGAGCTCAGACAAAATTCTGCGTCAGTACAAGTTATCCAGAAGCACATTGAAATGGAGTGTTAGGATTAAAACTGGAGACACCTTTTCTCTCCTGAAGTGTGTTCAGTTTTGCGAGATTGTGCTGAATTGGCAGCTCGGGAGAAGGGTGTGTATTCGCTGCTAATTTATCTTCAGGAGGAAAGTAATTTCAAGCAGGCACTCGTGAAGAAGGGGGAAGGGTACCTTGATAATCACTGAGGTGCGCTTCCATTGTTCACTGCACGAGCAAGTGAAGAGAGGGGCGTTCTCAGTTTGTCCTCAAGTTTTTGAATGCCATTTCTCCCTCAGTGGTTTAAAAATGGCCCTCTCTGCACCCTTAGTTTCTTCCAAAAAACGTATATATGAAGGGAGGGTGCCGAGTGGATGGAGGTGTACCATGATAACCAGAATATAAGTGGTTAGCAATTATCAACTGATCGTGGAGTTAGTCCATTTATATATCGAAGGAAAAACAAAAGACTGGGAAAAGCTGAAAATAACTGTGGGATAATGGAACTTTTAACATTGCGTGTCATAAGCTGAACTGAATTTCTAGCACCTATATTCTCTTTTTCCACCCGCCTAACAGCCCTGGTCTTTCTGGTGAATGGGGATTGTTGCTAGCATCCTCACACCAACTACTGTCGTGTGTATAAGAACCAGGTCGCCTGAAGGCCTAGCATTTGTGGCTTCCAAATATATTTCATTTGGGCAAAGGCATGTTTTGGTGTTCGAAGCTGACCGATCGATTTGTATGCTTAAACCCAGGGCTCTTATTACAATTGCGAGATGTCGTTTGCAAGTGTTCTGCCGCTTTTATTCCTGCTAGTGTAAGATTTGTCTTCTTTTTCCTGCTTCCTTTGTGCTTCGGCATTCTTTTCGTTGAGGCTCCCGACTGAATATGAGAGGAACGGGAGATATGAGGGCTCAAGGTGAGGGCAACTGTTGTTGTTGTTGTTTTAAAAATGTTCCCTTAGGTGAGTTTCGACTCTCTTCTCCAATCCTTTCGATGTGGCTTAGGTAGTGGAACACTGGTGGTGGTAACCTCTGAGTTTTAACAAACGCGCAAAAAACCCAAGAAGGCCTTCTACCTGCAGAGCTGTGATTAAATCACTTACAGCGCATAAGATTTCTCACATACACAGGTTTCCCTGGGGAGAGTCTTATAACTCGTAGTGCTGCAATGGCTATTAAACTGTGGCGGAGAAAGCCAAAAGGTTGGCAGAGCAGTAGGTTTCCTCATCTGAGCCAGAGCCTTGTTGCTGAAAAGAACTTACCAAAAGAGATCTCGATGTACACAGTTGGATTCTCCCCAGTTAGGATTCTAGGGAGAAAACGTTTGTGTGCAATTGGCTGCCGGTGTTGTAGGAACGGAACCCAGTTTCGTGCAGCTGTAAGTTAATCACAGAAATGTCTGTCAGACGGCCTTGGTTTAAAATGGGGAGCTCTTCTTTTTACAGAAGTTCTAGGATTTCATCGATGCATTTCCTTAAACCCTGATGAGTTAAGCTGAATTAAGTGCCACTCCTCTTCTCTTACACAATAATTGTCTCTAAGGTGGCTTTAAATTGTGCGGTGGCCAGTTTAATGTGCAAAGTTCAGCTCCCAGGTATCTGTTGTCCTAAAGAACACTTACACAGAGAAGAAGCCTGTCACGAAGGCCACGATTTCACAGGAAGACCAGTATGAAATTCTAGATGTTTCTGTACTCCCCCCCCTCCCATTTTCTCTCTGCTGTTCCCAAAGGGGTGGGGACATAGTGGGAAGGCGGCAATATGGGAATCTCTGTTTCTCATATCTGAACCCCAGCCAGTTTGGTATGGTGGTTAGGAGCACGGACTCTAGTCTGGAAGAACTGGGTTTGATTCCCCACTCCTCCACATGCAGCTGCTGGTGTGACCTTGGGTCAGTCACAAGTTCTCTCAGAACTGTTCTCTCAAGAGCCGTTCTCAAAAGAGCTCTCTCAGCCCCACCTACCTAACAGGGTGTCTGTTGTGGGGAAGGAAAGGGAAAGGAGATTGTAAGCCGCTCTGAGACTCCTTTGGGTAGTGAAGGGCAGGGTATAAATCCAGTCTTCATCTTCTGCTCCATATGAGTACATTTTGATTAGAGAGACTGCAGTCCAGAGAATTGGAAGCTGCACACAGCTATGGAAATGGCTGCATGCGCCTCATTCTCTGGACTGCAGCTGTTGTGTTTGTATGCTTTAGCTCTTAACAACTGTAGTGAAAAAGTTGGGGGGTTTTGATCACTAATCCCTTCCAATTTCAATCTAAACTTTGATAAATCATGTCTAAACCAACGGTCTTAACTCTCACGTCCCCTTTGGAGCTAAACTTTACACAGCAACTATTCTACAGAGCATATTAGTGCCTGATAGAAAAAGTCTTTTTTTAAAAACTGCTTTCAATTTGTGGGGAATTAGGAAGGTGTGTCCAAATCATAGGCTTTCTCCTTGTGGTTTCGGAGTATTAAAGAAAGATGTCCAAAGGGGCCTTTATGCTAGGACGTCCCAGGGTGTGGTTAGATCAGGGGCACCTGGCATAGTGCCAGTGAGCTCCATGGTGCCCGCTGACCCCTTTTCTGGTGCTCACCAATTTTTTTAGAAGGTGTGTGTGGCTTTTCCCCAGCAAGGCTTCTGATTGGCCATTGAAGATTTGATTGGCTGTGCAGATGCTTAAAAAAAACTTTCTTTGGCATCAGCTGCCACCACAGCAAAAGGATCTTCTCTGTGTGATGGAAGGTAAGCTGTGATGGCCATTTTGTCACTGTCTGTGGCTCCTTCAGCAGTCCTTTTGTGGCTGCGCCCACCACTCTTCTTGTGTCAGAATTCCACAGGTGCCCAGAGGCTCAAAAGGGTTTGGGACCAGTGTTCCCTCTAAGCTGAGTTGGTGTGAGCTAGCTCACAGTTTTTTAGCCCCCCGCTCATACCTTTTTGTCTTAGCTCAGGAAGGATGGCTCCAGATCAAACTAATT
Organism: Gekko japonicus; assembly: GCF_001447785.1. NCBI lineage: Eukaryota > Metazoa > Chordata > Lepidosauria > Squamata > Gekkonidae > Gekko > Gekko japonicus. The sequence goes on along the minus strand of NW_015170282.1, from coordinate 1,166,753 downwards.
TGTGCAGCAGTCACTCGCTCACAACTTTAATGCCAGTAGCTCACAAAGTAGAATTTTGGCTCACAAGACCCCACAGCTTGCAGGGAGCATTGTTTGGGACTCTCCCCCCCTCCTCGGTTAGATTACACAATATAGCAGCCTTGCTGAAGAAGACTGCCTGTATATCTGGTCAGCACTTGACTGGGAGACCTCTCAGGATTCCTACAAAAGCCCCCTTGAGCTCCCTGTTTGAAGGAAGGCAGGGTATCTGTGCAGTAAATACATACAGAACACAGAAGAACAGCAAAACCTTGTTCATAGATATAGTAGGACCTGTGATATTCTGCACTAAAAATTCTCAGCCACTGCAGTGGGTTTCTGCATTTGGCGGATAAGGCAGGGTGCCCAAAGGGACCTTTCTCTTAGCACAAGCCCCAGGATGTGGTTAGAATGTACCTGATAAGGCAGCCTTGCTGAAGACAGGCAGCCCAGGGTCCGCTTAGAACACACCCGCAAAAATTTAGGAGTCTTTGCAAGGGCAAACATAGACCTGTGGTCCCCTGTGTATGAAGTGGAAGGTGGAGAAGCACCTTGGAAGGATAGTTGTGAGCAGAGAAAGTGGTAGGTGGGGGGGATTTGTGGTCTTCCCTCCCCCAGTGTTGCTGTTTCTCCCCCCTCCCCCCCCCCCCCCCCCCCCGGGCTTCTTTCCATGGGCCATCAGACTGTTTGGGTCAGTTATATGTATTTGCATGCAACTTCTGTTCAGCATTTGCTTTTCCCCAGTAATGCCTAGCAAAAACAGCTCTTGACTCATCCTGGGGTTCGGTAGCAGTCACTTAAGATAACATGCTTCGTAATAATGCATGCTGCAAAGGAGTGGGGCGGCTTTGACTAACATTAACAACCGCTGAGGAAGTCAGAGTCGCCCGGCGAATACTAAACCCCAAACGGTTTCCTTTTTCCAGTCGCAACGTGGCTGGCGACCAGAAGGACGACAACAAGGAGGCGAAGCCTCGCTCCCTGCGCTTCACCTGGAGTATGAAAACCACCAGCTCCATGGACCCCAACGACATGATGAGAGAAATCCGCAAAGTCCTGGACGCCAATAACTGTGACTATGAACAGAGGGAGCGCTTCTTGCTCTTCTGCGTCCACGGAGACGGCCACGCAGAGAACCTCGTGCAGTGGGAGATGGAGGTGTGTAAGCTGCCAAGACTGTCCCTGAACGGAGTTCGATTTAAACGGATATCGGGAACATCCATAGCTTTTAAAAACATTGCTTCCAAAATTGCCAATGAGTTAAAGCTGTAATGAGAGAAGAGCAAAATCAAAGTTTGTAAATTTCGAAAGAAAGGGGAAAAAAAGTAGCAATTTCAAGTGGTTTTTTTTTTTTTTTTTTTTTTGAGAACACCAATGGAAATGTATAGAATAATACTTAGGGCAATAACTTCTGCATCTTCTGAATCGTGATATTAAAAACAAACAAGCAAGCTGCTGAGCTGGGAGGGGAGAGATGGACTTTTTTTATATATATATAAGCGCACTACAGCATTAAAGTTGCCTCCTATGTAAAATGTTACTCCCTTTCTGCTTTATTTTCCATTGCTCTTGAGTTCTTTGGTAAAAACATTCTGAAAACACCACAATATATACGTTTGAATATGCCTCCCGTTTGTGTGGGTGTGTGAATGTACAGTATGTGTGTATTATTATGATATCAAAGTATTATATGTTAAAACGGTTCTTTGGGGGGGAAAAAACATCGAAGATGTACCAGTACCTCTTTTTTGGGGGGGGAGGGTGTGTGTCTGATTTTGGTGCTAAAATTGAAACCGCCAAGGTGGAAACACTTTAAAATAACTGACTTAGTTAACCAGAAAATGCAGGTTTTATAATTTACTGCTGTATTAAGATTAGTATGAAGGGTTTGGGTTAACGGTTGTGAACAATTAATTCCTATGGGTTTGTTTTTTGTTTTTTTAAAAAAATTTGCTCTCATGAGGTAATTTAAAACCCATGGTTGTTGGGATTTTCTCCCCAAAGTCTTGCATTATTTCTCCCTCCTATTTATTATTATTTAAGTCTGAATCCGATTAAAACTACACGTTTGTGATAATTAAAATTGTGGGGAAATGCTTCCAAGGTTTTCTTTTTTTTTTTCTTCCCCCCCTCCCCTTTTTCCCTTTCTCACTAAGTAGAAGTTAAGCCTTGCCTTTTCCACTTTGAGGTTTTTTCCCTGCTAGAAATCACAGGTTTTGTTAGGGGTTATTTTAGACAGCTGTGTTCTTGCTCATTCTCTGTACAGCGAGGCTTGTGTGGGGCAGTCTCTTGAGGGACCACTGCCCTTTTTCAGTAACCTACAGAGTTTGCACCGATGTTATCTTTTAATTTGTTGTTCAGTCGCACAGTCGAGTCCGACTCTTCGCAACCCCATGGACCAGCTCCCGCCAGGCCCTCCTGTCTTCCGCCGTCCTCTGAAGTTGACTCAATTTCATGTTTGTGGCATCGATGACACTGTCTAACCATCTCATCTTTTAATACCTGGTGCTGAAGAGGTGGTGGAAAGTGTCATCAACTCACAGCTGACTTCTGGGAACCCTGTAGGGTTTTCAAGACAAGAGAGAAGTTCAGAGGTGGGTAGCCATTGCCTGCCTCTCCGTTGTGACCCCGGACTTCCTTGGTGGCCTCCCATCCAATTCTAACCAGGGCCAACCCTGCTTAGCTTCCAAGATCTGCCAAGATCAGAACACGCTGAAGTAGGGATATGCAGGGGTCATTTCCTGCAGGAGCGCACAGGAGCGGAGCTCCGGCAGTAAGGAGCTCACGGGGTGGGCACATGCAACAAGCCCCGCCCCCTGCTCCCAGCAGCCCTCAGTTGGGCCATGAGGAACAAGAAGCAGCCAGGTAAGTTGCCCCCCCCCCACCTTCAGGTACAAGCTTTCCCTCCTCTGTGAGGGCGAATCTCCATGTCCCCCCCCCAATAGCTAGCAATCCAAAACAGCCCAGTGGAGCCTGAGCGGTGGGTGTTGCCTTCAGACACACTTCCGGTGATGTCAGGGGGTGTGGCACACGCAAATAAGTTATGCTAATGAGTTATGCTAATGAGCTCCTGCACCTCTTTTTCTACGAAATGACCCCTGGGGATATGTATTTAAATTCCAACATGCTGGCCCTTGCCTTCGTTACTGACATTTTCAGTGGCAACAGAAGCTCCTGCAGTACAATAGGCGGGTGAGATTAACCAGGAAAAGGGAAGAAGAGTGTGCAAACTTCGACGAATGGTAAGAAGCATCCTGTGACTGACCCAGATGTCGGCTGTATTTACGTATCTATCGCGCATATTGAAAAAGAAGAAATTCTAGCGATCATTTTCAGGTGGGTAGCCGCATCAGTCTGTTGCAGCAAAAAGAAACAGGATTTTAAGGGCACCTTACAAATTTTATTCCATCTTGAGCTTCTGTGGACTAGACCAGCTCTACCTTGCTGAGCAGTTTGTGGAAATGAATGTACAGAGAACCACCACCTCTCCAGATCAGTGTTTATGTTCTCTAGACCATACCTTACAGGGGCCTGAGATAGTCGAGCAGTAGTCAGTACCTAAACTTTCTATATTGTTTCCATCTTTTATCATCATTTGCTCCTGCTGTGTCCTGTGTAATAATTCTGCACCTCAGTTATGGAAAGAGGTCTCGATCTTCTTGCCTGTGAGCAAAGAGGTAATTGGGATGTTCTTGGTTTTGTGGATATCTGTCTATCTATTTAGGAGCTGCGGTGGCTCAAGTGGTTAAGACACTGAACTACAGGCTGGAAGGTTGGTAGTTCAGCAGTTCAAGACCCAAGTGCCGCATGTCGGAGTGAGCTCCCGCCTCTGGTTCCAGCTCCTGCCAGCCCAGCAGTTCGAAAGCAAGAAATTGCAAGCTGGTAAATAGGTACCGCTTCGGTGGGAAGGTAACAGCGTTTCGTGCGCCTTGGCGTTTAGTCATGCCGGCCACATGACCACGGAAATGTCTTTGGACAGCGCTGGCTCTTCGGCTTGGAAACGGAGATGAGCACTGCAACCCTAGAGTCGGATTCGACTGGCTTTCAAGCAAGGGAAACCTTTACCTATCTATTTATTTGTTATTTTAATTTCTAACCTGCCCTTTCCGTGAGCGGGCTCAGGGCAGGTTACAACATTAGTATAAAACAATAAAATCAAGTTTAAAACTATAAACTTAACCTTTTAAATGATGGTGATCAAACCACATCATAACTGTTACAGTGGTGCCCTAGTGTTAGACAATGAAAGGCAGAAAGGGCTAGATCCCATAAGGGATTCCAGATTATAAATACCCTACCGTAGGTAAACCAAGGCAGTTGTCATTCTGTGCCCTCGGAAACTGAAGACCATGGTACAGATGGTAACAGAGAGGTAACAGGAGGGGCCAGATGATATTTGATGTCCACTGCCTCACCCCAAAGTCTGGCGGAAGAGCTCCGTTTTACAGGCCCTCTGGAACTGTAAAAGGTTCCGCAGGGCCCTGATCTCTAGCGCGAGCTCATTCCACCAGGTTGGGAATAATGCTAAAATAAGGATTCACACAGAAATCCCGTATTCTCTCTGCAGAAAACCCAGAGGTTGCCATTGGAATGAATTGTGCAAGCCTGTGTAGATTTATATGGGGTTTTAGCAGAATTTTGGGGGGTTGCATAAGTCCGAGAGTGGGAGGCGGAACAGTAGACACATTGGAACAGGGACTGTTAAAACCTTTTAGCAATAGTAGTCATGTTTGGTGCACAAGTCCAGTCCTTGAGCTATTGGAAGCTGTATCCAGATCTCTGGCTTCTGAGCATTTTGTAGTATTTTACCAAAGGTTTTTCAATAGTGAAAATAGTGATGGGTAAAGGTAAAGGTTTCCCTTGCTCGAAAGCTAGTCGAGTCCGACTCTAGGGTTGCGGTGCTCATCTCCGTTTCGAAGCCGAAGAGCCAGCACTGTCCGAAGACGTTTCCGTGGTCATGTGGCCAGCATGACTAAACACCGAGGCGCACGGAACGCTGTTACCTTCCCACAGAAGTGGTACCTATTTGTCTACTTGCAATTTCTTGCTTTCGAACTGCTAGATTGGCAGGAGCTGGAACTAGAGACGGGAGCTCACTCCATCATGCGGCACCCGGGTCTTGAACTACTGACCTTCCACAGCCTGCAGTTCAGCGTCTTAACCACTTGAGCCACCGATGGGTACAATTTTATAAACTGCTGGAATTAACAAGATCTTGCATTGCAACGGTGCATTCTGTAATTTGCCATGTGTCTGCAAAATATAGATTCTATATATACACAGCTCTCTTAAGAACCGACCAGTGGTCCATCTGGTCCTCCATCCTTTCTCATGCAGTAGCCAATGAGTTCCTCTGGAGGGCAATAACAGGGCATAGAGACCAAGGCCTTCCCCTCATGTTGCCTCTTGGCATTGGGATTCAGAGGTTTAGTGGCTCTGAACGTGGCTAGTAGTCACTGATAGGACTAGCCCCTCTAGTCATCATGGCTAGTAGGCACTGATAGGACACATCCTCCCTGAATCTTTCTAATCCCCTTTTAAAACCATCTATGCCTTTGGCCATCAGTACATAAGGGTTTTGAGGTGACCAGTTTCTTTTTCTACAAGCCCCTAGACAGCTCTGACTGGAGAGTCAGTGTGGGTCCCCCCTGGTTCCTGGGACACAACGTCCTTGAATCAAGCCCCAAAAGTACAAAATCACTTTAATTCCGATCCACTGTATACATGCCTTCTGTGAATTAGATTTGATATTCCGTTACGAGCTTAAATTCCTTGAAATGTTTCCTGTGTAAACCCTTTTTGATTTTGTTCTTCTGGCCACAGGGTAATGAAGCTGCAGGATTAAGGGGTTTTGTTTTTTAAAGGAAGAGCCATTCTTACATAGGCTTGCAGTGAGTTTCCATCACAGTTCAGTCTCTATTGTGATGCACCATTTGATTCACCCAGGAGCCAGTTTGGTGTAGTGGTTAAGTGCACGGACTCTAATCTGGGAGAACCAGGTTTGATTCCCCACTCCTCCACTTGCACCTGGCTGGATGACCTTGGACAAGCTATAGATCTTCGACGTGGTCTCTGTGCTTCACACCCATGGGATTCAGTGCGCACGCGCTGGATCGTTCGGTGCTGTAGCAAGCTCTTTTAACGGATTTTTGCACCCAGTCCCTCGGGCATGCGCAGGAACCCCACCGCGCATGCCCAGAGGGGTGGGTGCGGACATCCCACCAGTTATTTTCTTACCGCCGCGTTGAGTAGACCTCTTTTTCGTTGGTCAGATCGGTTCGATTGTGGCTTTTCTCCTCAGCTCTTCGGAATTATTTCCTTACTCTATTTTTCTTTTTCAGTTGTTCTTCAAAAAAGCTTTAAAAAAATATTTTTTCGTGAGGGGGAGTTTACCGATTACCTCAGGCCTTCGGGCTACCCCCCCTCCAACGTTCCCCCTTCTTCGTTTCTTTTATGAAGAAGAAGTGGGGCTTTTTCAACAGGTGCAGGGGTTGCGGCAGCAAACTTGCTTCTCCTGACCGTCATACCCACTGCATTTTTTGCCTCGGAGAGTCTCACCAGCCAGAGTCCTGTCGTCACTGTGCTTGTTTCTCAAATCAAACGCGAAAAAAACATGCTGTGCGCCTTAAAGTGGCGCTGCTTGAATCAGCCCTTACTCCTTGCCTCAGTGATGGAGGAAAGACCGTCTACATGGACAGCTCCGGCATCGAGACCTGCCTCCAATGTCGACCGCCCAACACCGAAGCTCCCGACATTGAAGGCACAATCGTCCGCTTCCACGCCAGTCAAAAAGAGGGCTAAGGCAAGTAAAGATCACAAGTCCGCGAAGAAGGGCACCTCCAAGTCCCTTAAGGCGGCGAAGAAGGGGAAGGAAGCGGTGTCTGCACTGGGTGATGCCCCTAAAGTGCCTCCCGCTCCAACAGCAGTATTGATATCGGAGGCCCAACTTCCTCCGCCGATACCGACCATCCAACTATTGGATTCCCCCATCCAACAAGTGGAGCATCCTTACTCCAACAAGGAAGCGGTAGAGCTCCTAAGTAACCAAATGGATGCGGAGCCTTCTCCGTCTCCTTCCCCGTCGTCGACATCGACGGTATTGGAAGCTCCCAACATCGATCCACGTTGGCACCGATATACTAAATGCAATACGCAGCGTCACCCTCCACGTCTGCACAGTCAATCTGTCGATATCGACAACCGAGAGTACAGGGACGGTTCTCACAGACAGGCTACTGCTTTGTCTCCAAGACGATGTACTGTATTCTCTGGACTGGACACAATTGAGACTTTTGTCGATTGACTCGCAGGCCCAGATTCTCCAGTAGTGCTAGAGTCTCTGTGACACTGGAGACCAGGGCGTTCCTGGAAGGCGCTACCAGAAGCCAATCGTTTATATATGGGTAGATGGAGATACCCCGGAGACGGAGAAAAGCTGCAACCACAATCATAGTCTTTGTGAAGACCCTTGGGGCACTGGACAGGCCGAATGGTAGGGCCGTTTACTGGTAGTGCTGTTGACCAATCGCAAAGCGTAGGTATTGGCGGTGGAAGGGGTGGATAGTAAGGTGGAAATATGCGTCTTGGAGGCCGAGAGTAGCCATCCAGACGTGTCTCCGAAGCAATGGCATGATCTGTTGTAGGGACACCATGCCGCTACGTGGGCCACGCCTAACACATTCATCAGGCACTACGCCCTCAACGTCTGTACGAACACCAGTACCAGCATGGGACGTCACATTCTATCTTCGGCTATGCAGTAAAGAACCTGCCAGCACCCTCCTCCAGGTAGGCTACTGCTCGCTAATCTCCCATGGGTGTGAAGCACAGAGACCACGTCGAAGATAAGCAGGTTGCTTACCAGTAACTGGTGGTCTTCGAGTGGTCATCTGTGCATTCACACCACCCGCCCTCCTTCCCCGCTGCTGTCAGCTTCTACATTTTTAATGGGGATTGATTTGCGGCGATTTGAAGGAACTGGCGGAATGTCCGCGCCCACCCCTCTGGGCATGCGCAGTGGGGTTCCTGAGCATGCCCGAGGGACTGGGTGCGAAAATCCGTTAAAAGAGCTTGCTACAGCACCGATCGATCCAGCGCGTGCACACTGAATCCCATGGGTGTGAATGCACAGATGACCACTTGAAGATCGCCAGTTACTGGTAAGCAACCTGCTTTTCTGGCACAGGTTCTTGAAAAAGAGCAGTTTCTGTCAGAGCTCTCTCAGCCCCACCTACCTCACAGGGTGTCTGTTGTGGGGAGGGGAAGGGAAAGGAGTTTGTAAACTGCTCTGAGACACCTTTGGGTAGTGAAGGGCGGGGTATAAATCCAATCTTTTCTTCCTCTTCTTCAGGGTGCTAATGCTGAATGTTTCAAACCAGCTTCACCTCTTTGTAATTCTTCCTTTGGTATACTAGTTACTGTAGTTACCTTGATGAAATACTAGGTAAGGGAGCTGTAGAGGAAAACATAATGTGTATGACTTCAAAAGAAATCTGTACAGGGCTATTAACAATAGGAATCGTTGGACATTGACAATCATTAATTGTTGGTTATCATCTTGTTAAAAAGGTTTTAAAAGGTAACTTTCTAGGACAGTTAAAATCTCTGGTGAGTATTCAACCATCCTTCTCTCTCTTTGTTTTAATAAAAATAGCTAACTAGTACTCACTCAGGGCGCTTGTACAGGGACATAAAATTTGCCCAATCGAATGGTGTCCTGAAGAATTGACTGAAGAGAATATTAGAAAACACTGAAAAAAGCTGGGAGATAGTATAAAACACCTCGAAAGTGTAGGAAGGGGAGACTGCCATGATCGTGAGCACTGTGATTAGCAAGAAATCCACACTGGTGTTAAGACTTGCGTTGCAGAGAAGCTGTAGAAGAGGTTTCCGAGTAAATGTAACTCCTGCCATGCTCTGCCTCCTGTTTGCTGATTGCCTATGCCTTTGAAGTGTGTCATAAATGTTAAATATTTTCTCTAAAGATTGGTGTGCCTTAAGGAGTTGAATAATTGGAGGCAGTGGCCTATGAGTCAAGGACGTTAGGTGGGTAATATATAGGGCAGTTGATGGCGAACCTTTGAGAGACCGAGTGCCCAAACTGCGACCCAAAACCCACTTATTTATCGCAAAGTGCCAACACGGCAATTTAACCGGAATACTGAGGTAAAAAACAACTCATACATTAACTTAAGATGATCCAAACAAAGTAAGAAAAGCCATCCCAAATGCTTTCATTTACTTAAATTTATTTGGCAGAGAATTCGACACTTTAATGATGGTCTGGGCCTGGCTGGGGCGATGGCACGCGTGCCCACAGAGAGGGCTCTGAGTGCCACCTCTGGCACTCGTGCCATAGGTTCGCCACCACTGGTATAGGGGTATGCAGTTGTGTTTTTTTTGTTTTTGTTTTTTAAATTGTATTTTTCGGTTTGGGTCTATTGGAGCTGGAAAAATTTCGGGATTCCCAAAAAAATCCTGTACCGGTATTAGAATCCTGGATTTTTTTGAAAATCCCCAATTTTTTCAGCTCCAATAGACCCAGGAATAAAAATACCAGTTAAAAAAAAACGCCACCTTGATCCTGGGACTGGCTTGGCTTTTCCTGCAGCCCAGTTTAAACCAGGCTGCAGGAAAAGCCAACCCCAAGCCAAGCCAGTGCAGAGTTCTCAGCTTCGCACCGGCCCAGCTGATCATGGGCTGACTTCTCCTGCAGTCCGTTTTTAATTATTTATTCATTTATTTATTCAGGTATTTCTACCCCGCCCTACCCCGCAAGCGGGCTCAGGGCGGCTTACAGGGGCATAAGCCCATACATAAAATTCATTAAAATCCAATAAAATCGCAAAGATACAATCAATAACATACTATTAATAATGATAATAAAGTGCTTTAAGTTCTTTAAGTTCCAAGATGGTCTACGGATGGTCTACCCCTGCCAGCATTAGTTGTATCATTCCGGCAGTATTAGTCCAAGCTAATCGGCTAATCTTGTCACCATGAAGTTCGCCCTGCCGCCGGGCTATCAAGGGCGATCCAACTTGATGATATTTCCACCATTGGTGGTGGTGGGGGCGGCGGCCCCTACATAAAAGCCTGGTGGAAGAGCTCCGTCTTGCAGGCCCTGCAGAATTGCATAAGATCCCGCAGGGCCCTGATCTCCTCCGGGAGCTCGTTCCACCAGGTAGGGGCCGCCACTGAGAAGGATCTAGTCCTTGTCGCAGCATAACTTGGCCGCAGGAGAAGCTGGCTCCAAGCTGAGCTGGTGGGAACAGTCTGCTCCCCGGGGACACAGCTGATCCTTGGGCTGTCTTTTGCAGTCCCGTTAAACTAAAGGGACTGCAGCAGAAGCCCGACACAGCTGAGAGGCAGAAGCAACCTGCTCCCCCCTCTCAACTGTTTTCAGATCTTACCGGTAATTCTCAAATATATTCGGGATTTTTTTTTCCAGTTTCCCTAAGAAAACCTGGATACATTCAAGATGCCAAAATATACCCGGAAAATACCAGTAAGGTATTTTGGGGTATATTTTCGGCTCCGGGAGATCCGAATGCACACTCCTAGTCAGATAGCCCTACCTGCTGAGTTGCAAGCTCCTATGTTAGCTGCCTTTTCTCCTGCCTTTCAAAAGACCCTGCTGGTACTAGTACACATGCATAAAGAACACCATGCCTCCTGCGTCTTTGTTGCATGCACACAGGGATGGGCCACATGGTGAGCACGGTCACACTGGTGGTGGAAAGATTCTTCCACAGGTTTGAACCCCCTGGGTTTGTTCCTTACTGTGTTGCATCTTTTGGAGCTCAGCTTGGCATTTCCCTGGGTCTCCCGTTCCGATGCTTCCAGTCCTAGCCTTGATCCTGGTGAGGTCAAAATAGTGGCTCCCTGTCTTCCTGTCATGTGATTCTAATATCCAGTGACTTCCTGTTAGGTGCTTGGGGCGCTTTGAACTACAGGTCTGGGAAAGTTGATGTAAAAGCATTATTTCTTTTGCCTTTCTGCCTCCCATACATATGCTTTGCAAAGTTTTGGGGCCACAACAGAGGAGGCTCTTTCTCAGGTGGCCATCTCTCTAGCCTCCGATGACAGAGGCAAACGAAGCAGGGCCTCCAAGGATGACCGGAGTGAGCAGGTAGGTTCGTAGGGGAGGAGGCGGCCCCTAAGGTATGTTGGTCCCAGAACATATTGGCCTTTAAAAGTCAACACCAGCACCTTGAGTTGAGTCTGGAAGCAAATCGGAAGCCAAATTTGGAAGGACTGGATTGATGTGGTTCAGGAGTTGAATGTTGCAACCGTTTAGCCATTTGTGCGTTGAATGTCACCAGGGAAGTGCACTGATAACAGTGACCTCTCTTGTATTTCACTCTTCTTCGTTGCATACTGCTTTGAGCTCTTTTATGGGTGTTTTTAGAAGAGCTTTAGAAGGAGCTGCGGTGGCTCAAGTGGTTAAGACACTGAACTGCAGACTGTGGAAGGTCAGTAGTTCAGCAGTTTGAGACCCGAGTGTGCCGCATGATGGAGTGAGCTCCCGTCTCTAGTTCCAGCTCCTGCCAACCTAGCCGTTAGAAAGCAAGAAATTGCAAGTAGATAAATAGGTACCACTTTGGTGGGAAGGTAACAGCGTTCCGTGCGCCTCGGTGTTTAGTCATGCCGGCCACATGACCACGGAAACATCTTCGGACAGCGCTGGCTTTTCGGCTTTGAAACGGAGATGAGCACCGCAACCCTAGAGTCGGACTCGACTGGCTTTCGAGCAAGGGAACCTTTACCTTTACCTTAGAAGAGAGGAAACACTTCAGTCACAGCGATCCACTAATGCCAGTTTTGTGCCAGCAACAATGGAGTAATCTCCCCAATGCCTTTTTAAAAAATGAGAGATGTGTGCCCTGATGCCAGGCACTCTCTCAAAGGACAAAATTCTAAAAGGAGGGGGAGTGGTGGCTCACAGTCCTCAGGCCAATTTTTATTGGGGGGGGGCAGTCTTTTAGTTAACTTATGGAGGAGTTGATTTTTTTTTTCTTTGCCTACCTGGAGTGTCCCACAGGGTCTCCAGTTCTGGCTTGGGAAATTCCTTGAGATTTTGAGGAGGGGGGGAGCTTTGGGAAGGGGGAGAGGTCAGCGGGCTTGTAATGTCACTCTAGGACTTCTGTTTCTCCTAAACTCTACGGTAGCACCGTAAAGTCTGCTCTCCGAAGCTGCCGTTTCCACCGGGGAAGCTGATCGGTGTGAACTGGAGATCAGTTGTCATTCTGAGGGAACTCCCATGCCCCACGTAGAGGTCAGTAACCCCTGCCCACATAGTAGGGATGCCAGCCTCCAGGTGGGGTCTGGGGAATCCCCCAGGAATTCCAGCTAATGTCTAGACTACAAAGATCAGTTCCCTTGGAGAAAATGGCTGCTTTGGAGGGCGGACTCTATGGCTTTGTACCCCACTGAGGTCCGTGTCCTCCCCAGGCTCCATCCCCAACTCTCCAGGAGTTTCACAGCCTGGAGCTGATAACCCTATCTCCCCATCCCCCCACTGGTGGCCAGGGGGGACCTGGCAACCCAACCACATATGTAGAGATGCCTGCCTTCGTACGGCTTCCGTTATCCTCACAGGAACGGTGCAGGTTTATTATTACATATAGTGGTAGAATACCTTTTTTTGCCCAGAGTGCAAAGGAAGGCAGTGTGGTATAGTGGGTAGCATGTTAGAACTGGGGAGACCCATAGTCAAGTCCCCACTCTTCTATTCACTCTATTTACCTTCCTCACAGGGTGGTGGTGGTTGTAAGGATAAAATGGAGGAGGGGAGAGTGATGATGTAGGTGAATTTTAAGGAGGAGGAGTTGGTTTTATATCCTGCTCTCCATTACTCAGAGGAGTCTTGAACTGGCTTACAATCGCCTTTCCTTCCTCTCTCCACAACAGACACACTGTGAGATAGGTGGGGCTGAGAGAGCTCTGAGAGAACTGTGACTCACCCAAGATCACCCAGCTGACTTCAAGTGGAGGAAGAGTGGGGAATCAAACCCAGTCCTCCAGATTAGAGTCTGCCGCTCTTAACCACTACACCAAACTGGCTGTCTCGTTGGGAAGAAAAATGGGGTACAAGTAAATTAGTAAGTAAATTCGATAAGACTGAGAGGAGGTAAATTTTGAACAATTCCAGTGTAGTTTAAGGCCAGATACATGCTGGTAAAGAGGATGGCAGTGATCTTTGGAACACGTGGTAAGTACCTTGTGTATTGTTTTTGTGGGGCGTTATGTTGGAGAATCCTTTAATTAAGAAGCTAAAGGTTAAGATCTGAATATAGGCCCCAAAATTCTGTTAGTCAAAACCATTAAATATTGACAGATATATAGAACTATACATGTATTTATTACAAAGGAGATTAAAAAACAGATCTTGGAACTGGTGATGTCCTCAATTAAGAATCAAATTGTACTGTGACAACCAAAAATGACCATTATTGACCCTGGCCATATGTGTTTTGGCCCATTTTGCCATGGTCAGGTGCATTTTCCTATAGTAATGGCTCAGTTGTGTACCTTTCTCACTTGGTCAGGAAAATTCGATGCAGCCAGGAGCCAGTAGTGATGTAGTAGTGATGGCAGCAAGCTACCAAGAATGAGGCCTCTGATTAATATCTTTGCCTTTGGTCACAGACAATAATCATTAAAACATTTCATCTGTCTCAATTTATAAGAAATGCTTGTTGCCTTGAAATACCAGGAGCCATTCTGTAGTATCATTTGGGGTTTTTTAATCTCCTTTGTAATAAATGCATGTCTGTTTTTGTAGATCTGTCAGTATTTCATGTTGTTTTTTTTTAAATTTGACTAAGAGAATTATTGGGCCCATACATTCCGATCTTCTTAACCCTTAGGTTCTTAATTCAATTCAGTTTGGGGTGTGTGTGTCCCCCTCCCCTGCTTTTTTTCTGTTTTCAGTTGTGCTTGAGATTTCTCACAGTAGATGCCGCCATACAGCAAAGCCGTAACTAAACCTATGAAAGTGTAGTGATGATTGTAGGCCACATGGTGTCTCTCACATTCAGAAACTTGAAGAAGGGAGGCGATGGTTTTGAATGGGCTTTCGTTGCTTTCAGAAAGCTGATGAGCAGTGAGAACTAAAGATAACATACTGAGAAAGGAAATGCTTTGTGTCTCTGCACTTACATTTACAAACAGCCCCATTAATAAGTTTGGGCCCCAAATGGTGCTTCTGCTGGGCCTCTTCTCTTGACTTGGACTTCAGGACTTGCAGGGTAAGAACATTACCCATTTGCTGTGAAGAGTCAAAAGGGTATTGCTAACTAGTGCAGCACTCCCTGAGAAATGTGACTTCCCCTGCCTGCAAACTACAAAGCACATTGTGCGCAGAAAGTCCCCCTGCAGGGGGGTGCACACAAATAAAGTATTTTTCAGGGTTGGATATATTAAACCCCCCCCCCAAAAAAAAATGGTATTTCCCGATATTTACGAATCCTGATATCAGTATGGTATTGGGAATTTTGAAATATTTGGGATTGCCACAAAAAAGAATTCGGCTCCATTATATCTTATGGAGGCCATTATATCCTGTGGGGACCCCTCCTCAAAAAAACCCCCCAGGTTTCAAAAAGATAGGACCAGGGGGTCCCGGAGGAAGGTGCCTCATCCTCAATTGTTTCCAGTAGGGGAAAAGGCGTTTAAAGGGATGTGGTCCCTTTAAATGTCTTCTCCAAGCCGCTCCACGGCGAGTGAACTCTAGTGAACTGTAACTGTAGCTATCCAGCAGCCCCCAAAAATCCCAAATATTTTCAGGGCATACATTTTCAGATAGCCAAGTAAATGGCCCACTCACTCACTGGCTGAAAAAAATCCGGAAAATACTGATATGGTATTGTTTGGCTTGGTTTAGCCAAATGCACACCCCTAGTCCCCAGTTCAATTTCTGGTGTCTCCAGTCAGTCGATTTTGATGAACATGTTTTGGGAAAGCTGCTTTCTCTTTTTTAAGACTTTAGAAAGGTACCACTGGCCTGAGCAGACAGTACTGAGCTGGGTGGCCTGACTAGGGGGAAGGGCCACGGCTCAGTGGTAGAGCATCTCTCAACTCTGACTGGCAGCTGCTCTCGGCAGCTCTCCTTGGGAGATTCCTGCAATTTCTGACATACATTTATTTATTTCTCAAATTTCTACCCTGCCCTCCCAGCCAAGGCGGCTTACATAAAATCAGCATTTATTTACAGGAAAACAATTAAGACATTTAAAACAGTGCTAAAACCCATTAACTAACATAGCATTGTTACTGAATCAACGAGGGCTACCATATCAGCTCTCTCTTCCCATCACTGGCTCCTAGGTCGTCTTCAGGTGTTTCTCAGGCTGCTGGCACAGGCTGTTATTACGGATTCCAGAGACAACAGGGCTTCCTGTCCTTCAACTACGAGTTGTTAATGATGTTCCGTGGTGGTGGCAGCGGCTCCAAAGGCCTGGCGGAAGATACAGGTCCCGTGGAACTGTAAGAGGTTCCGCAGGGCCCTGATCTCTTCTGGGAAGCTCATTCCTTCATACATTCCACCATGTATTCCACAACACTTAGCCATGACCACTTCTCCTTGCTCCCTCCCTCCAAGGAAGCTCTCTGTGACCCTTTTGTTACGCAGGGCCACTGAAGCGAGATCAGGGCTAAGCCATCGCTAAGAGACACAAGCATTGTCTCTCCACACAAACAGAACATTGTCTGAAACGTCTCTTTATTTTGCGGGTTCCCATGGAAACGGAAGCCTCCGGCTTCGCAGCTTCTTGCCGCTGACTTGTTTTTAAAAGTCTAGCTCATGTTTACACGTATCTCGCAGCCCCGAACCAGTCAAATAGGAAATTGGTCTGGTGTTCCAAATGTGTTCGGTAGCATTTGTGGGATGGCAGGGAAGATGTGAACGCACAACAAGGCAATTGGTTAGAAGTCCTGTGTGTACACACTTGCACACACACACACACAAACAAGTGTAGCATGGCCAACCTTATCAGAAAGCAGCCGTACATGAATGCAGTCAAGCCTAGGCCAGTCCATTAGGATAAGTGAGCCATGAGAAGACAAGGGTTGTATCCTTCCATATCTGGCCAATAGGCAACGATTGGTTTACTGGAAACCAGCTTTCAAGCTTCCTGCTTTTGATGAATGCTGGGAGGTAACTTCAGGGGAAGGCCTTGCCTTCTACACCCTTTTGTTGGCCCTCTGTAGTAAGTGACTGGCCACCATGTGAGATAGGGTGCTGAAGTGGATGGACCACTGGTCTGATCCAGCAGGACTCTCCTTACATTCTGCTCATATTCCTCCGACTTGCTGTTAAATGGGGGGGGGGGGGATGTTTAGGCCACCTGCTAACTGTTCACACAGGCACACATGATATTTGATGAGTATCTCAATACATTCCTCTTCATGAGATTCAGTTCTCTGGTTCTGCCACCTTCAGCTGTCAACTCTACCTGGGTGGTATCACCCCTTTTAACAGAGCCGGTTTGGTGTAGTGGTTCAGTACGTGGGATCTGGGAGAACCGGGTTTGACACACCTTAAAAAGGATATTATCGCTTTGGAAAAAGTGCAGAAAAGGGCAACTCAAATGATAAAAGGGTTGGAACACTTTCCCGATGAGGAAAGGTTAAGGCGCTTAGGGCTCTTTAGCTTGGAGAAACGACGACTGAGGGGTGACATGATTGAGGTTTATAAGATTATGCATGGGAAACAACAGGTAGAGAAAGAGGTACTTTTCTCCCTTTCACACAATATAAGAACTCGTGGGCACTCCATGAAATTGCTGAGTGGTCGGGTTAGAACGGATAAAAGGAAGTACTTCTTCACCCAAAGAGTGATTAACACATGGAATTCACTGCCACAGGAAGTGGTGGCGGCTACAAGCATGGATGGCTTCAAAAGGGAATTAGATAAGCACAAGAGGGGGACCCACGATACTCGCTATTAGCCACAAGGTATAGATAGGGACTCTGGGGCAAGTGATGCTCTGTCATCTTGGTGCTTGGGGGGGGGTCAACAGTGGGAGGGCTTCTAATGTCCTGGCCCCACTGGTGGACCTCCTGATGGCACTGGTATTTCTGGCCACTGTGGGATACAGAGTGTTGGACTGGATGGGCCTTTGGCCTGATCCAACATTGGC